>NC_057719.1:5828187-5852423 GCF_004010195.1 Chiloscyllium plagiosum
GGTGCAGCGGATGCAGTAAATGATGTGTGTGGAGGTGCAGGTGAATTTGTGGCGGATATGGAAGCATCCCGTGGGGCCTTAGAGGGAAGTAAGGGGGGAGGTGTGGGCGCAAGTTTTGCATTTCTTGAGATTGCAGGAGAAAGTGCCGGGAGTGGAGGTTGGGTTGGTGGGGGTTATGGACCTGACGAGGGAGTCACGGAGGGAGTGGTCTTTTCGGAATGCTGATAGGGGAGGGGAGGGAAATATATCCCTGGTGGTGGGGTCCGTTTGGAGGTGGCGGAAATGACGACGGATGATACGATGTATATGGAGGTTGGTGGGACCAACTCCAAGAGAAATGCCAGGAATAACACCAACCACTCTACGTGGCCTTCATCAACCTTACCAAGACTTTTGACTCAGTAATCGGAAAGCACTTTTAAAGATCCTTCCAAAAGGCCAGCTGTCCAGTGAAATTCATTAACATTCTCTGTCTTCACTATGACAGATGGTCCTCACTGTAAAATGACACAATCCTTTGAGGTCAAGGAGGGAGGTTTCATCACCTACACAATTTTTTCCATCTTCGTTGTTGTCATTCTTCATCTTATCACGAACAGACTTTCCAGTGGTTTGGACATTATCTACAGGACGGATGGCAAACGTTGCCACCTTAACCAGTTGAAATCCAAGAAGAAAACGACACTAACCTCACTTGCGTATGGATGACCGCATCATCTCTGCTCTCTTAGAAGAGAATCTTCAAACCTCACTTGATACCGAAGAATTAGTCTCAGCCTCCACCTCAAGAAGACTCAAATCCTTTACCAACCTGTGCCAGGCAAAGTTGTGGTCCATCCCTCCATTAAGATCAACACATCCAGTCTGCAAGCGCCAACTTTGGATGGGAATCTTCAACAACTGTGACATCCATGTTGTTACCAAGATCTTTGTATATAAGGCTGCCATCCCTCCAACTCTTCTACTTGGCTGTCACAGACGCTACCTCAGGACACTTGAGAAGTATCATCAATGTTGCTTGAAACAGATTCCTCATATCAGCTGAGCAGACAGACATGCTAACATTGGTATCCTTGAAGTAGCTAATGGCTCCGGCATCAAAACCATGATAAATTGATACCAACTCCAGTGGGCTGGATACTTGCTTAAGATGCCTGGGTTCTGACTACCAAAGCAAACTTCTTCACCCAACTCAAGAAATGCACTTGAATGTGCAGAGGACACCTCGTTTCAAAGACTCCATGAAGGCTTCCCTGAAGAGATGCCAGAAGTCACATGACATCAGGTTATAGTCCAGGTTTATTTGAAGTCACAAGGTTTTGGAGAATGCAACATCGATGTCAACACATGGGAGGTCCTGATTCAGAAGAAACCGACTTGGATGAAAGTCCTGTACGAAGGCATACATTTCTTTGAAAACACCTGGTGACAAGATGACGAACTGGAGAAAGGAATATCAACAATCTCAAGGCCAAGGACCAAATTCCACCTTCCAGAAACACTGACCAAATATGCAGTTGGAAATACACCTGTAGGACTGGGCTCACCAGCCACTCAACGACTCTCAGAACCCATGACCAGTGACATGGAGTTTCTTTGTGGACAGTTATACATGTTAGCAAGTGATTACTGATGATGGATTGAAATTGAGAACAATCAAGAGTCCACAATTAGAGGAGTGGAGATACCTTTGGTTTATTGAGGGACTTGAGGGTAATAGAGAGTAGTGACCAAGGACATGAATGAATTCCAAATTATAGACAATGACAGGACAGAAAAAGGCCGTTCAGCCCATTGTGCTCATACTGGCTGAGCTATCTAGATTCTGTGACAATTATTAGAAACGTTTTACATTTCTACACATATGCAAGCCTCATATGCAAGGATAGTGAAGAAGACATTTGGTATGCTTTCCTTTATTAGTCAGAGTATTGAGTACAGGAGTTGGGAGGTCATGTTGCGACTGTACAGGACATTGGTTAGACAACTTTCGGAATATTGTGTGTAATTCTGGTCTCCTTCCTATTGGAAGGATGTTGTGAAACTTGAAAGGGTTCAGGGAAGATTTACAAGGATGTTGCCCGGGTTGGAGGATTTGAGCTATAGGGAGAGGTTGAATAGGCTGGGGCTGTTTTCCCTGGAGCGTCGGAGGCTGAGGGGTGACCTTACAGAGGTTGATGAAATCATGAGGAGCATGGATAGGGTAAATAGACAAGGTCTTTTCCCTGGGGTAGGTGAGTCCAGAACTAGAGGGCTTAGGTTTAAGGTGAGAGGGGAAAGATATAAAAGAGACCTAAAGGGCAACATTTTAACGCAGAGGGTGGTACATGTGTGGAATGGGCTGCCAGAGGAAGTGGTGGAGGCTGGTACAATTGCAACATTTAAAAGGCTTCTGGAAGGGTATATAAATAGGAAGAGTTTGGAGGGATATGGGCCAAGTGCTGGCAGGTGGGACTTCTGCACACAGACCTCAGAGAACCTTGCAGGTAACGTTCTAGTCACTACTGTCTTTGGGCTAAGCTCCTATTCAGTTTGCAGTCAGGCAAATATGATTACTCAAACAAGAAGTTGGCAAGTAATAGGCACTTGATGGACCAAAATGGGCATCAACTTTGAGACAAGGAGAAAGAGTGAAGGAATTAAAAATGTTCGAAATCTGGGAATGATTTTAAGATTCCCATCTGAATTAACCAAGGGCAGAGCTATAATATGACCAACATAAAGGATCTGATTATACCATTTGTACATTACTATAGTCACTCCTTATGTTCCAAGCAAGCTTACTGTCAAATTCTAGTTTCCACTTCTTAATCCATTCCTGGGTGGTCCTCTTCTCTTTGCACGCTTGCACTAGACAGGAGTAAACAATTTTTGTAGTTTGCCACTCCAGATTGCAAACACAGGAGGATCTGGAAATATGTGTGTAGTGTTTGTCATCTTCCAAAATTTATTAGACTTTGGAACAGTCTCACAAGATTGGAAGGTGGCGAATATAATATAATGCTTTTTTTTAAAAAAAAGGTGGGGAAAGTGGAGAGAAAACTGGGAATTGTAGACCAGTTCATAGAGTCATAGAGATGTACAGCATGGATACAGATCCTTCTGACCAACTCGTCCATGCCGACCAGGTATCCTTAATTAATCTCGTTCCGTTTCCTGACATTTGACCCAAATCCCTCCAATTCCTGAAGAAGGGCTTTTGACTGAAATGTCAATTTTCCTGCTCCTTGGATGCAGCCTGACCTGTGCTTTTCCAGCACTACATTCTTTAACCATATCCCTCAAAACCCTTCCTATTTATACAGCTATCCAATTAAATATTGTAATTGTACTAGTCTCCACCACTTCCTGTGCCGACTCATTCCATACACGCAAGACCCTCTGTGTGAAAAAGTTGCCCTTCAGGTCCCTTTTAAATCTCTCCCCTTTCACTTTAATCGTATGCCCTCTAGTTTTGGTCTCCCCAAATCCAGAGAAAAGACCTTATCCATGCCCCTCATGATTTTGTAAACGTCTATAAGGTTACCCCTCAGCCTCCGACGCTCCAGGGAAAACAGCCCCTGCCTATTCAGTCTCTCCCTGTAGCTCAAGCCCTCCAATCCTGGCAACACCCTTGTAAATCTTTTCTGAACCCTTTCAAGTCTCACAACATCTTTCCTGTAGCAGGGCGATCAGGATTTAATGCATTAAACCAGTTAGCCTATCATCAGTGTTATGAAGGTATAGGTGTATACTGTACCTTTAAGAGAGAGTGAAAGCTAGAAAGGACTATGTGAAAGCACAGAATGTGCTAAACAATTTAAAAATGTAAACATTTGGTTGTGAAACAAATAGCTGGAGCTGTGTTGCCATGGTACACAACAAATTTGAATTGGGCCAATCAGTTTAAATTATGCTCGGAGATACCAAAATCGAATTGAATTTGAATTTTAATGTTTTGATGACATCAAAACAATGAGACGGTCCGATGTTTTGGAGTATATAAAGTCAGATGTTTTGAACAGTTAGCCAGAGCGGCAAAGAGCACCAATAAAAATACGGCCTGCAGAGCCTCTCTCTGAAAGGTACCTTTTCATATGAAATTTGTGAAGCTGACTTACATCTGCCCTACATCTCATTCCCAAACATTTAATCATTAACGATTAGCTAATGGGAAAAGCTTTTCTTCATTTCAGTCTCAATCTTTAGATAAGCACTTATAGATGTTGATGGGATAGTGTAGGGGGATGGGCTTAGATTAATTCACAGGTCAGCGCAACATCGAGGGCTGATGGGCCTGTTCTGCGCTGTAATGTTCTAAGACCGAAGAAAAGACCCAGAAAAGTACAGACGAAGATACCAAGGAAAAAATGACAACTGACTGGTTTTGAAATTTGATATTTTTTGTTAAACTTAATCAGGGGTTTTTATCGGATCAGTATATTGTTGCAGAGTGGGAGATACATAAATTGATCAGACAAAGGAGGATTACAGCGTAGATAGTTGGTGTTCATTGTTGTTGTGTTTCTTAGAATTAATGAATAAATTGTTAAATGTTTTTCTTTACATAGAGGGGTTTTTGTAGTTGTTGGTCACTCATACTTTAACAGATTACGATGTGAGGTGAGCTTTTCTGTGTGTCTGGTTTAATGTGTCAGGGGATATGTTCCAGGACATAGCGTGGAAGCCCGCAACTGCGAATAGGAGCGAACCCATTCACTTAAATAGGAAACGTACTGTCCCAGCAGCCTCCTGGTCCCTGATTCCAGAACATTCCCTATGATATGTTCTGGCTGCGGGTAACTGAACCAATGGAAAATGATTCCACAGATACGTGTGTCGCCTCTATCTCCATACTCCAACTGTGGAAAGCAGCTTTCTGCTGCAATACTGGTTTCCACCCTAACTATCCCATTGTGACTCAGAGTTACTGCTAACCTAAAGGTCTGTGGCATAGACCTGTATTTCTCTAGGCGTTAGATTTGAGCTGGATTAACTCATTTCATATAAGATCCTTCTATCACATACAATTTTCATAAATAATCTGATTTTCAACATTTTGGCAGTTACCATCTGTGATATGACCTGAGAGAGAACTGAAAGCTGACTCACTTTTACTGGCATAAGATCTGTTTCCATCAGAAGATTTGAAGTTAAATATAGACACTGTGGGTGTTACATAGACTCAGTAGTTTTCTTCTTAATTATCAGGATTTTTTGTCTTCTCTTCACTGAACAGTTTCCAATTATTTTTCCCCTTGGATAATTTTTTATTTTCCAGATTTTCTCCCTTAACCATCTGTTTAATTATCTTGCAATCATGAGTTTTTTTTCCATTTCTTCGAACTGTAAGTGTTCCTTGCTTTCCAAAATCTTCTCTTGCTCTGCATTCCAATCACATTAGGAGCCCTATCATGTTGCTTTTATATTTCCCTGCTTGCAACTGCAAATTATACTTTAAGAAGGAAAATCACTAACTTTATTTATGAATATCATTGTTCCCTTCTTTCTTTCTCCTTCCCTTCTCCCTCCTGCCCCCACCACCACCACCACCACAAAAACCACCACCTGTGATTTTGACCACTTTTTTCTGGGCTTTTTCTTTGAACAATTTTTCAAATACCTGTGACACTTCATAAAAGTGCAGAACTTTACTAATCATTATCATGCAAGATTGCCCTTAAGTACAGCCGGGAAGGAAAACAGTCAAGGAAAGAGAAACCGCAGGAGACCAGCACTATCAAAATGCTGAGAGAACTGGCATGAGCCAAATGGCCTCTTTCTACCCATAACAATTCTGAGATTCTGGTTCGGATAGATATGACTTGAGTATTCCTCTGCAGATCTTCAGCAGTCACACACCTTTCATTTTAAAGACAAGTGTAGTGGTTGTAATGAGGTCAGCCAGGTGGACTTCAAAGAAAATGAGTTCCCTGAATGGGCTGTTAATCTGGACCAGGGAGCTCTGGCTGACAGATATAAGCAGGAGTGCAGAGTTCTGTTCACTC
Organism: Chiloscyllium plagiosum; assembly: GCF_004010195.1. Taxonomy (NCBI): domain Eukaryota; kingdom Metazoa; phylum Chordata; class Chondrichthyes; order Orectolobiformes; family Hemiscylliidae; genus Chiloscyllium; species Chiloscyllium plagiosum. The sequence continues at coordinate 5,834,175 of NC_057719.1, forward strand.
TGAGATCTGGTTCTGAGAAAGTTAGACCAGTGTCAAGTACAATGCACATGTAAGTAAAAGGTGACTTGTTGATGGGATACTAGCCTCTGTGAAGTTATTTCAATAAGAGAAAGGAAACTTACTTATATAACTCCTTATACTACCTCATGACATCCAGAAACACCTTATAACTTGTGAAGTACTTTGAATGTGTAATCAGTGTTATACGAAACACATTTTCTCAATTTTCACAAAGCAAGCCCCTCCCAATAACTATATGGTAATAACCAGATTTTTAAATATGATTATTGAATGAAAAAATAACTATTGGTCACACCAAGGATAACTTCCTTGGTTTTTCTTTTGATGCTGAGATCTTCTTTGTCTCCATAGAGGGAAGATGACTTAATATCTCAGCCAAAAGATGACAACTCTGACACTGTAACTGTCCCTCAGCACCATGCTAGGTGTGTCACACTTGTGCTTGTGTCTCAGGAGTAGAACTCTAAACTATGACTTTCTAATTCAGAGAGAGACCTTCCTTTGGAGAGGTTGGTTAAGAGATAAATGTTGGCCAGGCATCAAATAAACTACTCACTCTTTCTTGAGTAGTGCCACAAATTGACCAGTTAAGTAAGGAATACATATTGCCCCAGAACACCAGACAGAATTCCTTTCTTCAAAAAATTCAAATAAAAGAACAGACGGTGATAATGTCCCTTCCAAAGGAGTCACCGCCTCCTTCAGGATTGCACTGGAATGGCAGTCTAAATACTGTTTTCAAGTTTCTGGTCCTCAGTTGGAGACTGGACTTCAGAAAAAAAAGGCATAAAGGAAAGAATGGGTGGCACACAGTAGCTCATTGGCTAGCACTGCTGTCTCATAGCACCAAGGACCCAGGTTCAATTCCATCCTCAAGCGACTGTCTCTGTGGAGTTTGCACATTCTCCCTATGCCTGTGTGTGGTTTCCTTCAGATGCTCCAATTTCCTCCCACAGTCCAACGATGTGCAGTTTAGGTGGATTGGCCATGCTAAACTACAGGGGTGTGTAGGTTAGTTGGAATAGTCAGGGGAAATACAGAGGTACAGGGATAGTGGGGGAGGTGGGGGGGTTCTGGGTGGGATGCTCTGTGGAGGGTTGGCTTGGACTTGTTGGGCTGAATGGCCTGTTTCCACACTGTGGGGATTCTATGAAATAATTAGAGCAGGAATTTGGAAGGGAAGAATTTTAAAAAAAAACAATGTAGGAGTAAGCTATGTACAAGAGTTTGTCTTTGAAATACTTATTTTTCATGGTGATGAAACCAATAATATTAAAAGTGCACAGTTTTCTCTTTGTTTTATACCAAACATTTTTCTTGCATTCTATACCTTGCAGACAATTGCCAGACAACTTGCCGAAATACTACTACGAGGAATGTGTGAGCAGAGCTACTGGAATCCACTGGAAGACCCTCCACAGCATTCCCTACTGGATGACCCGCTACATGTGAGCTCTAACACAAAGAATTATGCACTAAGCAGGAGGCCCAAAGTGTATACTGGAGATAGGTGAGTCGTAGGAAGATGAAAACATACGCTTCATCATTTTAGTCTATTCTGCCATCCAAATAAATCTGGTTTATAATCCATGATAATCTTGCCAGACACAAATCTAACAATCTCAGTTTCAGTTGACTCCCATCCTAAGCAGTACATTTGAGAAAAAGAGTTCCACATTTCCAGCACCTCATGGGGCCATCCAGCTCAATTCCATACCTTGGCTTTATGATGCAAAATGTCCTCCACATAAACTGAGGTTGATTATTTTGAATGATCTATCCACCCAAATTGGGTAAGAAAAATGGCGCCTGTTCTCTGTTATTGAAAAATGTTTAATTCAAATTCTGGGTCCTTACAGAATTTTGTTATAACAAAAATAATAATTGATTTCTCAGGAACAGATGGATAAGCCCAACACTGGAAGAGTAATGAATTATTCAATGCTTGCTATTTTTTGGTGGCACCCTGAAAGCTGTAGTATTATTCAGGGCTAATTTCTAGTTTTCTCCTTGTTTTCTTAGGTCTTTCATACGAAACCTAATTATCGTCATTAAGCTTCAGAATGGACTATTCTGCCTAGGGAGGTTTTTTGGTGCTGAACCTTATGAATGTTTGGCCCCAGATGGTTTAACTAATTAAGTGCCCTTAATGTCAGTTGCACTGATAATTGTGATCCTTAAGAACTGCAGAACTGCATCTGATGGTTTGCTCAGAAATTTATTTTGGTTTTATGATGATAAATTACATTGCCTGTATTGATTGTACAGCTGGGACACCAGCTCAGTTATACAGATTGTTGATGATGAACATTTATTTCCCAAGGTACATGCTATCTAATCCTTTTAAGCCATCAAGTGCATGCCAATTTATTTTGAGGCTTACTTTTATTCCTTTCAAATCAGATGCCACATCATCTTCCATATGTTGGTTTACCTGGCTGTTTCAGAAGGAAGTTTATTGTCCTAAAAGAAGCCCTTGCTAGTTTCTTTTGCTAAGACAAAGCTACTTTGGTAGGCTGTTGAATAGGCTTAAATCCTTAGCTTAGTTTTCTTTATTTCTATTTATTATAAATTCTTCTCGAAATCAATGACCGGCACGGTGGCTCAGTGGTTAGCACTGCTGCCTCACAGCGCCAAGACCCGGGTTCAATTCCCGCCTCAGGCGACTGACTGTGTGGAGTTTGCACATTCTCCCCGTGTCTGCGTGGGTTTCCTCCAGGTGCTCCGGTTTCCTCCCACAGTCCAAAAATGTGCAGGTTAGGTGAATTGGCCATGCTAAATTGCCGTAGTGTTAGGTGAAGGGGTATATGTAGGAGAATGGGGTCTGGGTGGGTGCGCTTCGGCCGGTCGATGTGGACTTGTTGGGCCGCAGGGCCTGTTTCCACACTGTAACTAATCTAATCTAATCTAAATGTGGAATGATACTTAAGAAGCTGGGCTTGCCATCCTTAGATTGGAGATGATTAAGGAAAGGTTTAATACAGGTATTCAAAATCGTCAGTGGTTTTGATAAAGTAGGATCATTAATCTGACAGAGAAAACAAAGTTATGATTGGCAAAAGGATGAAGAGGCTGGATGAAGAGAAAATTGTTTTTATGCAGCAAATTCTGATCTGGAATGTGCTGTCTGCAGGAAGAAAATAACTGGCTTCCGTCAGCTGTCAGGTATTGTTACTGCAAAGAGAGATCATCCTGGCCTCCCAACAGTCCAAAGGTTTTGTCCTTGTATCATTCACGTACACAAGCTGTTCAGGCACCCAGGAACCAATCAGAGTTTGTTGTCAGGCTGATGATCCTCTTTGGCATCCACACCTCATCACAATTTGCACAAACCAATCAGCTGTTTGTGGCTGGCCACATTTTGCTCTGCATGCAACCCATGGTGTTGGACCTACAAACAGCTTCCCCCACTACTTGAACAAAGCAGCAGTGTAAACATCACACACAACGTGTTTCAGTATCTTGTTTTAAAAAGTGCAACAGTGCCTTCCACAATCAAAAATAGGGTGGCACGGTGGCTCTGTGGTTACCACTGCTGCCTCACAGCACCAGGGACCTGGGTTCGATTCCAGCCTCAGGCAACTATCTGTGTGGAGTTTGCACGTTCTCCCCCTGTGTGCGTGGGTTTCGTCCGGGTGCTCTGGTTTCTTCCCACAGTCCAAAGATGTGCAGGTGAGGTGAATTGGCCATGTTAAATTATCCATAGTGTTCAGAGATGTGTAGGTTAGGTGCACTAGTCCGGGTAAATGTAGAGTAATAGCATAGGGGAATGGATCCGGGTGGGTTACTCTTCAGAGGGTCAGTGTGGACTTATTGGGCCGAAGAGCCTGTTTCAACACTGTAGGGATTCTGTGATTCTAAGTGATGCATTATATACAGAGTTAACAGAAAACTGTGATCAGGCACCCCAAAGAGCCCACCAATAGCAGTTTGGGGCAAGACAGATTCCATGGTTCCTCAGCAACTCATTCAGATGGTAGTGACTGCATGGGCCATTGAATCTCATTACAACTTTGTTTCCTTTGCCTGGGATTCCAGTTCATTTTTTGAAGACTAATATTGGAACTCATTTAGAAATTGCTTGGTCTTGGACTGTCTCAGAACTGATCTAGTCTGCTCACACAAGACTTCCTTCTGCTAGATTCTTCAGGTGGCACTTCAATACCTACTCATGAGCACAATTCCAACTCTTATGCAGACAGCTACTTTTATTGAGCTGACAGTGCTCCTGGATTTCTCCAACCTCCAGTATTTCACAGCTTCACCAAATAAGTATTACCTGTTGGCTTCCTTTAACCATGCTGTCAGCTAACAGATAGATCATAGGACTTCAGTGAGCCTTCAAAGTTAAACATAGCTCTTAACTGCACAGAGATGACGTATTTGGCTGCCCCTATCTCTGTATCGCAGAGCTCGTGATCTTCCATTGCCTTCTCAGCTCCTCAGGATTCCTTGTGAACCCTGAGTGCCTGGAGCCTGCTAACTAAAGCATCTTTGCTGCTTACAGCTTTTTCTCCCTTTTTCTAACCTTAATTAACCAACAGGTGGAATTAGCAGCCAGTATCATCTCTAAGATGTACAACTGAACAACCGCACAGAGGTTCCACACGTGATGCATTGCCTTCTGATTCCAAAACCACCTCTGCATACAGATCTGAGAAGTCTGTGCAATAGCAGGAAAATTGACAGGGAAACCTAGATAGCAACCTGCTACTGTCTCTGACCAGCTAACTGGATCCTTTGTACACCACTATCATAGGCAGGCACAGCTGCCTTTGCAACAACTGCCATAGCACCCATAATACTGTGCTGAAGTTTTGAAGCCTGGATTATTCTGTGCACACATCAGAACTCTTGCCTGGAAATCACTCTCTCAGAGGGACATGTATTCTGTGTTTCTTAACAAATAAAAATAATGTTAGAGGAACTGAGAATCAGTGAAGTGAAGAAGAGCTCATTGGGTTAGCACTAGAATCTGATCCAAGTTTTGGGAAAACTGAAGTTTCTGAAATGTACGAAAGCAAATTGTGAAGTAATTTAAATCACTGTAATAGTTGTAGAGTAGCTTAGGCCACCGACGCAATTAAGCCTATAGCAAGTTAAAAATCACACGACACCAGGTTATAGTCCAACAGGTTTAATTGGAAGCACTAGCTTTCGGAGCACCGCTCCTTCATCAGGTGATTGACAATCACCTGATGAAGGAGCGGCGCTCCGAAAGCTAGTGCTTCCAATTAAACCTGTTGGACTATAACCTGGTGTTGTGTGATTTTTAACTTTGTACACCCCAGTCCAACACCGGCACCTCCAACTCAAGCCTATAGCAGCCTTTTTTATTAATCAAGTAATCCTGTTCGTCCCGTTCTTCATCATGTCACTGCAGTTTTTCTTTGTATATTTGTCCAATTCCCTTATGATAGCCACAGAATTTGTACCCACTTCCCTAAATAGAATGCTTTGCAAATCCTTACCACTCATATAATAAAAAACACTTTTTCCTCATTTTCTTTTCAATTTTTTGACATTTATCTTAAATATGAACTCTCTGGTCATAAATTCTTGGTCATTGAAAATATGATTTTAAAATACTTCTGTTGAATCTTCTCTTAGCCTTCCCTGTGCTAAGGAAAACCATCCCAGCTTCTCCAGTCTATCCAAATAACTATTAACACTCATTCTTAGAACAAATTCCAGTAAATATCATTTGTATTGTCTTCAAAGTCTTCATGATTTTCCTACATTGAGACCTGAGGTGATAAAGGCATATGTAATGATTTCAGTAGCGAAGAACAGGGGATGTTACAGAGAAGATGAATAGGCGAAGTTTTCTAGTGGAGAGAATCTAAGGTTCACCTTTGAGATGACCAGATGATGAAGTTGCTAACACTCTATTTTGAACCAAGAATATGGCAGAGTATGAAGAGCAGACCAGAAAATTGAAAAGGTACAGATTTTATGTTAGGCTCAAGAGCAAGGCTTTCATCTGAAGGCTTAGTGAGAAGTCACTCAAGTACTTATTTTTCAAGCAGCATTCACTGTCCAGTATCAAAGGCAAAGAATATTCACTAGTTGTCAATGCCTTTGGGATCATACCTCAGTTCCACTCATGACCTGAGTAGAGGGGAGAGATGAACGAATGGTGATTCTGACCATGTGAGCATAACCACCAGCAGAATAGCAGGCTTTCAAACCTCTAATTGTGACCCAACCAAAATACAACAGAATTTAGCAGATTTATGTTTCCTAATACTTCCTGGAAGGTTTGGAATATTGCTGTTATAAATTTATTGACGCTTACTTTCTGGAGTGATCTGCAGGTGTAAAACAGAAGCTTTGTAAATTTCAGTTAGCTGATACAGACTCTACTGTCTGCTGTTATCTGGTGTCAGACAGTCTGGATTGGAGCAAGTGAAAAGGAGTAGAGTGCACAGCAGACTACAGGAAAGATCTCCAAATTTTCACTACAATCTGCAAAGGAGTGCTTCCTGACATCACCTGTCTGAACAGACTAGATCTAAGTTTAAACTTGTACCATCACCACACCTTGTTTTGCACTTGTCCACCAGATGAAGTAGATTCTCCTGTCTGTCCTTTCAACTCTTTGAACAACTTAAACACCTCAGTTAGCTTTCTCCTTAATTTCCTACATTCAGGAGAGTAGAAGCTCAGTCTTTGCCATAAGACCAGGGGAGCAGGATCTCCTTTCCCTTCCAGTGCTGAACAATTTTACAAAGCAAGAAGTTATGAAACATGGTTTCTGTGTCTGCACTGAGTGGTACATTTAAAAATTAGCTTGAATTGTCATTCTTCAGTACCTTGGACATTCTGCTGTTCAGGTTTATCCAGAACCAAAGCTTTTTATTCATGTGAGCACAAATTGCAGTCATGTTGAAAAAGTTCTACTTCTGATGTATCTTCAAATAGCTACTGTCACAAAAGTCCTGAGGTAATCAGCCAAATCTCATGGATCAGAAAAGCAAATTTTCTTTGATGAAGAGTGTGGTTAAAATGCAAAATTCACTTCCTCACAGAATAGTTAAGGTGAATAGTATGAGAAGTCTGGATAATTATGTGAGGGAGAAAGGAATGGATGGATATTTTAACAGGTCAAGTGAATTAAAATGGGGGAAACTTTTATGGAATATATGGAATTTTAAAACCATTAGGCCAAATGACCAGTTTCAGTTCTGTTAAGTCATTGTCAAATTGTTGCTATGCACTTTAATTCAAAGCACATAACATATTAAGTCTGAGGATGTAACTTACAGGTGCAGAACTGGTGTTTTCCTTGATGCACCATGTAACAGTTTATTTATTTATTTGTGTGACATGGGCATTGCTGGTTGCCCAGCATTTATTGACCATTCCTTGTGTCCTTGAGACGGTGGTGGTCAGCTGCCACCTTGAATTGCTGCAGCCCTGTGCTATAAGTTGATCGCAATGCCCTTAGGGAGGGAATTTCAGGATTTTTGACCCAGTGACGTTGAAGGAATGGCAATATATTTCCAAGTCAGGATGGTGAGTGGAACTTGCAGGTGTTCCTGTGTATCTGTTGCCCTTGCCCTTCTAGAGGGAAGTGGTCATGGGTTTGGAAGGTGGTGTCTGATGAATCTTGGTGAATTTATGCAGTGCATCTTGTAGATAGTGCACACAGTTGCTACTGAAGGTCAGTGGTAGAGTGTGTTGATGCTTGGGATGTTGTGCCAATCAAGTGGTCTACTTTATCCTGGATGGTGTTAAACTTCTTTAGTGTTGTTGGAGCTGCACTTATCTAGGCAAGTGGGAAGTACTCTATCACATTGCTGACTTTTGCCTTGTAGATAGGCTTTGGGGAGTCAGGATGAGTTACTCGCCACAGTATTACTAGCCTCTGATCTCCTTTTGTAATCATTGTGTTTTTGTGGCAAGTCCAGTTAAGTTTCAGGTCAGTGGTAACTCCCCCTCCACCCCTTCCAGCCCCAAAAAAAGAATATTGATAGCAGGGAATTCAGTGATGGTAGCAGTATGGAATGTCAGGTGGTTAGGTTGTCTCTTTTTCGAGATGATCATTGCCTGGCATTTGTGTGGCATGAATGTTACTTACCACATGTCAGCCCAAGCTTGCTATTGACCACATCTAGTTGCATTTGAATATGGGCAGTTTCAGTATTTAAGGAGTCATGAATGAGCGCTGTGCAGTCACTGTCATGTGTGGGGCGTGGGGGGGATGGTGGGGCATCATTGCTGAAGCAACTGAAGATGTTTGGGTGTAGGCCCAGTACCCTGATGAACTCTTGCTGAAATAACTGACCTCTAACTACTGCAACCATCTTCCTATCTGTGAGGTATGGCTCCAACCAGTGGCGAGTTTGCCCTGTCTAGAATAGAAAATTTCAGTTTTGCTGGGGCTCCCCAATGCCACATTTGATCACTTTGATGTCAAGGGTTGTCACATTTATCTCATGTTGAGAATTGAGTTCTTTTGTCCATTATTGAACCAAGGCTATAATGAGGTGTTACAGGTTCCTAATGAGAGAAAAGAAAACCCGTGCTGATTAAGAAATTGTAGGTGTCTGGGAAGTGAAAATCAGCCAGCACTCCTGCTGCAGGAGCATTCTTGCTTGCATATTTGGATGCTTGGTTGGGAAAGGCTATGATTTCATTTGCCCTGCCTTAGAAATGAAGACCACTGAGGTGAGTTACCCATGAAATACTTCAATATTTCAGAGTGGGAATTTGAAAGGAAAACAAGGTCTAAAGGACCAATTTTCTGGTGATATTAAAGAAACCTGTTTTAATGACAATAGATTTTTCTTGTTTGGCCACTATCTTGTTATATTCTTCCTAGAGTTTGTTTTTCAAGGATGACCAAAGCTTTCACTTGACTGGGGAATATTAAACCTATTTTTCAGATTATTAACTACTTTATGGTGCATAAAATGGGCACAATTCTCACCAACATTTTCATTTAAATTTACAGCAGGAGAAACCTCACCCTGACTTTTCTTTTCAAAATTCAGATTATTGCTTGGTAATACAGAGCTGAAGTCATGCTACTAAGGGACGCTAAGTTGATGCTTTTCATCCTTCACTGATTAGGACTAAGATGCAGTAAAAAAAAATTGGATAGAGAGAACCAACTTATACAGCATGGGAAGAGAATGCTGATTTTTTGAGCCATGTTGGCATGGCCATACAGTAGGAACATTTAGTTGTCAATCTCTGCTGGAATAACTCAGGTCATGTGTGCTCTCTAAATTGGCACTTTCTTTCTAATTTTGGTTTCTTGCATGTCACGATGAAAAACTTTAATGTCTCTTTAGCAATGCTTAAATTTCAAATTACAGTTTTAGACTTTTCTTGACCAATTTTAAAAACTGAAAAGCTGTTAATTGCATTATTATATCCTCTTAATATTCCAGCATTTTCTGCCCTCAAGAAAACACAGAAGAGGCTCTTCTGTTGCTGCTCATTAGTGAATCTATGGTAAGTGTGATTACTTGACAACTGAGGCACAAGTTCACTGTGTTGACATTTAATGTAATTTTAATAGTCCCGATGGAAATGATCACTTAATGCTTGTGAAATAGGGATGCTATGAAGAAATAGCATGTTAATAAATTCTGACTGTTCACTTTGACAGGTGCATTGGACTGCGCAGTTACAGCAAAGAAAGAATTCTCTTTAACTGGGCATTCTGAGCTCCCATCTGCATACAGAAAAGTGCCATTCAACCCAACAAATCCAATGCTGGTGATTACTCAGCATTCCAGTGCCAAACACAGTGAGCACTGCACTGTCTGTCTGGATTGTAGGTCAAAGTCCCTGGCTCACAAGCAAGGATGCTGTCAATTGAGCTATGGCTAGCACTTCAGATTCACAAAATCTTTACAGCAGCGAATAACGTCATTTGGCCATTTGGTCTCTGCATCACCTGTCCAAATGAACATTGTGCTTTAGTGCCCATTCTTCTGCCTCCTTGGTGTAACTATACACGTTGTTCCTTTTCAAATATTGAACTAATGAACTCCATCACTGATTCAGTGAGGTCAAGGCTGACTACAGTCCATTCTTCAATAATGCAATGGTTGTGTCCTACCCAGTGTTATAAAAAAATTATGCTTTAGAAAGAGCACTTAAAGTGTTGACTCTGTAATTATATTACAGTCAACACATGTATTAAAGGTTTGTGCAGTAAAACAGTGTCCCCAATTCGTCAATCATGTCGCATTGAATTCGCATTGACACAATGCGAGTTATAACAATGATTTGTGTTGTGTCCGTAAAGATCAGCAAGAGAACAGATTGACTCTAGGTAAATTTTAACCAGCTTACCTATATCTATATAAATTCAGTCAATGATCATGAGAAGATTTATTCACAAGTTACATATCATTTTTACAAGTTTTAACATTCCAAATAAGATGAAGTACTTGCAAGTCAACCAAATTTGATTTGGTATAATAAGGACTATGTAGCAAAGTTCTTGAGCTTAATTCTTCTAGGTTGAAACTACATTCCAGTTTCAATTTACTGTCTTAAAAATAATTTTTTAATCACAAATCACTCGAATAAATTCCCATGCAGCCACCCATATGGGCTAGACCTACTTAGTTACTCCAGCAATTTGTGTTTTTGTTTCAAATCTCCAACATCCGCAGTTGTTTTTTTTTAATTTAGTATATCATAACACGTCTGAACTGGTTGATTAGAAAATATCAATCACCTGCCTTACCAAAGGGCAAAGTGAGGTCTGCAGATGCTGGAGATCAAAGTTGAAACTTTATTGCTGGAACAGCACAGCAGGTCAGGCAGCATCCAGGGAACAGGAGATTCGACGTTTCGGGCACAGGCCCTTCTTCAGGAAACTGATTCCTGAAGAAGGGCCTGTGCCCGAAACGTCGAATCTCCTGTTCCCTGGATGCTGCCTGACCTGCTGTGCTGTTCCAGCAATAAAGTTTCAACTTACCAAAGGGCAAGATAGGTGACTAGTTTCCAAACTGAGAAACCAGGTTTCATCGACCTGTTGAGTTGAAGGAGGATGCTCTACAATTGTCCCAATTTGAGAGCTTTTGAAGGCACAGCTGGAAAGCAAATGGCTGACCTCTGGAAGGTACCCACTTCTCTTGCCACCAACATCCTCACCCAGTGCCTCTCCCTGCCATGACCCCACCCTATGAAGAGAGCATAAAAGGAACTTGCCTTCTCACTGTTGGATCCTCCCCTCACCCTAATGAATAGGCCTCAGCCAGCAGATGAAAGGAGCCGCTTCTGGAGACCTAGGGTTGCCAGCATTGAGGCCTCTGATTTTCTGAGAGACCTGTCAATGCTTTGCCTGTCAACTCTCAATGTTCACCAATTCTCAATTGTGAATTTTCTTGGCATTGGGAGTGACGTGTTAGTGCATAAAGATATTGATTGACATTGGTAAAGGAACCTTCATTTTACAAGTTTTTTTTTCAATTTCTTAGTTTCCTTATTTCATTTCTGAGTTTTCCATTTCAACGTAAGCTTAATGGACTGATGTCATACTGTGTCCTCTTGTGTGATCTATGTTCTGTGTGATCTATGTGATCTGTGTCCTCTTGTGTTGAGTTGTTGACAGTGAGGAAGGATGTGTCAGGTTACAGCGGGATATAGATAAGTTGCAGAGCTGGGCGGAAAGGTGGCAAATGGAGTTCAATGTAGGTAAGTGTGAGGTGATTCACTTTGGTAAGAGTAACAAAAAGACGGGGTACTGGGCTAATGGTCGGATACTTGGTAGTGTGGATGAGCAGAGGGATCTTGGTGTCCATGTACACAGATCTCTGAAAGTTGCCAGGTAAATAGTGCGGTGAAGAAGGCATATGGCGTACTGGCTTTTATTGGTAGAGGAATTGAGTTCCAGAGGGTTTAGATAGGGTTGACCGTGAGAACCTTTTTCCACGTATGGAGTTAGCTATTACGAGGGGGCATAGCTTTAAATTAAGGGGTGGTAGGTATAGGACAGATGTTAGGGGTAGATTCTTTACTCAGCGAGTCGTGAGTTCATGGAATGCCCTGCCAGTAGCAGTGGTGGACTCTCCCTCATTATGGGCATTTAAGCGGGCATTGGATAGGCATATGGAGGATAGTGGGCTATTGTAGGTTAGGTGGGCTTGTATCGGCGCAACATCGAGGGCCAAAGGGCCTGTACTGCGCTGTATTTTTCTATGTTCTATGTTATAATACAGATAACCATGTTTATATCACATGGCATTCCTTTTCTCTTTCGAGGGCTATGATATAAAGTGACAACTCTCTTGCTTGTATTTCATTATACACTGATCTAGTGTTTTATCTCTTTCTGCTGATGTCTTTTTACAGTCACCACAAGTAGAATTCAGAATGCCTCTTTGATTAACCTTCACTGTTTTAATGTCTGCAAGATGATCGAAGACACAAAAAAGTTCTGACTTAATGTACACATTTGCGCAAAATATGTATAGAGTTTAATTTGCTAAAGTTCTTGTTTTGGTCTATAATATTCTCTCTATCAGTGGACTATAGATCCTTGCTATACTGTATTGGTGCTTCAGTACACTTCCAGCAAGGTCTTGTGTCAGTGATTTTCCCACACAGCCAGTTCTTGATCTAAGGGAAATGCTAAGCAAAGATTATGAATGCTCCACATAGGGAGCAAAATACTTGGTGGCTGAGGTATCTCAGAGCTCATTAGGCATCTTCTGAGGATTATGTATTGTCAGCCTGACAGGCCACCCTCCAGCTGTCATAAATGCATGGTCCTACAGAACTGGAAAAATGTGTGCAATCCTTAGAGCTATGTTAATTGGAAAAGGATTCTAAAACTACACACGTATATTGCTGTTAATCACCAACAGCAGCTTGCACTTTTATGCAGCCTTAGATGCTCCAAGGTGTTTCATAAGAATGTTATCAAGTAGAATCTTGAGGTATGTGGGACACGACTCGGAGTTTTAGAAAGATGAAGGGAATCTGATTGAAATTTACAGAATACCGAATAGCCTGGACAGTGGATGTTGGAAAAGTGTTTCCATTGGCAGGACAGACGAGGATCCGGGTGCACATTGTTAGAGTAAAAGAAAGACCTTCTAGAACAGAGGTAAGAAGAAACTTCTTCAGCCAGGAAGTAGTTAATCTGTGGAATTCATTGCCACAGAACGCTGGGGAGGCCAGGTCATTGAGTATATTTAAAACAGTGATAGATAAGTTCTTGATTGCCAAGGGGATCAAAGGTAAATGGGGTTGGAAAAAATCTATCAGCTACGATTGAATGGCAGAGCAGACACGATGGGCCGAATGGCCTAATTTCTGCTCCTTTGTCCTATGGTCTTCTGGTCTAATCTGACATTGAGCTGCATGAAACTCTGGAATAAATTATTATAGGTGAAAGAGGCAGAGAAATTCAGGGAGGGAAATTCTGTAGCTGAGAGCCACATGCAAGGCATGACTGCGAATGATGGAACAAGAGACAAAAATGAGAGCAACTGAGCATTCTCAAAAGGGTTGTAAGCTTAGACAAGATGATGGAGATAAGATGGGTAAAGGCCATGGAAGAAATTGAACACATGGATAATGATTTCAAAATTGAATCGTTTTATTTCTGTATCTCAATCTCTGACTCTTGCACTCTTGTTTCTCAGTTTGTTTCTCTTAGTCACTGTTGCCACCACCCTTTTTTTTATTTGTTCACAGGCTGTAGGTATCGCTGACTAGGCAATTTATTGCCCGTCCCAAATTGCCCAGAGGGCGGTTAAAAATCAGTCACGCTGCTGTGGGTCTGGAGTCACATGGAGTCCAGACCAGTTCAGGATGACAGTATCCTTCTCTAAAGGACATTAGTGAACCACTTTGTGCACCCTGTAAGATGACTGCTGTGTAATCCCTCAACGTGTAAAGTCACCCAAGCAGACTATAGGGCTAATCTCTTAGCGAGAGAGAGAAATGACTGGTGGTGAGTTTAACCTGAGGGTCACCAAGTGGGGTCATGAAGTGTGACCTTCCCTTTTACCTCCCCCAGTGCGGTAATTGACCCCACCCTGTTGGCATCGCTCTGCAATGCAAATCAACTATCCAGCCACCTGAGCTAACTGACCCCTGACTGATTAATTAGTTACATCTGTATAAATAGTCTTCAAATTTCTCTATTTGTTTTTATCTTATCTTGGAACTGAGCTCCTCTTTGCAGCTGAAGAGAATTTCTCGGATTCAGTTCCTGCTTTCATACTTTTAATCTATCAAAAAACACAGAGCACTAATGAGCAGTTCCTACACATTATTCCTTGTTTCTACTTGTTAAAAACAAAGCATGCGGATTTTTCCAGTGTGTTATAGCTTTAGTATGGATCAGAAGAAGTCCCGATGTAAATACCCGAGTTGAAACTGTGATCAGTTAAAATATTATGGGGAGTACACATATTGTCATGATGCAGGTTGTGATTTTTTTGTCTGCCTGTTAGCTGCCTGATAGTATGCAGACCCTATTTGGGCCCTCGAAATTTACACAACTACCTTCTTAGTTACCTCCTTATTACTCAATGCTGTCCAGAGATAATGCAGTCCCATGTAAATGAGGCCTGAAAGTCATCAGGGTCCCTTCCTGGAAGTTGACTAGACCTATTTCTTTGTAACTATCCTGATCTATTATGAAATACTGAGTATTTCTCCCACACAGATTGTTTAGAAAGAACGTTTTTGAGCTGCACGCTGTTTCACTTCACCTGCTCATGATTGTCTTGTTTTCAGCTATTTGTTCACAGAAAGATGATGCAATGTATTTTCTTTGTTTTTAATGAACACAGTCACCTTTAATCCTCTGAGAACATGCTAGTGGCTCACTAAGTAAAAGGAGCATCTAGTTAGTATTGAGCCAAGATCAAAAGATTCTGGTTTCCTCCCACAGTCCAAAAATGTACAGGTTAGTAAGATTGATAATTGTAAATTCCCTGTAGTGTCCAGGGATGTGCAGACTTAAGTGGGTTAAACATGGTAAATGTAGGGTTACAGGAATAGGGTGGTGGGGAGGGGTGTTGGGTCTATGTGGGATGTTCTTCAGAGGTTCGGTGTAGATTGCAATCCCCACACTAAGGATTCCTGATTCTATCTTTTTTTAGCACAACCTGCCATCTTTTCCTCATGCATCCTCCTGGCTTTTCTTATTCTGCGGTTTGCATCATTTACCTGCTATTACTTCCTTACTTTCTCATCAGTATCCTTAGTCATCTAGGGTAAAGAGTGCTGTAACTTCTAATATCGTATTCATTTCTCATGGGTATGTAGATTTGCCCACTATTCATTTCTCTTTATAAAGTCTCTCATTTTCTATCCACTGTTCCATCCACCAAAATGGGTTTCTGGTCAACCTGCTGCAGGCCAACTTTTAGACCCCTAGTCTGGGATCTTAATCCTTATCTGATTTTTATCCTTTTCCACTTCATATTGAACCTTATTGTAATATGGTCGCTATTTCCCAAATGCTCCCCCACTTTTTTTTGCTGTTCTCTTAATGTTTCTTCCCAGCCTCAGTGTGGATGTGGTGAGGTGCCGCAGGCAGCTCTCAGCACGGTCCCTTGGTGGCTCGTGGCATTGTCTCAGCTAGGTGTGCGATCAGGTCCTGCCTGGGAATGTTCCAGAGGCATGGGGGAAGATTTGGGAGAGCGAACGGTGAGGAAGATCCCCCAGTATCTGCAGCGATGGCTTCCAGTGTAGGCAGCTTATAAGTTTATTCCTTTATTTTTCTAGTTTATATTAAGAAGGACTTTAATGTTAACTCTTACATTATTTCTTTATTTTTCTACTTCTATTAAGGTAATGCTTAACTTTTCAATTCTGTTTCTCTTCATACTTTGTACCTGAGTTTAATGTACCTAGACATCCTTTGTACCTAAGATTGGGCCATGAGACGTTACATTAGACACTTTTCACTGTACTCCTGTGCTTGAGTGCACGTGACAACAAAATCTAAATCTAATCCAACATCACAAGCTTTCCCAGAGTCTATGCCATCTTTACTGGTCAAAATGATGCACACTGCTGAGACTCTAAGCTACAAATAAATTTTCGAAGAGCTCTCCTCTCTTTGTTTTTTGGTTCGAGGAGCAGGGAGGGAGGGAAACACTACATGGTTGGGGCATCCCTATTCTTTAACACTGGGTCTTTCATGATCCACTTTGTAATTGTGGTGAGTGAGCCATCTTTTCCAAGAATCCCCCTGTCGCTTCTCACTACTGCCCTCTGTGCACCTCAGTGCAGTAAAGCAAGACTTCTGTTGTGTTTTGAACTTGTGTGTGCGGTCCTTTTAATGTGATTTATTATTGTCACATGTACCGAAATACAATGAAAAGTATTATTTTGCATCCTAACCAGACAAATTGTACCTTATGTAAGTACGTCAGGTTAATAGAACAGAATGCAGAATACAGTGCTAGAGCTACATATATTTAAGATCAACTTTAAATGTACGAGAATTCTGTTCATAAGTCTGATTACAGTCGGAAAGAAGCTGTTGTTAAATCCCTTGGTAGGTGACTTCAACTTGTGTATCTTCTGCCTGATGGAAGAGAGCATAAGCAGGATGTGAGTGGGCTTTTATTACATTGGCTACTTTCCTGAGGAAGCAGGAATCAGTGGAAGTCTGGTTTTTGTGATGGATTGGACTGCATTCACTGTAATTTCTTGTGGTCTTGTGCAGAGTCATTGTTGTATCACGCTGTGATACATCTAGATAGGGTGCCTTCTGTGGTGCATCTATAAAAATTTATAAGAGTCATTGTGGACATCCTGAATTTCCTTAGTCTTCTGAGGAAGTAGAGGCAATTGGTGTGCTTTCTTGACTGTAGTGTCAACGTGGATGGACCAGCACAGATTTTTGTTCATGTTTACTCCTAAGCATTTGAAGCTCTTGAACATCTCAAGATACCTCATGATCCTTATTGAGTTCTTTAAGAAGGCGACCAAACAGGTGGATGAGAGTAAAGTGGTTGATGTGGTGTATATGGATTTCAGTAAGGTGTTTGGTAGAGTTTCCCATGGTAGGCCATTGCACAAAATTAGGAGGCATGGGGTTTAGTGGTTTGGATCAGAAATTGGCTAGCTGAAATAAGGTAGAGGATAGTGGTTGATGGGAAATGTTCATCCTGGAATTCAGTAACTAGTGGGGTACCGCAAGGATCTGTTTTGGGTGTACTGTTGTTTGTCATTTTTATTAATGACCTGGATGAGGGCATAGAAGGATGGATTAGTAAATTTGCAGATGATACTAATGTCAGTAGAGTTGTGGGTGGTGATGAAGGATGTTGTAGGTTACAGAGAGACATTGGTAAGCTGCAGAGCTGGGCTGAGTTGAGAGGTGACAAATGGAGTTTAATGCAGAAACGTGTGAGGTGATTCACTTTGGAAGGAGTAACAGAAATGTGGAGCACCTGGCTAATAGTAAGATTCAGCAGGGAGGTCTTGGTGTCCAGGTACATGGATCCTTGAAAATTCCCACCCAGGTTGATAGGGTTGTTAAGAAGGCATACGGTGTGTTAGTTTTTATTGGGAGAGGGATTGAGTTTTGGAACCATGAGATCATGCTGCAGCTGTATAAAACTCTGGTGCAGCCACATTTGGATTATTGTGTACAGTTCTAGTCACGTATTATAGGAAAGATGTGGAAGCTTTGGAAAGGGTTCAGAAGAGACTTACTAGGATGTTGCCTGGTATGGAGGGAAGGTCATATGAGGAAAGGCTGAGGGACTTGAGGCTGTTTTCGTTAGAGAGAAGGTGGTTGAGAGGTGAGTTAATTGAGACATATAGAAAATTAACAGAGGGTTAGATAGGGTGGACAGGGAGAGCCTTTTTCCAAGAATGGTGACGGTGAGCACGAGGGGGCATAGCTTTAAATTGAGGGGTGATAGATATAGGACAGATGTCAGAGGTAGTTTCTTTCCTCAGAGAGTAGTAGGGGCGTGGAATGCACTGCCTGCAACAGTAGTAGATTCGCCAACTTTATGGCCATTTAAATGGTCATTGGATAGGCATATGGACGAGAATGAAATAGTGTAGGTTAGATGGGCTTCAGACTGGTTTCACAGGTCGGCGCAGCATCAAGGGCCGAAGGGCATGCACTGCGCTGTAATGTTCTATGTTCTATCTCTACTCAGCACCATTGATACAGGCAGTGGCATGACCTCCATTCCACTTCCTAAATTCGATGACCAATTCCTTTGTTTTGCTGATGTTGAGGAAGAGATTGTTGTCTTTACACCA
>NC_057719.1:5852923-5919095 GCF_004010195.1 Chiloscyllium plagiosum
CAACACCTTGTACAATTGCAGCAGAACCGCCTTGCTCTTAAATTCAATCCCTCCAGCAATGAAAGCTCATATTCCGTTTACCTTCCAGATTACCTGTTTACCTGGAAATCAACTTTTAGCAGTTCATGCACGAGCACTCTTAAGTCCCTCTGCACAACAGCATGCTGCAATCTTTCACCATTTCAATAATACTCTGGCCTATTATATTTACTTCCTGGATAATCTCACATTTACCAACATTGTACTTCATCTGCCAGACCCTTGCTCACTCACCCAACCTATCCAAATTTCTCTGCAGACCCTCCATATCCTCTGCACAGTTTGCCTTTCCACTCGATTTAGTGTCATCAGCAAACATGGATACGTTACACTCAGCCTGCTCTTCCAAATCATTTATAGAAATCATGAACAGTTATGGACCTAACACCGACCCTTGCAGTATCCCGCTCACCAGTGATCTCCACTCAGAGGATCACCCATTAATCTGAGTTCTCTGCTTTCTATTGGCTAACCAGTCCTCTATCCATGCTAATACATTCCCCACAACTCCATGCATTCTTACCTTATGGATGAGTCTTTTATTTGGCACGTTATTGAACGCCTTCTGAAAATCCAAGTATACAACATCTACCTGTTCCCCTCTCCATCCAACGCTCTTGTTACATTTTCAAAGAACTCCAGTACCTTTCTCAAACACAACCTTCCCTTCCTGAATCCATACTGCGTCTGTGGGATGGTACCCATTTTATCCAGATGTCTCACTATTTCTTCTTTAATGATAGCCTCCAGCATTTTCCCGACTGCAGATGTTCAGCCAACTGGCCCATAGTTAACCGCCTTTTGCCTACATCCTTTTTTAAACAGCAGTGTGACATTCACTGTCTTCCAGTCCACTGGGACCTGTTTGGAGTCCAGTGAATTTTGGTACATTACCACCAATCCATCTACTATAACTTCTGCCATTTCTTTCAACACCCTGGGATGCATTCCATCAGGACTAGGGGACTTATCTATCTTTAGACCCTCACATTTGCTCAAAATTACCCCTTTAGTGATAACAATTGTTAAGAATCGTATCCTTAATATCAATCTTTGGCATGTTAGACATATCTTCCACTGTGTAGTCTGACGCAAAATAGTTATTCAAGGCCTCGGCTGTTTTAGTACTACCTGATATTAATTCCCCTTTCTCAACCTGCAAGGGACATATGTCCACTTTAGCCACCCTGGTGGTCTGACCAATTGCAGCTAGAACATGAAGCCTTGCAGTTGTCCTTAAAAATAAGAAAGGCTATCTTCTTAATATGTTCTGAAGGGGGTTTAATCTGGTCCTTGTTGCTTGTGTTGAAGAGTATTATGGATGTGGTGTTATCGCTTATCCTTACTGATTACAATCAGTGGGTAAGGAAGTCAAGGATCCATTTGCAGATCAGGAAGCAGAGTTCTTGTTCGCAGAGTTTGGAGATTAGTTTTCTTGGAATTATGGTGTTGAAGGTGGAGCCCAAGTCAATAAATAGGTGGTGGTGTTATCCAGATGTTTTACTTCACTGTGTCATTTTATTCCAGGCTAACAGGGATGCAGTGCTTAGCCGGATCCCAGAACACAACAACGATCGCATTATCAGTTTACAGAGTGCCTCCATTGTCTACGATCTTCTAACAATCGCACTAGGAAGGCGTGGTCAATATGAAATGCTGTCTGAGGTGAGTTCAATCAAGGAGATTCATACAAGGCACAATCAGAACACAGATAGAAAGCTGTGAACAAGTCTGGGACTGTTACCTAAGGAAAGATATACTGGCATTGGAGGCAGTCCAGAGAAGGTTCACTAGGAGAGACTAGCTTTTGAGAAAATCTTGAGCAGATGGACCTATTAGAACTATAGAAAGAGGTGCAACCTTTTTGGGGAGAAAGTGAGGTCTGCAGATGCTGGAGATCAAAGTTGAAACTTTATTGCTGGAACAGCACAGCAGGTCAGGCAGCATCCAGGGAACAGGAGATTCGACGTTTCGAGCAAAATTCTTAAGAGGTCTAGACAGGGTAGATGTGGAAAGTTTGTTTTCCCCATGTGGGAAAGTATAGGATTAGAGGGTATAATCTTGAACAAGGGCTCACAGAGATGAGGAGGAATTTCTTCTCTAAGGGTAATGAATCTGGAATTCTGTACTACTGAAGCCAGGACATGAAGTGTATTGAAGGATGAGATCAGCCATGAGTGGGCTGAATGGCCTACTTCTGCCCCTATATCTTATGATCTTAAGACAAGTTATTGGAAAGTCAGATCATTGCGGGCATACCTTTTGCCCAACATTGCACCAGCTGAATATGACCAATTCTGCATTTGCTTCGTATTGCACAAAATGGTGACATTTTAGCAGTTTTGAATTTTTTCATTCGTTCATAGGATGTGGGCATTCATTGCCATCTGTATTTCCCAGAGAACAGTTAAGGGTCAACCACATTACTGTGGGTCTGGAAAACATGTAGGCCAGGTCAGGTAAGAATGGTAGATTTCCTTCCCTAAAGAATCTTTACTGAAGATTCCTGATGAAAGCTTTATTGAAGTCCATGTAGACAACATCAATGTCTTTTCCCTCATCAATCATCCTCATCACCTCCTCAAAAATCTCAACCAAATTAATGAGGAACGATCTCCCCCTCGCTAAACCATGCTGTCTATCACTAATAAATCCATTTGCTTCAAATCTTGTCCCTGAGGATCTTTCTCAATAATTTCCCTTCCACCAATATGAGACTCACAGGCCTGTAATTTTCAGGATTATCCCAGCTACCCTTAAACAATGGGACAACATTTGCCATTCTCCAGTCCTCTGGGACCTCACCTATTGGCAAAGCGGTTACAAAGATGTCTGTCAATACTCCAGCAATTTGTTCTCTAGCCTCCCTCAATGTTTTGGGTTAGATTCCATCAGTATAAGGAGCATATCTACCGAAATACTTTTTAAGACGGACAGCACCTCATCCTTTTTAATAGCAACTTGGCTTAGAAACTCAACACTCCCTTCCCCGAGATCTTTTTGGTGAATACCGACTTAAAGTATTTGTTTAGGACCTTACCTACCTCTTCTGGCTCCACACACACATTCCCTCCTTTGTCCTTGAGTGGACCAACCCTTTCCATGGCTACCCTCTTGGTTTTTATCTATGAATAAAAAGCCTTGGAATTCTCCTTAATCCAGTTTGCTAGGAACTTTTCATGCCCTCTTTTTGCCCTTTTAATTTCTTGTTTAGGTTCTTTCCTACTTTCTGTACATACTTCAAGGATTTCATCAATTCCAGTACTCCTACATCTTACATATGCTACCTTTTTCTTTTTGACCAATGTCATAACATCTCTAGTCATCCAAGGTTAACGTTACTTGCCATACTTATCCTTCATTCTCGCAGGAACGTGCCACTCCTGAACTCTTATCAATTGCTGTTTGAAATACCCCCATGTGTCCGATGCAGATTTACCCTCAAACAGGCACCTCCAATCAAATTTCTCCAGTTCCTGCCTAATATTGTTATAGATCGTCTTCCCCCAATCTAATGCTTTCACCCAAGGGCTGCTGTTATCCCTGTTTATGAGTACCTTAAAACTCTCAGTATTATGGTCACTACTCCCGAAATACTTCCCCATTGGAAGTTCACTCACCTGGCCAGGATCATTTCCCAAAACTAGGTCGAGTATGACTCCTTCCCTGGTTGGACTGTTTACATTTTGTGTCAAAAAACCCTCCTGCGTGGTCCTTACAAATTCTGCCCCATCCAAGTTCCAAGCACATAGTGAGTCCCAGCCTATATAGGGGGAGTTAAAACTATGCTGTCTTTACATCTTTCCAAAATCTGTCTACATATTCTCTCTCCTTTCTCCCACTGGCTGTTGGGAGGCCTGTCATGTGTCCCCAGCATTGTGATTTCACCTTTCCTATTTCTGAAGTAACATGCAAATCTCTACTTACCTTCAGGAATTAAGAAGAAGTTGAGTATAATGCACTACCATCCACTTCGAAAAAGTGTCTATCAATGGTCCCTTTCCTTTTCCCTCTGCTGTTTTTCTCTCCTGCATTATTCTTTGCTCTTTCTCTTTTCCTGCTGATTACATTTTCCTTCTGAGTTTTGTTCTCTCTCACTTTTCTTCTGAAGATATTTTCTTTAAAATGCCTTCCATTTGTCTTCCTTTCTCCAGCACTTTTTTCCCATTCTGTTTTCAATTTTTTCTTCCACCCACATTCCCCCTTCAGCTACTCTGTGCATACTCTGTTTGCGACCCTTTTCCCTCTCTTCCTGTCTGTCACCTTTTTATGGCTCTCCCTGTGGTTTTTGTTTACTTCTGTGTCACGCTTTATAAAAAATCTCTTGTCCTCCCTTTTGTTTCCACTGCTGTCCCTCCGTCTCATCTCCGTGTCTCTCCTCTTCCATCTTTTTCCCCTAACCCAACAGTCGGATAACACTGAGAAGCAGGCAGTTTGATTTCCAATGGTTGGTAACGGTGTTATGGCTGCCTGAATAGGGAGTGCTTTAATCTGAATTAATTTATAAGTTATTGCTGATCTTCTCAATCTATCCAGTTTCCTTTCCTCATTTAAGATTTTTACTTAAACCCTAACTGTTAACACTATTAGCTGTCTCCTAACATGGGGACACAATTTTCCTTTGCTTGCTGTCAAGCATCATGTGCCATTTTTCTATACTAAAGTTGCTATATAAATGCAAGCTTTTCCATGTTATCAGATATAAATTTGAGGCATTGTGCAATATAAAGTCGCTTTTATCTCTTGGTTCCTGTGCAGCACTGTCTTGATATAATCAAGATCTACTTTAGGTACTGGCTGTAAGGGTTTTGTGTGCAATAATTTTGGACCACTCCAATCCAACCCCTCATACCCGGGGGCCTGTGGTGTAAAATTGCCCATCATTGGACATGGGCAATTTCACCAAGTCTGCAATGCTTGGTGAGAGAAGTGGAGGTAATATCTGGTTGTAAGTTTGCTTACTGAGGTGGAAGGTTTGTTTTCAGATGTTTTGTCACCATTCTAGGTAACAACATCAGTGAGCCTCAGTTGGAGTGCTCATGTACTGTCCGACTCTCTATTTATGTATCTTGGTCTATATTATTTAAGTGATGCAGTCAGGGGTGGTTTTGGGATTGGTCAGGACAAACTAGAGAGAGCAGCATTCTGCCTGACAATATTGTATATAGGAAGGACAAGTCCTTTAGCTGTTACATCATTGATAACAAATTGCAATTATATCCAACTTTTAAAATACCTAGAGGTGTTTTACAGGAGTGTTAATAAAGGAAATAAACACCAAGCCACATAGGATATTGGGTCAAACTTGATCTAGGGTATAAGTTTTAAGAAACATCAAAGTAGGAAAGGGAGATGGAGCGATGTAGGGAGGAAACTCCAGAGTTGTAGGGCTATGGCAGCTGAAGAAATGGCTGCCAATGGCAGGCCAGCTACATCAGGGATACTGACAAGGTAGAGGAGCACAGATCTCTGAGAGTTGTTGTAAGGCTGGTGGAGTTTAAGACCTAGTAAGTAAGGCTATGGAATAATTCGAAAAGAATTGAAATAAATTGAAGCTAGCACAGTGGTGAACAGGAGTTCAAAACATAAGATCTCCAGCAGCTGAATGTTGGAGCAACATCAAGTTTTACAGAGGTTGAATGTACAAACTTGACCAGGAAATGTCAAGTCTAAAAAGAACAAAAAGCATGGAAGATGGTTTCAGCAGCAGATGACCTGACATGATGGCAGAGTTGGACATTGTTATAGATGCAAAAATAAGCAGTCTTAGTGATGATGTATGTGTGTAATTTAAAGATCATTTCAGGTTCAAATGTGATCACAAGATTTCAAACAACTTGGTTAATCTATTGACTGTTGGCAGGCAGAGAAATGGAGTCAGAGGCAAGTGAAATGGAGTTTGTGGCGAAGACCAGAAACTCCTTTCCAATATTTCAGTAGTGGAATAGAGTCTTAAAATATTACACTATAGAAGGAGACAATCAACCCATCCAGTCTTTACTGGCTTCTGAAAGAATTACCCAGCTAATCCCAGGGAAATTTGTGCTTGTCATGTATTTGTTATCAGGCAAGCAGTCTGACAGCTTTAACACAGCAGAGGGGCCACAGGGATGGTGAACATGACTGATCGGTATCCAAATTCCACTTGCTTACTTTGGCTCCATTATCCTTACTGTGCTTGGCTAATAAAATTGTATCCCTGTGAGGGTTAGGGTTATTTATTCGGTTTGCATCTGCTGTTTTTGTGGGTGCAGGTTCCACACTTTTGCCACTCTTTGTGTGAACAAGTACTTGCTAATTCCTCTGCTGTACTGGCTACCCTTCAGTTAAGGTTACGTCCCTTTGTCTTAGACTCCACCACTTGAAGCAAAATGTGTTTCTATCAACCCATAAGCTGCTTTCAGAATCCTAAAAAAAGTTCAATTACATCACCCTCATATTCCAGCAAATACAAGCTTCGTCTATTTCATTTTTTGTCTTTTGTAATAATTTAACCCTTGGAGGCTTGATAACATTTTTGGAAACCTGTGCTGGGCTTCTTCCAAGGTCAATGTGTTTTTCCTGAGGTGGCGTGCACAGAATTGTATCGTGCACCAGGTATGGTTTAGTCAGGTCTTTATAGAGCTTGTGTAAAATCTCAGGTTATGAAAGCAAAGATTCCATTAGCCTTTTAGATTTTCTTTTACTGCCTGACCATTATGATTTTTATTCACTTCTGTCTGAATCTCTTTGGACCTCCATCATTGTCTTAGCATTGCTCATGTGAAAATAGTCAGAGCTGAACATTAATGGCTAGAGTGAGGTTTTTCTTCTTGAAATTCTAGAACAGTTGATGAGAATATTATAACCTGAAAGGTAATTCCACTGAATTCCACCAAAACAAAAATCAGATCTCTGCCTTCAAAGAAAGTGGGAGAAACCTCCATTTCAGTGAAAATATTATGCCTTGATGGTCGGACCAAATTTTAGTCAGAATACTTATTTCAAAAAAGGGGAGAAAAAAACTTTTATTATAAAGTGAAACATTTTTTAAAATGTGCTGATTCATAACTCCAGGGTAGCTAACTCTTACTGTGTTGTTGGGATGACTGCTGTTAATTCTTTTAAGTAACTGTATATTGGATATAAAGAGAGCCTGTACAGCCTTAATTTGTGTAATTTAACACCCCCCCCCCCGCCCCATTCATACTGTAGTGATCTTATACCTTGAAAAGTTCTAATAGATGACAAAAACTGAAATTGCTGGATAAACTCAGCAGGTCTGGCAGCACATGTGAAGAGAAAGCAGGAGTAATGTTTCAAGTCCAGTGATTCTTCTTCAGCACTGGACACGAGACTCAAAACAATAATTCTGCTTTCTTTCCACAGATGCTGCCAGACCAGCTGAGTTTCTCCAGCAAGTTCTTATTTGTGTTTCAGATCTTCAGCACCTGCAGTTCTTTAGTTTATTCCCATAGGTGACATTAACCATTATTTGAGTCGCCTGGTTTGCGATCTTTGTTTATTATTTTTAATTGTATGTAGGTAGTGGGTATTTCCTTAAGCCCTTTATAATTAGGCACAGATTAAACTCTACATCCTCCAAACCAAAACATTATACTTGTAATATTACAGAATTGTTACAGTGCAGAAGGTGGTCATTCATTGTAGGGCTGTAGAACCTCTCTTTATATCTAACATACAGCTGTTTCAAAGAATTAAGTGTCTGCACTGGCAGTTTGAACATTTTGATTAGCTCCTTCCTCCTGACTTTTCCTCATAACCCTATACATTGTTTCTTTTCAAACTGTCATCTCATGCCCTCTAGAATGCCTCAATTGAACCTCCTCCACCACACATCCAGACAGTGTGACTCATCCCCTAACTGTTCAGTGTGAAGAATGTTTTTTTTCTCCCCACTCCACCCATTTGCAAAACACCTTGAAATTTTGACATTTGATTTTCAATCCTTTTACAGATGAGAACAGTTTCTCCCTATCTATTCTGTCCAAATCCCTTGTGATTTTGAAAACTTCTATCACATCTTCTCTACGCCTTCTCCTCTTCAGTTCTCTAATCTTTCCTCATAACTGAAATGCCTTATCCCTAGAATCATTCTTGTAAAATTCTTCTGCACTTCCTTTCTAATACATATGCATCCTTCTTAAAGAGTGGCACCAAAACTGTACACAATACTCCAGCTGACAAGTATCCTGTATCAGTCTATCACAACTTACTTGCTGTTATATTCTGTGCTCATATTAATGAAACCCATATGTTTTGTTAACAATTCTCTAAGTTCTGCCACCTTTAGTGACTCATGTACATATACGACCTCTCTGCTGTCTCTGATCTTTCTGCTTCTGCATGCTCCTTTGTACCCTTTATTTTATACTACTTTCCCATGTTCTTTGTACCAAAATATATCCTCCCACACTTTTCCACATTGAACTACATCTACTATCTGTCTGCCCACTCTACTACTTGTCAGTGTCCTTTAAAGGTTCTGCATTGTTTTCTACCTTATTTACAATTCCTCCAAGTTTTGTGTAATCTAAAAACATTGAGATTGTCTCCTGCACACCAAAATCTAGATCATTTAATTATACATCAGGAAAAGCAAAGGTCCCAATGGGGAACTCCACTGACATCCTCCTCCTAGCCTGGAAATTAACATTTAACCATTTTTCTTTGTTTCCAACCCCTCAGCAAGTTTTGGAACTAAATTGGGACTGTCCCTTTAATTCCATGACCTGTAACTTTCCTCACAAGTCTGTTATGTGGCATTTTATTAAACACCTCCTTGAAGTTCATGTGCAACTCCTCAATACCCAGGCCCTTTTCAACCCTTTCCAGGTGAAGATTGGAAGATAAGAAAAAGGCAGAAAATTACAATCCTAGTAACCAACATAAAACAAAATGACAGAAAGCAAGTATAAATTGTCGTGGTAATGATAATCTTCCATTGTTCTCAGAATCTGAGCCATATCCCAGTGGATGAATGTAGTTATGTCCCTACCAAAGAAAAATTAAAATCAGAGCTAAAGTATTTTCTGAGTTGGAACGTGATAAAGATTTGGCCTTTTTATTAGAGTTCTTGGATTTTTTTTAAAAACTGTTCATTTGTTAAAAGTTTGTGGGGTCACATTTTGACATATCTCTAAAGAAAGGTGGTTATTCTGTGGAAAACTGTATATTGGTCTACAGCAAAATTTATAAGCAATTGTCAAAATTCAATTTAGGATTCCCAGGATTGATACTGGCATTTGTATAGCAAAACTGTGTTCCTGGTTCTAAATGGTGTTGGTCACTGGAAGGGACAAATCCTGTTGGTTCAGATATCTGCTATCTTGAAAAATATCCTTCAGGGAAACCCTTACTTCCTTCAACCTTCATGAAACAACTGAGACAGTCCACGGTGACACAAAGAATAAAAGATTTGATTTTAAAATTGATATTGCAGGCATTAATGTAATACAATTGAAGCAAGACTTTACTTCTCCTGTCCTCATCCTCTTGTTATAAAGGCTAACATTATATTAGCTTCCTTAATAGCTTGTTGCCTCTGCATGTTAGCTTTCAGTAACTTATTGACAAGGGCACCCACATCCCTTTGTACATTTACACTTTTCAACTTTACTGTTTAAGAAATACTCTTCACATTTACTTCTGTAAAAGTGATAACCACACGTTATGTTCCATTTGAAATGAAAAGTGATAAGTAAGATTTGTGACGAACAAATGCCAAGTAATGACCATCTCCAATAAGAGACAGTTTAACCATAGTTACTTGACATTCAAGGGTGTTACCATACTGAATCCCCCACTATCAACATCCTGGGGTTACCACTGACCAGAAACTAAACTGGACAAGCCACATAAGTGCTGTGACTCTAAGAGCATGTCAAAGGCTAGGAATACTGCAATGAGTAACTCACCACCTGATTCTCCAAAGCCTGTTCACAATCCACAAGGCACACGTCTAGAGTGTGATAGGATGTTCCCCATTTACCTGGATGGGTGCAGTTCCAACAATACTCAAATGTTTGACACCATCCAGGATAAAGCAGCATGCTGCATTGGCACTACATCTTCAGGCGTCCACTCCGTCCACCACCAAAGCTCAATACCAGCAGCGTGTACTATCTACAAGATGCATTGCAGAAATTCACTAAACATCCTTAGATAATACCTTCCGAACCCACAACCACTACCATCTAGAAGGTGAAAGGTAGCAGGTACATGGGAACACCACCAGCTGCAAGTTCCAGTCCAAGCCACTCATCAATCAGCTGCTTTACCTGTACTTGAGGTCATGCTGCTATTGGTCTCAGTGCGAGTAGGCCTCTCAGTCTACATGTTACTTCCTCTCCTCCCCACCTCCAGCTCCACTGACTTCAAAATTGAAGGGGGCGAAGTACCGGACTCTAAATGTTTACTTGTTTCTCTCTGCATAGGTGCTGTCAGACCTCCTGAGTTTCTCTAGTATTCTGAATTTTTTTCTTCCTTAGAAGGCCTCTTCTCTTTCCTGCTGGAATTCCCACATCGATCCAAATGGTCTCCTTAGCTCAGGAAAGATATTGGCATTGAGAGAGTACGTGAATGTTTGACAGACTTATTCCTGCGATGGTGAACAGTCCTGTGAAGAGAGGTTGGACAAATGGTAGGAGATTTTGAACGAAATGGTGGAGGCAAGGAATCAAGTTTGGGAAGATGTGGGTAAATCAAACCATAGAGTGAAGTCCACCAAAGAGATATTAATATGGAAAATTATAGATGCTGACAGGAAGGGATGGAAATTATGAATCTCTGAGTCAATAACAGATAAAATGGGGATTTACAGAGAAAGTAAAAAAAAAACTAAAGGCTCTGTGTAGCAATTCCTATAGCAGTTCAAATAAAACCGATGAACCTGAGATTGCAAGTAGAAGTAAATAAGTGTGATCTGAACTGAAAAATGGCAAGTTAGATTTGTGATGCATAAATGGATGAAATGGATTTACCACATCCTCCCAGAGTTGATCTCTTGCCCTCATCACTGAGTTTAAAATCTCTACTTCCCTAGTTATGCATTTGGCAAGAACACCTGTCCCAGCCCGATTCCAGTAGACACCATTCTATTGGAATAGATTCCACTTTCCCCAGTCCTGGTGTCAGTGACCCACATCAGTATTTGAGCCATGCATTCATATCTCAAATCTCATTTGAGCACTGGGACTTCCCAGTCCACTGCTTATTTGCGAGTGCATTGAGTTCATTGAGAAAAAGGCAGTGCTGCTAGAAGGTGGTGCCGCAACACACAGGCCCTGGTTAATAACAACATGTACACAAACACACACACACCCCTGCTGTGATGAATAATATTTCTCTGGGTAAGTGAAGTATAAAATATCAGAACAAAGTGACCCAAGAAGAATGGGTCCAGCTTTTTTTTAATCGTGAAGCAAATAGTAATACTATACAGCACATCTCAAAGTAGATCCAAAATCAACATGGAGTGGATTTCCTTCCAAGCAGCTTTCAACAGAGTTGTTGTTCAACTTTGAGTACTCTTTCTGATCTTCAGTTTTTGAGAGGAAATAATCATTATATTTAGAACTTAATCTTATTTATCAAAGACAATGTGCAAGTGAAAATGGTGATCCAGTTGTGAAAGTTTGACTGTTAGAATAAACAGTTTTTTTCTAGTTTTTTTTATTGCAAACATGATCCACCTTTCTTGAGTGACAGTTAAACTGGGTGTGGTTATTCTCCGAACTCTGTGCAGATTGTTTCCTTCAGCGCTGATATATTTAGGCATCCAAGCAACTGTCTTATACACAAACACTGTGAGGGCCAAATGGAAAAATACATCCTCTGGTGTGAAAGCTATTGTTTCTGGCTTTAAGTTGTAATATTCAGAAAATCATTTTGTATTTGTAACATTTATTGAATTTGAATCTTAAACTCTGAACCACTGAGCAACTATCGTATAGTATATTATGTGAAAGCACATGGAGAACAATGCTTGAGGTTAAGAGATTGGGAAAAACATGTGGTAGATTGCATTTTCTAAAATACAATCTGTAAACTGTCGCAAGGACTTAAGAAAGCGAAACAGCTGTAGATCATAGCATGCCTCAAGCCTGTTCAGCCGTTCAATAAAATCATGACTGATTCTATATCGATTCTAGTTTCCTCAAATTTCAATATTATTTGTGTCCAAAAATCTCAGTCTTCAGTCATCCATTGACTGAATAATTGAACTGGACAGAATGTCAATAATTCATAACCCTCTGTTAGAATTTCTGTGTTCTCCAGCCAAGCCATTTCTGTGCTGTTTCAGTTTGTCATGCTGCTTAAGAATTTTCAACGCCATTATCTTTCATTCTTCTTAACCCCGAGAGAATAGAGGAACAATCATCTCAGTCTCCTGCAGGCTTAGCCACATCTCCAACTTTCTGCCTCTACTTATTGTTTCCTAACTCTTGTGAGATGTGATCTTATGGGTGAATTACTCATTCTTCTGCTTGAGCCCTGGCAATAAATACTGATTAGTTTTTTTCCACGGTGGGGAGCTCTCTGCCAAACTTAATCCATTCCTCGTGTTGTCCCCTCAAACATTTGTTAATAGGATCACTGAAGAGTCGTCAGGAATGGTACTTCAGATACTTTTTGTATTGCCTGAGATACAGGTGTTGTGGTAGAGGCTTGATTGATTCCTAAATTAATCATCTAATTTAGCACAGCTTCGGGAGCAAATCCAGCATTTTCCTGATTGGTGTGGCATTTCCTATGGTAGTGAGATTTAACTTGTTCTTATTTTAATGTCTTTAATGATCCCTGGACTTCCAAAAGTTAATGCATTTTAAAGGACCACTGTTATGCAAACTAATGCAGCAACTGGATTTACACATGGCACGGTCCTGCAGACATTAGTGAGATAAATAACCAAACATCTATGAATGCAGCATAAACAATGGACATGACACCAAGAGAATTCCCCCTATCATAATTGAATAATGACATCTGATCTGTTACATCCATCTGAAAGAACACAAGCAGACACAAACTGGGAGTAGAACATGTGTCAAAAAATGTGGCACTGGAAAAGCACAGCAGGTCAGGCAGCATCCAAGGAGCAGGAGAATCAAAATTTCGGGCATAAGCCCTTCATCAGGAATTCCTGTGCGCTCTCGGCCTGTCATGCTGCTTAAGAATTTTCAATATTTCAACATGATTATTTTTCATTCTTCTTAACCCCAGAGAATAGAGGGCTATTCTAGATGAAGACCTTAGACCCGAAGCGTCGATTCCCCTGTCCTTGGATGCTGCCTGACCTGATGTGCTTTTCCAGCACCAAACTCTTTGACTCTGATCGCCAGCATCTGCAGTCCTCACTTTACTC
This sequence comes from Chiloscyllium plagiosum, assembly GCF_004010195.1. Lineage (NCBI taxonomy): Eukaryota > Metazoa > Chordata > Chondrichthyes > Orectolobiformes > Hemiscylliidae > Chiloscyllium > Chiloscyllium plagiosum. The sequence continues at coordinate 5,866,329 of NC_057719.1, forward strand.
CTGGGAGCAGAACTGGGCCATTTGGTCCATTGAGCCTACGCCTCCATTCAGTACAATCATGATTCGTCTATTTGTGGCCTTAACTTCACTTTCCTGTCTGCACAACACTCTTCTCCTGTCCCAATGCTTGACTTCTCTTGCCAATTTAAAATCTAACCAACAAACCTTGAATCTATTCAATGTCCCAGTCTCTTCTCTACTCCCAGGAAGATAATTCCACAGACTAATGACTCTCAAAGTGGGGAAAAGAAAACTCCTTTCCCTTGAATGGGACACCCCTAAATTTTAAATTGCATTCCCTAGTTCTGGACTCCTCCACAAGGAGAGACATAGACAGGGCCTCTGATCGACATCTCATCCATGAGGCAACACATAGAACAGTGCAGCATTCCGTCCACCACGTTATGTCTTTCACATTATGTAAAGATAGGTCAGGGTAGCTAAAAGCAATGGTATGCAGTGGTTGAAAATGTGAACCATTTTCAGAAGATTAACTGTGAGAGATATAAAACATGAGGGCAGAAGAAGCATCTGTACACAGTACAAGAGCAGTATGAAGGTTTAGAATTTGTTTCTGTGGTTGGCAGAGGCAGAATTGTTGGACAAATTAGATTGGAAAGATGACTAAGGGAAAGTGGTTGAAAGGATATGTCAACAATGTGAAAAATATGGTTTGAACGGTTTGCTCTTATAGTGGGTAAACATTAATGTGGGGCCTTTGAGACAAACACTATGCATCTGTGTTCATAATTTTGTATTTCTCTGTCAAGTCCTGGAATGAGACTTAAAAATTTCAAGAGTTATTTACAAGTTAAACTCGCACTTTACTGACAACCACTGGTTCTGTCTGGGGGAGCATGTCAGAAGTCCCAAAAAGGATCGCCAGACTTTTTTTCTGACATTTGCATGACCTTAATTCTGTAATGCAGTTCCTTGCTTATGTAAGAACTAGGAACAGGAGTAGGCCCTTCGAGCCTGCTCTGCCATTCAATACGATTGTAGCTAATCTTTTTGTGAACTCAGATCCACTTACTCGCGCTCTCACTGTATCCCTTAATTCCTTTATTGTTCAAAAAAAATCTGTCTTAGCTTCATTCTCCCCGTGTCTGCGTGGGTTTCCTCCGGGTGCTCTGGTTTCCTCCCACAGTCCAAAGATGTGCAGGTTAGGTGAATTGGCCATTCTAAGTTGCCCGTAGTGTTAGGTGAAGGGGTAAATGTGGGGGAATGGGTCTGGGTGGGTTGCTCTTCAGAGGGTCGGTGTGGACTTGTTGGGCTGAAGGGCCTGTTTCCACACTGTAAGTAATCTAATCCTCAAGAACTTTTACTGAAGTAACATCAGCTACTTCACTTGGGAAGGAATTCCATAGATTTACAACCCTCTGGGTGAAGAAGTTCCTTCTCAATTCAATCCTAAATCTGCTCTCTCTAATCTTGAGGCTATGCCCCCTTGTCCTAGCTTCACCTACCAGTGGAAACAACCTCTCTACTTCTATCTTATCTATTCTGTTCATAATTTTATAAGTTTCTCTAAGATCCCCCTCATTCTTCTGAATTGTAATGAATATAATCCCAGTCTACTCAGTCTCTCCTCATAGGCCAACGCCCTCAACTCCGGAATCAATCTAGTGAACCTCCTCTGCACCCTCTCTAGTGCCAGTACATCCTTTCTCAAGAGACCAAAACTGCATACACTACTCCAGGTGTGCCCTCACCAGCACCCTATACAGCTGCAACATAACCTCCTTGTTTTTAAACTCAATCCGTTTAGCAATGAAGGGCAAAATTCCATTTGCCTTCATAAGGCCGGCACAGTGGTTAGCACTGCGGCCTCACAGCGCCAGAGACCCGGGTTCAATTCCCGCCTCAGGCAATTGTCAGTGTGGAGTTTGCACATTCTCCCCATGTCTGCGTGGGTTTCCTCCGGGTGCTCCGGTTTCCTCCCACAGTCCAAAAATGTGTAGGCTAGGTGCCCGTAGTGTTAGGTGAAGGGGTAAATGTAGGGGAATGGGTCTGGGTGGGTTGCTCTTCGGAGGGTCGGTGTGGACTTGTTGGGCCAAAGGGCCTGTTTTCACACTGTAAGTAATCTAATTTAATCTAATTACTAGTTGTACCTGCAGACCAACCCTCTGTGATTCATGCACAAGGACACCAGGTCCCTCTACATAGCAGCATACTGCAACTTTTTAACCATTCAAGTAATAATCCTTTTTACTGGTTCCTTCACATTTATTAACATTGTACTCCATCTGCCAGACCGTTGCCCACTCACTCAAGGTATCCATGTTCCTCTACAAGGTTTCACAGTCCTCTGTACACTTTGCTCTGTCACTCATCTTCGTGTCATCTGCAAACTTTGACACCCTACACGAGGACCCCAACCCCAAATCATCGGTATAAATTATGAATAATTGTGGTCCCAAACTAATCCCTGACGCACACCACTAGTTACTGATTGCCAACCAGGACAGTACTTTATCCCCACTTCTTGCTTCCTAATAGTCAACCAATCATCTATCAATACCTCTAACACACTTTACCTCTAACACCAAGCAACCTTATCTTGTGCAGCACCTCCCAAAAGACCTTTTGGAAATCTAGGTGCACCACATTTACTGGGTCCCCGCTATCCACCTTGCTCATAATGTCTTCATAGAATTCCAAAAGATTTGTTAAGCATGACCTTCCCTAAATGCCCTAACCCCACGGCATCAATGTGGATTTCACCAGTTTCCTCATTTACCCTCCCCCACACCATATCCCAGTTCCAACTTTCCAACTCGGCACTACTCTCATAACCTGTCTTACCTGTCTATCTTCCTTCCCACCTATCCGCTCCACCTTCCTCTTTGACCTATTGCCATTACCCCCACCTCTGTCTACCTATTGCACTCTCAGGTACCTTCTCCCCAGCCCTACCGCCCCCCTCATTTATCTCTCCATCCCCTCAACTCACAAGCCTAATTTCTGATGAAGGGCTCTTGCCCGAAACGTCGATTTTCCTGCTTCTTGAATGCTGCCTGACCTGCTGTGCTTTTCTAGCACCCCACTCTCAACTCTGATCTCCAGCATCTGCAGACCTCACTCTCTCCTGCCCTTCATGAACCCATGCTGCGTCTGTCCAATGAGGCAATTTCTATCAAGATGCCTTGCTATTTCTTCCTTGATAATAGATGTGAGCACCTTCCCCATTACAGAAGTTAAGCTAACCAGTCTATAATTCCCCATCTTTTGTCTACCTCCCTTTTTAAATAGTGGTGTCACATTTGCTGTTTTCCAAATGAGAGTCCATCAAATTTTGGAAAATTACCACTAGTTCACTTGTTATTTCTCCTGCCATCTCTTTTAGTGCCCTGGGATGCATTCCATCAGGGCCAGGAGACCTATCTATCCTTAGCTCCATTAGCTTGCCCAGCACTACCTCTTCTGTAATAATGATTGTTTCCAGATCCTCACCAGCCGTCGTCTCTTTGTCAATTACTGGCATGTTACGAGTGTCCTCCACTGTGCAGACTGGCACAAAATACCTCTTCAATGCCTCGCCCATTTCATCATACTCCATAATTAAATGCCCCTTCTCTCAAGGAGCAATGTTTACTTTAGCCACCTTTTTTTTTGTTTTATATATTTATCGAAACTTTTGCTATCTGTCTTTATATTCTGTGCTAGTTTTTTCTCATGTTCTGTCTTACTTTTCTTTATTGCTGTTTTTGTGGATTTCTGTTGACCTTTAAGGTTTTCCCAATCTTTAGGTTTCCTGCTGTTTTTGGCCACTTTGTATGCCTTCTCTTTCAATTTGATAGCCTTCCTTATTTCCTTAGACACCCATGGCAAGTTACCCATTTTTCTTATAGTCCTTCCCTTTCACTGGAATGTATTTTTGCTGAGCACTGAAAAATTGCCTTGAAAGTCGTCCACTACTCGTCAACTGTCCCACCATAAAATTTTTGTTTTCAGTCTACTTTAGCGAAGTCCTCCCTCATCCTATTGTCGTCTCCCTTGTTTAAGCACAGCACTCTGGTATTGGATTTTATTTTCACACTCTCCATCTATATTCTAAGTTCAACCATACTGTGATCGCTCCTTCTAAGAGGATCCCTAACTCTGAGGTAATTAATTATTCCTGCCTCATTACACAGGACCAGATCTAGGATTGCTTGCTCCCTTGTCGGTTCCATTACATACTGTTCAAGAAAACTATCGCGGATACACTCAATGCACTCCTCAAGGCTACCCTGACTGAGCAGGTTCGACCAATTGACATGTAGATTAAAATCCCCCAGGATAATTGTCATACCATTTTTACAGGCATTAGTTATTTCCTTGTTTATTGCCCTCCCCGATGTGATATTATTATTTGTGCAGTTAACTCATTAACCTTTCTTTTACCCCTTGCATTTTCTCAAACCAACATTACAGGAATTCAATCCTGTTCTGTAGTGGAAGAATCACAAATTAATTGATGATTGCACAGAACTAATCCTCTCTAACCTTATTGTTTGCGTTTAATCACAATTCCTGGCCTAACTTTCAATGCAACAATTTGCTGACCTTCAGATTGTCACAGTAAATCTGTTGGAACTTGTTTGACACATTACCTGGAGTAGAATTTTTTTTCAAAGTCATCTGCAATATCTTTTTTGAGAGGACAGGAACATTTCTAAAATTAATTATGACTTTGAGTCACCCAGTGATGTCAGAACATACTGTGTGAAGAAGATCTAACAGTCTGAGTACATCAGAAAGAATATATTAATTAATTTGAAAGGGCTACCAGAGGATACAGGCAATGAGAAGGGACAGGAGTATTAAAGTAAATCCCTGCAGTTGAGTTGATACCAGTACAGGGCGATGGCTCAGTGCTGGGGCTGTTCCATTGGTTGTCTAACCTTGACCATTAAATTTAGTAATTGATCTGCAGGTATTTATATTATAAAGCAGCATCTCTGTAGAGCAAAACTGGTTTAACCCTTTGGATCGATGTCCTGACATTGATGTAAATGTTCTTATGTAAAGTCATTGACTTGAAGCTCCAAATTTATTTAGGTGAGGCTACAACTATAGCATTGTGTGCAATTCTGGTCACCACATTACAGGAAGGGCATAATTCCTGTGGAGAGAGTGCAGAGACGATTTACTAGAAAGTTGCCAAGGTTGGAGAGTTGAAAAATGTGGTGCTGGAAAACACAACAGGCCAGGCAGCATCCAAGGAGCAGGAGAATAGACGTTTCGGGCATAACCCCTTCTTTAGGAATGCCCAAAACATCGATTCTCCTGCTCCTCGGATTCTTCCTGGCCTGCTGTGTTTTTCCAGCACCACACTTTTCAACTCTGGTCTCCAGCATCTGCAGTCCTCACTTTTTCCAGTGTTGGAGAATTGTAGTCATGAGGAGAGATTGGAGAAGTTGGGTTTGATTTCCTTGGAACAGAGAAGGCAGAGGGCTGACCGGTTACTGTATACAAAATTGTGAGGAGTAGAGATTGAATAGACAGGAAGAACCTTACAGGGAATTCAAAAACCAAGGTCATAGATTCAAGCTAAGTGACAGAAGGAATAGAGGGGACGTGAAGAAAGTGTTTCTCATGTGTAGAATGGTGGGTGTCTGGAATTTGCTACTTGAGTTGGTGGTGGAGGCGGAGACCATAAATTGCTTTAAAAAGTACTTGGATCGGCACCTTAAGTGTTGTAAGCTGCAGGGCTCTGGCCCATGTGCAAGGAATGAGAAACAGCGTCCTGGTGTCTTTGAGTCGGCATGGACAAGGTGGGCCAAATCACACCCCCCACCCCTTCTGTTCTTTATTATTTTTGTGGGTCTGTGGTTATTGCTCTCTCCACAGATGCTGCCACATATGATGAACCCTTCTCTTCTGGTTTTAGTTCAGATTTTCAGTATAATTTCTTTTGTATCAAGTCTCACTCCAAGGTTTATGCACAAAATGCAAGGTTGACACTTTAATAGAGTGTTGAGGGAATGCTACACTGTTGGATTTACAATCTTTTGGAGAGACAGTAAACTGAGACACCGCCAACTTCCTTGGGTGGATGTAAAAATCCCATATTAGTATTTCGAAAATGAGCAGCAGAGTTATTCTCCATTGTCCTGGGAGACATTTATCCCTCAATCATCGTCAAAGATGCATATTGTCTGGTCACTATCTCAGTAGCGTCTGCCCGAGTTTCCCATCTGTCCGAGTTTTCTGTGCAGAAATTGGCTGTTGTATTTTCTACATTGCAACAGTGACTGCACTTCAGAAGTACTCCTTAGGCTGTAAAGTGCTTTAATACTTCCACCGATTGTAAATAGCACCAGATAAATACAGGACTTTGTTTTTATAAAGGAACACTCTAGCAACATGTATTCTGATCTCTATGTGTTACGTTTTAAATTGAGAACTAACGGTAACCATTCTACACCAAAAACTGGATCAGAAGAATGTCTTAATTGCGGTAAAACAAACCAAAGCATTTCATAGAAATCTTATCAGACTAAGTTTGATGCCACTCAATCTCCATGGTAGGGAATATTAAAGTAGGTAACCAAAAGTTTTGTCAGAGGTGCAGAGTTTAAGGACAATCTTAAAGGAGGTGAGAGAAGTAAAGAGGCTTGAGGAGAGGTAATTCCAGATCATATAGTACAGGAAGCTTTAAAGCATGACCACCAACATTAGAGTGACTAAAATCACCAGTTCACAAGAAGGTACAAATAGCACCATGCAAAACTTCCCAGGATTGTAGCACTGGAAGATATCTCTGATATAGAGAGCGTGGATGGATTTGAAAACAACGGTAAGAATTTTATAATCAAACTCTTATGAGCCACTATGGGTCAGTGAGCACAACTGGTGATCGGTGAATTAGCCTTGGTTGAAATTAAAATATCGTAGCAGAGTTTTGGATATGTCCAAGTTCACAAAGTGTGTAGGGTGGGAGGCTGACCATGAAAGCATTAGATTAGTTGAGTCTCGAAGCAGAAAATATGTGGATGAGGGTTCCAATATCTAGTTGACTGAGGGTCCGTTATTTGGCTACATTTACACTGGAGTTGTAGTATTGCTCCTCACAAGTTTCTCGGGTTTTTTTCTAATGTTTCTAAAGTGCCTAGAGAAGAACTTGTTACTTCATTTTATACTTAAGGCTGGAGAAGAAAATGGAATTGATGAGGATAAGATCGAGTTATTGTGGTCCTTGTGGGAATCAATGACATAGGTAGAACAAGGAATGATGTGCGAAGTGAATTTGAGGAGTTGGGGTGCAAATTAAAATGCAGAATATCAAAAGTGATCATCTCCCAGTTGTTACTGGAGCTGATTCCCAATTGGCATAGGGCCAACCAGGTTAGTGTGTCAAACCTGTGGCTGAAAGAGTAGTGTGGCAAGAAGAGGTCTTGATGCATCTGCATCAGTTATCAGGAAAGAGAGGAACTATTCCCTTAGGATGAGCTCCACTTGAGCCATGCTGGGTCCAGTGTCCTGACCCATCATATAACTTGGGGATGTGAACAGGGCTTTAAACTCAGTGGGGTGGGTTCAGGTTAACAGAGATTTAGAAATCCAAAGAGCAGCATTGAGGCATCAAGGTAGTACAGTGATGTAGGTAAAGGTAAGCAGAATGGCACATAAGGGACAAAAAGTCCAACAAAAATACCATATCAGCAAAGAAGTTCTTTACAGAATACAGAGGTGAAAAGAAAAAGTTCATTATTTGAATGCACAAAGCACCTGCAATGAGATGGATGAACTAGTGGCACAAATAGAGATGCATGATTTAGACCTAATTGCCATTACAGGGACGTGGTGACAAGGTGATCAAGAATGGGAAGTAAGTATTCCAGAGTTCATAATATTTTGGAAGAACAGACAAAATGGCAATGGAAGTAATGCTGACACTAAAGTGTAACATAAGGGCATTAGTGAGAAAGGATATGGTCTCAGAAGAACATGAAGTGGAATCTGTGTGGATGGAAATTTGGAAAAGCAAGTGTCTGAAAACATGAGTGGGAGTGGCATATAGACACTGTCATTAGTTGTAACATCAATCAGCACGTAAAACAAATTGTCAGAGCTTATAACAAAGACAATGTGATAATTGTAGGAGACTTTAATCTTCATATAGACTGAGGCAATCAAATTGGCTACAGTGTTCTAGAAGATAAGGTTGTAGAATATTTCCATGATATTTTCTTGAAGCAATGTGTTGTGGAACCCACCAGGGATAAAGTATCTTTGAGCTAGTATTGTGTAATGAAGCAGGGTTAATTCGTAATGTAGTAAAAAATTCCTCTGGAACATAGTGATCATGATACTGTGAATTTGCTGCTAATCTTGAAAGTGACATACTCCAAATGCAAACAAAAATCTTGAAGCCAATTACATAGTTATGAGAGAATACTGGCAAAGGTTAATTGGGTAAATAGACTAACAGTTGTAAATGAACATTGGTAAACAAGCAAATAATGAAACACTTCAAAATGTTGAGCGAGTATATAAAAAGGAAAAGGGTAACTAAAGTATTCATTGGTTCCTTCGAAGCAGAGATATAAAAAATTATCATGGAGAATAAGAAACTGAAAGAGGCGTTGAATGCATGTTTTGTCTTTATAGAAGACATGACTTTATTCCAGAAATAGATTATGATTAAGGGGGTAAAATGAGTGAAGGAAATTGATATCAAAAGAGAAAAAAGTTTTGGAGAAACAGATCGAAAAGGCAACAACTCCCCAGCACCTGATGGCTTATGAGGGAGATCACAACTAAAAAATTAAAATTAATTTTCCAAGGAATTACTAATTGTGTCGCAGCGGGTATTGAAGTTGATGTAGTCTACGTGGACTTCAGTCAGGTGTTTGACAAGGTCTCGCATGTTGGTCTGGTTAACAAGCTAAAAATCCATGGAACTCAGAGCAGTTTGGCAAATCTGCAATGATTGTTGATTAGTGGCAGGAAGCAGAGGGTAATGGTCAAATTATATTTATGCAACGGGAAGTCTGTCTCTGGTGGTGTATCCACACTGTAGGAAGCATGCAATTGCACTAGAGATGGTGCAGAAACCATTCGCCAGGATGTTGCCTGAGCTGGAGCAATGGTGCTATGAAGAGAGATTGGTTAAGCTGGGGTGGTTTCCCTTAGAGCAGAGATGTCTCAGTGGTGGGAAATGGTTCTGATTGTGGTATATGAAATTCTGAGAGACATAGTTTTAAAACTCAGGTACAGCATGCCAAACTAACTCAGGCTCGCTATCACTGAATTCTCGACATAATGAAGTTATAATATTCATTGACCATCAAAATTGCTGAATTGTTCCTAACCAAACTTCTATGAAAAACAGATCTGACACCAAATTGAGAGCTTAATAAAAATGAACAATTTATTAGTCATACTGCAACTTTAGCAGAGCAAAACTAAACAACATGGTAATCTATTAAAATCTGATTTAACCCCAATCTCCTTTGATCTTAACCCCCACTCTTGCATGTAGACACACAGACAGATAAGGAATAAATTAAAACAAAATGTAATTTGCCAGTTTGAGAACTGGTTCAACAATGAGTACCAGGAATTATATTGGTGGATTATATTCCGACGTATAGGATTGCATCTTGCTTGAATTCTAAAGCTATTTGTTAGTGAAAACAGCTTCCAGGAGAGTCTAAGGTACATTCACTTATTTCTTGCATACTGCAATCCTCTTCTCGGGACATTCAATAATCCTTTAACTGGATATATAACTAGAGAGAGTAAAATTCAATCACAGCTTCCCATCCAGCAACTTCTGAACATAAAGCCTTCTGCCCAAAAAAATACAATTCAGTTTATAGTTTCTTTCTTTCAACATTCTGTGTGGTTGGCTGGCCAGCACCACCCACACCTTGATTGACCAATGCCCTATCTATGTAGCTGCTAGTCCTTGAGCTTAAACCATACTGGTGCTAGAATGCCTGCAGTGAACAATAGAACAATGATTAACCTGCTGTTACCTTTCTCAGCCAGTTCTCATAAATAAACAACAATTTGTTTGCTCTCTCTTCCTTTCTGAAAAAAGGTGGTGTTCCAAGTTCAATTCTCAATAACAGCTCACAGTTCCAAACTAATAATGAGAAAAATTAAATGGTCTCAATCATAGGGTAGATACGGAGAAACTTTCTCCTTTAATAGAGGAGTCAATAACCGGAAGCAGATGTTTAGAGGGAATTGGAGGCAAATCTTGTTCACCCAGAAAGTGGTTGTTATCTGGAATCCATTGCCTAAAATGGAGGTAGAAGCAGGAGTTCAAGAGATTTAGGATATATTTTGACAAGCATCATAGAATACAAGGCTTTCAACCAAGTGTTGGGAAATGGGATTAGGTTAGATTATGTTTGATGACTGACAAGGACACAAACATGGGCTGAAGAGCCTCTTTTCAGGATGTAAGAACTCTGAATCTGTGACCCCTTCGGATTTTATGAAGTAGCTTCAGGGACAGTGGATGCACTAGCAGGATATTCCAAAACTCTTCAGATTCAGGAATGGTCCCATCAGGCTGGAAATTAATGGAATGTTACATTGCTTTTCAAGAAAGATGGGAGAGAAATAAATATGGAATTATAGGCTAGTTATGCTAACGTCAATTGTTGGAAAAGTGCTGGAATCAGTTATTAAGAAAGTCTTAATAAAGCACTTAGTGAAGCATGGTATGATTAGAACAAATTCTTACAATTTCATTAAAGGAAAATCCTCTTGGACATGTGCATTGAAGTTGTGGATATAAATAAATAGATGGCGGAGAACCAGTAGACGTATTTTACCTGTATTTCCAAAAAGCAATCAGTACGATTACATGTAAAACATTGATTGGCAAGATTAGGGCTCATGGAATTGAGAAATATGTATTAGCATAGCATAGGGAGTTGGTTAACAGGTAAGAACAGAGAGTGGGCTTGGAATATTTTCAGGTTAGCAGACTGTGAACAGTGGAGTGCCACAAGGATCAAGGTATGTGCAGTCTACATTATCCTCTGTCATTTGATCTAAGCTGTTGTTTTCTGATGATGCAAGAGTAGGTAGAAAAGCAGGATGTGGGAAGAACCAAAGTAGCTGCAAAGAATATAGAGAATAAAAATGAATGGGGGTGAAAGATGACAGATCAATTATAATGCAGGGAAGTGTGAAATTATTAGCTATTCTAAGAATATAAAAGCATTTTATTTTAACAGGTTTGAAACTTGTCAGCATTGATGTTCAATGAGAATTGGGTGTGCCCAAGCAAGGCGCACGATCAATTAGGAAAGCAAATGATATGTTGATCTTTATTGCAAGGGGATTGGATGACAGGAATAAGTAGTATTGTCAGAGATGGACTCTAGTTTTGTGAGACCACCTATAGAATATCATATCCAGTATTGGTCTCCACATTTAAGAAAAAGGTACGTTTGCGTTGGAGTCAGTACAGTAACAGTTCACTTAATTACTTTGTGGGACCAGGAGATTGTCCTGTTTTGAAAGCTAAGGAAACTCGGTCTGTATTTTGTGGGGTTTGCAAGAATAAGACGCAATCTAATTAAAATGTACCGCATTCTGTAGGGGCTTGACTGAGTAGATGCACAGATTGTTTCTGCCTTTCAGGGAATCTGAAATATGGGCGTATAATCTCAGGACATTGGTTTGTTGGACATATTACATTTCATGAAGTGAACAGAGCTTTTGAGTAGCTTTTCAGTATTTGAGAAGTGGACTATGGAATGTAAATCATTTTGGAAATGTAGGTGTTATTTATTGCTTTTTTCCAATTCTAGTGCTTGGAGCGAGCCATGAAGTTTACATTTGAAGAATTTCACCTTTGGTACCAGTTTGCATTGTCCCTGATGGCTGCTGGTAAGGTAAGTACAAGCTAAATAAGGCTGAATTGTGGCTATATATTTTTAACTCAGTTCAAATAAAATTTTAACTGTCAAAAACATTTAGTTCTTTTACTCTGCTGCATTCTCTCTGAGGGGGTTCTGGGCAATTAGCTCAAATGGTAGAGCACTGGCTTTGCATCTGAGAGGTAGCAAGATCACTGCCTGAATTCTCCAGTCTCTGGGGCAGCATGGTGGCTTAGTGATTAGCACTGCCAACTCACAGCACTAGGGACCTGGGTTCACTTCTAGCCTCGGGCGGTTGTCTGTGTGGAGCTTGCATAGTCTCCCTGTGTCTGTGTGAGTTTCCTCCCACAGGTTAAAGATGTGCAGGTTAGGTGGATTGGCCATGCCCATCGTGTCCAGAGATGTGTAGATCGAGTGGATTAGCCATGGGAAACACAGGGTAATAGGGATAGGATAGGGGTGAAAGTCTGGTGGAGATGCTGTGCAAAGGGTCAGTGCAGACTCGATGTGATAAATGCCCTGCTTTCACACTGTAGGGATTTTATGATTCTGTCCTGCCATGTTACATCAAGGCCATTCCTGCTTTCTTGGGTAACCATAAAAGATGCCACTGTGTTATTCATAGAAAATCAAGTCAATTTTGTCAGTATCCTGGGCTAATATTTAACCGTCCATAAATTTCACCAAGATAGTTATTCTAGTTACTTATCTCATTGCTGCTCGCGGAACTTAATGTGTGCAAATTGGCTGCTGTGTTTTCTCTGGAGCAGTAGTGATAACCAGAGGCAAAGGTATTTGTTTTATTTCAAAAGGCTCTGCTGCTATTTTTCCAAATGCTACTTTTGATTTTCAGGTCTTACATTTTCATTTTCTCTACTCATTTATTAGGTGATGCAGGCATGTGCTTTCTATATTTGTGCTGACCTATGGGACATTTGGACGTCCACAGAAACAGAATTAGAAGAATTTGTCAATATCTTTAATAATAAACAACTCTTCATTAAACATAAAACAACAATACACAAGGAAAGCCTAGCTACCGTTGTATTTAAATCAGTACAAGACAAAAGGCATAGATTAACATAAATTAAATAACTGACACCTACTTCAATGTATATTAAAAAAATCACTTACTAAACCCTCCTACCATGGACTGATGAAGTCATGGCTAGTGTCCTTTCCATCACTGGGCAAAAGGCTAGACAATATTAATCAGGCAGATGCTGCTTTTCTTCTGCATTTTAGATCTCAGTCTCAGATATAATTTTGATGATGAAGACAGTGTTCATTACAGTAGGAACCACCACATGCTTTCCGAATAATTTAATGAACTTATAAAGCCTTAATCAAGAGATTCCACATCCATTGGGAAAGAATTGATTGTCTTCATGATTTGGAGTTTTCTCAGGGTCAAGTTAATATTTCTGTAGTGAAAATAAAACTGTTCTTTCTCCATTGCAGCCTCCTTCTCTTTCCCTCTCAACTCTCCACCCACCCTCCAAACATTCAGACTTGGCTATCTTGCAAGCCCCCATCCCTCCCATGGCCATTCTGCAGGCATTTTATCTCCCCAGACTATCTTACACCTGCCTTCTCCCTTCCACTCTCATCTACCAAACAAAAGGTGACAGAACTCATGAATCACCTAAAAGGCTCCTGGTCATCGCAAAAGGTAGCTTTTGTACTCACTCTGGTTGTGATTCAAGACAGCTCTTGGTCCTAGCTTTAGTGAAAGCTGGACCCAGATCCTGCCCTGAATCTGGTCTCCCACCTTCGGCTACATGCAGTCCCCAATGACTCCCTTGCTGATATCACTCACTGTACTATGTTTTGAGCATATCAGTAGTAACACAGGAAAGGCCTATGAGAAGCAGCTGCTCACTATTTCCTTCCATCCTGTTTACAGGGGCAACTTTGCCTGACTTGTCATTCCCATGAGTAAATCTTTCAGAACGATATTGCCTACCACTTGTGTGCATTTTGAATATTGGTGACCACACTTCAGGAGCACTTCATTTCACTGTGAAGCACTTTAGAACGTCCTAAGATTACGAAACATGATTTCGGAGTGTAACCTTTCTTTTGGGGTTGGAGTGTAAGAATAGAGAATAGTTTTGGTCTCCTTATTTAAGTAAAGATATCATTTCTTCAGAGAAGCTTCACAAGGGTGGTCTCTGATATGGAGGGATTGTATTATGAGCAAAGACTAAACAGGTTGTCAATCACGGGAGTTTAGAAGAATGAGACATGATCTCATTGAAACATATAGGATTCTAAAGTGTCTTAACAGGGTAAATACTGGGAGGATGTTCCCTCAGGGAAAGTCCAGAACTAGAGGGCATAGTCTCAAAATAAAGGGGTGCTAATTTAAGACTGAGATGAGGAATTTCTTCTCTGAGGGTTGAGAGTCTTTGGAACTCTTGAGAACAGAGTGCTGTTGGGGCAGAGTATATTTAAGGCTAAGGTAAATTTTTGATCAGTAGGGTTTCAAAGGAAATGGCAGAAAAGTGGACCTGAGGTATGTCGAATCAACCTTGATCCGATTGAGCGATGGGGCAGGTTCAAGGGGCCAAATGACCTCTTTCTGGTATCATAGAATCGAACAGTACAGAAGGAGGCCATTTGACCTTTACGTCTGCATTAGTATCTAAAACAGCAACCCAGCTCGTCTGTTCTCCACCTTATCTCCATAGCTCTCTAAATCAATCACTTTCAAATATATATATTCAGCTCTCCTTTGAAACCTCCTGTGGAACCCTCCCCCTCCACTGTCCCAGGCAGTGCATCCTAAATCCTAACAACTCTGAGTAAATAAGTATCTCCTCAACTCACCCCTGGCTGTCTTGCTGACAACACTGAGGTTATGACCCCTAATTACTAACATATGAACAGAAAAGCACAGCTGGTCAGGCAGCATCCGAGGAGCAGAAGAGTTGACATTTTGGGCAAAAGCCCTTCATTAGGAAGGGTTTCATTGCCCGAAACGTCGATTCTCCTGCTCCGTGGATGCTGCCTGACCTGCTGTGCTTTTTCAGCACCACACTCTCGACTCTGATCTCCAGCATTTGCCATCCTCGCTTTTGCTTATACGAACAGAATATCCTCCTTTAAAGATGTTCGTAACTTTGAACACTTCAGTAAGGTCACCTCTTGATCTTCTCTGCTCCAAGGCCAATAAACCCAATTTCTCTCACTTTCCCTTGCATCTAAAATCCCTCTTGTATCATTCCATTAAATTTCTTTTGAACTCTCTCCAGGGCTTTAACATCCTTCTTTAACTGAGGTGCCCAGAACAGAGCACAGCACGCCACATGTGGTCTGACAGTGATTTGTCAAGGTGTAGCATCACTTCTTTGCTTTTATACTCTATATCTCTCTTTATAAACCCAAGGATTCTACATCTACTTCCTATTAACAACTGTTTCAGCTTGCCTGGCCCCCTTCAGAGAATCATAGACATGAACCCCAAGGTCCCTCTGCTCCTGTACTCCCCTCAAAGTTTTTACCATTGAGCCTGTAATGCCTCTCCATGTTTGTTTCACCTGAATGCGTGATAACACACATTTCTGTGCATTAAAATTAATTTGCTAGGTGTCTGTCCATTTTGCCAACTTATCATTGTCCCTCTGAAGTCACTCAGCATCATCCTTACAATTCAGTCTTCTCCCTCGGATCCAGATAAGGAAGGGAAATGAAATATAAATTTAATAACTTTAAAATAAGATATTTATCTGCCATTTTCTTTTTCTAGTCTGCCCGGGCAGTGAGGGTGCTGAGAGAATGTATAAGGTTGAAACCGGATGATCCCACAATACCACTCCTTGCCACCAAGTTGTGCATTGGATCTCTTCACTGGGTAAGTCATGAATTCTCTTTGTTCTTGCATACTGATTTTAGTCTGACTTTGAAGTACTTATCCTCCTTCTCCGTTCCTAAAACCTTCCTACTTCAGCACCTCCTCCAGCACTGCAACCCTGTCTGTACTGCCCTAATTTTGGCCTCTTGCCGACCTCAGATTGTAATCACCTCACCATGAGCCACGCCTTCGGCTGCCTCAGCCTGAGGATCAGGAAGTCTTTCTCGAAACCTCTCAACTTCTCTTTCCTTCGTCCAGTCATTTCTGCTGAGCCTTTCTATCCTATTTTATAATGTCACCTATTCTCTATGCTAACCTCCCCTTAATTTCTCATGTCAGATTTTGTCAAGTAAGGCTCTTGAAAAGTACCTTGAGATATTTTACTTAACTATGACATTGTATAAATGCAAGTTGATAAATCCCCCTGTGTGCTTATACATTTTCTAGACTTTATCCTACTGCTTGTCTTCAAGGAGGCTCCTCCATGGCTGTATTAGTATCTTTCCTAACCGCGCTTTCCTTTCTATCGCCTCTTGCTGCATATATTGCATCTTCTTACTTCCCCTTTCTCATTAGTGTGTCACTACTCCCGCCATGAATACTCGTCTGTTTCTCACTTCTCCTGTACTCGATGCTATCAGCCATCACTTCTGCTACAAGCATCAGTAGTTTAACTTCTGTGCTCTCTGCTGCCAAATTTTGCTGTCCACAAGCACTCATACTTCTTCGCTCCGAGCAGCGCCAGACCCTAACAAAAGCCTGCCCACTATGCTCGTCTCCTTGCATTCTTGCATGCTTCCCTTCCCACCACCTTCTATCCACTTCCCAATTGCCTCCATAGGCTGAACCCCA
The DNA here is from genome assembly GCF_004010195.1 of Chiloscyllium plagiosum. Taxonomy (NCBI): domain Eukaryota; kingdom Metazoa; phylum Chordata; class Chondrichthyes; order Orectolobiformes; family Hemiscylliidae; genus Chiloscyllium; species Chiloscyllium plagiosum. Next base: position 5,882,874 of record NC_057719.1, read on the forward strand.
TTCAGAGTTCTTGCTTAATTCATTGTGTCTAGACCAGTGACATTCATACTTTATCACTCCCAGACCTCAAACTCCTTCATAATATAAAACTCAAACAACCCTCCCTCCCATCACTGATGTTACCAGATCTCCGAACCCCACCCACTGCTATATCTCACCACTGCTGATGTGCTGAACAGTTCATTACTGTGCTACGGTTGCATTTGCAAGTGATATCGACCAATGGGAAAACACTGGTTTGAGGAACAATGGAGGATTGAGAATTTGTTTTGCAAGTTTACTTTCCCTTTTTGACAAAATGTTGGAATTGTTGATCAGAATTTAAATGTGAACAGCTGTTGTTTTATCGGTAGCAAGTCATTTTGTGGGATGGCTATGAATTTGTACACTCTCCCTGGAGTTTCTTTCATTTCAGAACCCTTTATAAACCAAAATAATGATCTGTGTGGCAGGTCTGAGCTGCTCAGCATTCTGTGAAAGTAGTGTTGTTATGCTGAAGCTCATTAGATTGCAGACAGTGTTGCCAATAGCGTTTCAGTGCAGAGGACCAAGGCCCACAGAGCATAGATATGTATGGCAGGCTTTCACATCAGCTTGACTGATACTTCATCCTCACTCCCACTTGCTGATATTCAGAATGAAGCTCTTTACTAGATGGGCTAAAAGAGCCCAAAATAGAACATGGTGGGGAAGAGTAATAAGCATGTCACAAACCAAATAAAAACCAACAAACTGTATATGCTGGAAATCAGGATCAAAAACAAGTTGCAGGTGAAACTGTTAGAGTCACAGAGATGCATAGCACGGAAACAGACTCTTCGGTCCAACCTGTCCATGCCGACCAGATATCCCAACCCAACCTAGTCCCACCTGCAAGCACCTGGCCCATATCCCTCCCAACACTCCCTATTCATATACCCACCCAGATGCCTTTTAAATGTTGTAATTGTACCAGCCTCCACCACTTCCTCTGGCAGCCCATTCCATACACATACCACCCTCTGCGTGAAAAAGTTGCTCCTTAGGTCCCTTTTAATTTTTTTCCCCCTTCACCCTAAATCTATGCCCTGTAGTTCTGGACTCTCCCATCCCAGGGAAAAGTCCTTGTCTATTTACCCTATTCATGCCTTTCATGATTTTATAAACTTCCTGTAAGGTCATTTGGAAAGGCAAGGACTGATTAGGGATAATCAACATGGCTTATGCATGGGAAATCATGTCTCACAAAATTGTTTTGAGTTTTTTTGAAGAAGTAATGAAGAGGATTGATGACGGCAGAGCAGTGGATGTGATCTATATAGACTTCAGTAAGGCATTCGACAAGTGTTGAACACTCCAGCCTGTTCAACCTCTCCCCCTGTAGCTCAAATCCTCCGACCCTGGCAATATTGTAAACATTTTCTGAACCCTTTCAAGTTTCTGATAGGAGCGAAACCAGAACTGCACTCAATATTCTAAAAGTGGCCTAGTCAAAGTCCTGTACAGCCACAACATGACCTCAATGCTCTTTCCAATAATAGGAAAGCATACCAAACACCTTCTTCACTATCCTTTCTACCTGCAACTCCACTTTCAAGGTGCTATGAAACTGCATTCCAAGGTCTTTTTGTTCAGCAACACTCCCCCAGGACCTTACCATTAAGTGTATATTTCTGCTCTGATTTGCTTTCCCAAAATGTAGTACCCTACATTTATCTAAATTAAACTCCATTTGCCACTCCTCAACCCATTGGCCTATCTGATCAAGATCCCATTATACTCTGAGGTAACCTTCTTCGCCATACACTACACCTCCAATTTTGGTGTCATCTGCAGACTTACTAACTATACCTCCTATGTTCCCATCCAAATCATTTATATAAATGACAAAAATTAGTGGACCCAGCACCAATCATTGCGGCACAACACTGGCCACAGGCCTCCAGTCTGAAAAGCAACCCTCCACCACCGCCCTCTGTTTTCTACCTTCAAGCCAGTTCAGTATCCAAATGGCTACTTCTTCCTGTATTCCATGGGATCTAACCTTGCTAACCTGTCTACCACGGGGAACCTTGTCGTACGCCTTACTGAAGTCTATATAGATCACATCCACTGCTCTGCCCTCATCAATCCTCTTCGTTACTTCTTCAAAAAACTCAATCAATTTTGTGAGACATGATTTCCCTAATCAGTCCTTGGCTTTTCAAATACATCTAAATCCTATCCCTCAGGATTCCTTCCAACAACTTGCCCACCACTGATGTGAGGCTCACCAGTCCCTGGTGAGCCTGACCAGTCCTTACCACCTTTCTTAAATAATGGTACCACGTTAGCCAACCTCCAGTTTTCCAGCACCTCACCTGTCACTTTCGATGATACAAATATCTCAGCAAGGGGCTTAGTAATCACTTCCCTAGCTTCTCACATATTTATGGGGATGCCTGACCAAGTCCTGGGGATTTATCCACTTTTACATGTTTTAAGATATCCAGGATCACCACCTCTGTAATATGGACATTTTTCAAGATGTCACCATCTATTTCCCCAAATTCTGTATCTTCTTTGTCCTCCTCCACAGTAAACACTACAAAATACTCGTTTAGTATCTCCCCCATCGCCTGTGGCTCTTCACATAAGTTGCCTTGCTGATCTTTGAGGGGCCCTATTCTCTAGGAGAAAGTGAGGTCTGCAGATGCTGGAGATCAAAGTTGAAACTTTATTGCTGGAACAGCACAGCAGGTCAGGCAGCATCCAGGGAACAGGAGATTCGACGTTTCGGGCACAGGCCCTTCTTCAGGAATGAGCAGAGAGTGTTCAGCAGGAGAAGATAAAAGGTAGGGAGGAGGGACTTGGAGGAGGGGCGTTGGAAATGTGATAGGTGGAAAGAGGTCAAGGTGAGGGTGATAGGTCGGAGTAGGATGGAGGCGGAGAGGTCAACAAGAAGACTGCAGGTCAGGAAGGCGACGTGGTCGACGGTGCCCTCCACCGCATCTCCTCCACTTCCAACTCCCCTCCTCCAAGTCCCTCCTCCCTACCTTTTATCTTCTCCTGCTGAACACTCTCTGCTCATTCCTGAAGAAGGGCCTGTGCCCGAAACGTCGAATCTCCTGTTCCCTGGATGCTGCCTGACCTGCTGTGCTGTTCCAGCAATAAAGTTTCAACTTTGATATCCAAATGAATCCAACAAGAACTGGACCAAGCATATGTGGTACTCATAATCTTCTTCATCCTAAGTATACGCATGATTTTACTACAACTGCTAAGTATTTCATCAGTAATATTTTCAGCAACATAACACAAAACATCGCAGATAAGAAAAACTGCAGCATATTAACATGCCAAATTTCCCCTAAAGTAAATGCATTAAAATTCCATCAAATTTGACAATATTGTTATGTATTTGGCTTTAAGGGGTTAACACGTAGGGGGTTCCATACAACAGCCAAGCAGGGTGAGATCAATAGTTGTGATGTTGAGAAGATATGCTCTTCTTCATTAGGGTAAATAAAACCACAGAAAGTAGACAAAATCAAACACAAAATATTGCTGAGGAAAGGAGTGAACAAAGACAGAAATGGGAACTATTTAAATGTAAATCTATGATTCGCTCCAGTAATAATATCTAACAATATTCAATATCTAGGATCATACCAAAAGAGTACTTTGAAGTATTAAAGGGATTTTCTGCTATCTAGTGATCTCTGAGGCATGAAGTTTCCCTTTCTTGATATGTGCAAGATCAAGACAAACACTAGGCATACAGTAACAGTGATATCACCGCAGGGAGTTGGCAGCCAATTACACTGAAGTATTCTCAAACAGCAAATCAGAAAGTAAAATGCAGTAAAATCTTCTACTCAATTAAAATTTCCACAGAGTAAATACAAATCATCAGTGATACACATGGGATTAAAGTAGCTGAAATATCATAACTTTTTTTTAAATTTGAAAAAAACATTATTGCCATAATAATGGCAAAAAAGCATCCCAGTGATATAACATTAGATTTCTATGAGTAACTATTGAGTTATTAAAATTAAATTGCATTTATATAGTAACTGTTATGGCCACAGAAAGATCCAAAATGCTTTACAGCCAATAAAGTACTTTGGAAGTACAGTCAGTGTTGACACATAGCAGGCAATTTACATGTAGCAAGCTCCCACAAAAAGAAATGCTGTACTAATTATTGAAAAAATATTGACTATGACACCTGGAACAACTTTCTCATCAGTGGTGAGGTTCTGGAACCCACGAGTTCAAAGGGTAATACAGGCAAAAACCATAATCACATTAAAACATGCGGTGGAACAGTCAATGGGTTTAGGAATCAAAATTTGGAGAGTGGGATTAGTGTGACGAGGTATTCATCGACTGGTATGGACATAATGTGCCAGACGACTACCTTCTGTGCATGAAATCTTACTGTGTTTTCTATGTATCTATAACTCTTATTAAAAATAGTGCCATTGGCTCTTCTATGTCTACATTAGAGGACAGACAGGCCTTCACTTAGTAGGCTCTCGTCAAAAAGATAGCAGCTTAAATCTTCCAACTTCCCTCACTGGATTGGAATGTGTTGCTGGAAAAGCGCAGCAGGTCAGGCAGCATCCAGGGAACAGGAGAATCGACGTTTCGGGCATAAACCCTTCTTCAGGAATGAGGAAAGTTTGTCCAGCAGGCTAAGATAAAAGGTAGGGAGGAGGGACTTGGGGGAGGGGCGTCGGAAATGTGATAGGTGGAAAGAGGTCAAGGTGAGGGTGATAGGCCAGACTGGGGTGGGGGCGGAGAGGTCGGGAAGAAGATTGCAGGTTAGGAAGGCGGTGCTGAGTTCGATGGATTTGACTGAGACAAGGTGGGAGGAGGGGAAATGAAATTTTCAGCTCTGATCTCCAGCATCTGCAGACCTCACTTTCTCCTAGCCATAGTGAAGCCACACAGTGTCTAACTCAATGACTCGTCTCTGGTAAATACGAACGTTGTTGATCTCCTCTTGTGTTGAAATCAGAAACAGACATGAAGGTGACAATTGGAAGCCACCCACCCTGCACTGAGACTGAAGCCAGCCGTCTCTGGTTTGATGTTTTCAAGAAAGACCTTTATATCTGCGATGGGAAGATTTGGGTGTCAATCTTACAAGGTAATGCAACAATATCATTAAGGTAGAGATGGATTGTTTGTAGTGCCACCCCTCAGTGAAGTTGTTAATGAATAAATAGAATACATAAAGAAAGAAAGTCACATTTGTATGAACCTCAGCAAGGCTCATTACGGTCAATGAAATTTTTTTGGGGGCGGAGTTAGGCGTGGTGGCGGAACGCGGCGGGGGGGCGGGGTTAGGCGTGGTGACGGAACGCGGCGGGGGGGCGGGGTTAGGCGTGGTGACGGAACGCGGCGGGGGGGCGGGGTTAGGCGTGGTGACGGAACGCGGCGGGGGGGCGGGGTTAGGCGTGGTGACGGAACGCGGCGGGGGGGCGGGGTTAGGCGTGGTGACGGAACGCGGCGGGGGGGCGGGGTTAGGCGTGGTGACGGAACGCGGCGGGGGGGCGGGGTTAGGCGTGGTGACGGAACGCGGCGGGGGGGCGGGGTTAGGCGTGGTGACGGAACGCGGCGGGGGGGCGGGGTTAGGCGTGGTGACGGAACGCGGCGGGGGGGCGGGGTTAGGCGTGGTGACGGAACGCGGCGGGGGGGCGGGGTTAGGCGTGGTGACGGAACGCGGCGGGGGGGCGGGGTTAGGCGTGGTGACGGAACGCGGCGGGGGGGCGGGGTTAGGCGTGGTGACGGAACGCGGCGGGGGGGCGGGGACACATGCGGGGATGTGGTCCAAATGTAGGTTGCTGACGTCACTGGGGGCGGAAATAGCTGCGGCGACCACGGAGACAGAGTTTTCCCCATAGCCGCGGAGGTCGCCAATCTGTTGGCGATTGTCTTCATGACGATCGCAGAGCAGGTTGTCTGTGCGGCGATCCCGGAGGCGGTTGTTTGGGCCGCGATCATGAAGGTTGCGAGGTCGGTGGGGGCGGAAGTGACGTCATCGCCGGCGGCGTCTGCTGCTATTGCCGCGGGCGCTGTAGCGGCCGCGTGTGTAATGGCGCCGGACTGGTTTCGGAGGCCGATGGAAGTTTCTGGAACGGTTTAGGAATCCGGAGTTTGGGGGTAAGTACATGAAAGTTTTTGGTACTTACTGCCTTTAATTTCCGATATGGCTAGAAAGAACTGTTTGTTCAGTCTATGGATTCTTCTGTAAATGAAGAATAGTAGAGGTCCTTTACAGGTCTGTGAGAGAGTTGTCCTGAACTGGGGTAGGTCGAGTTGCAGGGAATGTAGGTACTGGCGCATGGCTGCAAGCGTGGAGTGGAGGATCCGGAGGGCAGTCCGTTGCTGGAGGCTGCGGATTTGTTGCAGGTACTGGTTGTCCTGGTTGGGTCCAAATTGTGTTGGTCGGAAGGTGATCTGGAGTCCATGGGAGATCAGTCGGTTCCGTAGGCAGGTGCTGAGAAAGGAGATATGGCTGTGGTAACGAGTCTGCTTCAGAATGTGGCTGAAGAGCTTCTGTGCAGAGGAGATGACCTGGGGTGTGCAGTGAGAGAGGAACTCACTGAAATCTTTGTAGAGAGAGGCAGAGAGCTTCTTCAAGGAAGGCATCCTTGTAAGAGGATTCGCAGTAGGTTGAAATCTTCGAGGAGAAAGTGAGGTCTGCAGATGCTGGAGATCAAAGTTGAAACTTTATTGCTATTCTCTCCCTAGTTACCCTTTTGTCCTCAATATATTTATCAAATCCCTTTGGGTTCTCCTTGGGCGGCACGGTGGCACAGTGGTTAGCACTGCTGCCTCACAGTGCCAGAAACCTGGGTTCAATTCCCGCCTCAAGCGACTGACTGTGTGGAGTTTGCACGTTTTCTCCATGTCTGCTTGGGTTTGCTCCGGGTGCTCCGGTTTCCTCCCACAGTCCAAAGATGTGCAGGTCAGGTGAATTGGCCATGCTAAATTGACCGTAGTGTTAGGTAAGGGGTAAATGTAGGGGTATGGGTGGGTTGTGCTTCGGCGGGTCGGTGTGGACTTGTTGGGCCAAGGGCCTGTTTCCACACTGTAAGTAATCTAATCTAATCTAATCTAATCATAATCCTATTTGCCAAAGCTATCTCATGTTCCCTTTTGGCCAAAGCTATCTCATGTTCCCTTTTGGCCCTGCTGATTTCCCTCTTAAGTATACTGCTACTGCCTTTATACTCTACTAAGGATTAATTTAATCTATCTTGTCTCTACCTGACATATGCTTCCTTCTTTTTCTTAACCAAACCCTCATTTTCGTTAGTCATCCAGCATTCCCTATACCTATCTGCCTTTCCTTTCACCCTAACAGGAATATACTATCTCTGGACTCTCATTATCTCATTTCTGAAGGCCTCCCATTTTCCAGCCATCCTTTTATCTGCAAACATCTGCCCCCAGTCAGCTTTTGAAAGTTCTTGCCTAAAATGTCAAAATTGGCCTTTCTCCAATTTAGAACTTCAACTTTTAGATCTGGTCTATCCTTTTCCATCACTTAAACTAATAGAGTTAAGGTCGCTGGCCCCAAACTGCTCTCCCACTAACACCTCAGTCACCTACCCTGCTTTATTCCCCAAGAGTAGGTCAAGTTTTGCATCCTCTCTAGTTAGGTACATCCACATATTGAATCAAAAAATTTTCTCGTACACACTTAACAAATTCCTCTCCATCTAAACCCTTAACACTCTGGCAGTCATAGTCTATGTTTGGAAAGTTAAAATCCCCTTCCATAACCACCCTATTATTCATACAGATAACTGAGATCTCCTTACAAATCTGTTTCTTAATTCCCGCTGACTATTGGGGGGTCTATTGTACAATCCCAATAAGGTGATCATTCCTTTCTTGTTTCTCAGTTCCACCCAAATAACTTCCCTGGATGGATTCCCAGGAATATCCTCCCTAAATACAGCTGTAATGCTATACCTTATCAAAAATGCCACTGCCCCTCCTCTCTCGCCCCCCCCTTTCAATCCTCCCTGTAGCATTTGTATCCTGGAACATTAAGCTGCCAGTCCTGTCCATCCCTGAGCCACATCTCTGTAATTGCTATGATATGTCAGTCCCATGTTCCTAACCATGTCCTGAGTTCACCTGCCTTCCCTGTTAGGTCTCTTATATTGAAATAAATGCAGTTTAATTTATCAGTCCTAACTTGTTCTCTGCTTTGTTCCTGTCAGCCCTGACTGTTTGACACTCTCCTTTTCCCAACTGTACCAGTCTCAGATTGATCTCTGTCCTCACTATTTAGCTGGGTCCCCCCTCCTTCCCCTCCCAATATTACTCGTGTAAAACCTCCTGAGCACCTCTAGCTAATCTATATGTCCCCTTCAAATTCAGGTGCAATCTGCCCTTCTTGTACAGGACACTTCTCTCCCAGAAGAGATTCCAATGATCCAAGAATGTAAACCCTTCTCCCCTGCACCAACTCCTCAGGCATTCATCTGCTCTATCATCCTATTCCTACCCTCACGACCTCATAGCACCGGGAGTAATCCAGGTGCCCTCGAGGACCACCTTTTTAAATTCCTGCCTAACTTTCCATATTCTCCCTTCAGAATCTCATCCCCTTTCCTTCCCAGTTCCAATGTGTATAGAAACCACCTGCTGGTCCCTCTCCCCTTTGAGAAGGTTCTGCACCCTCTCCAAGACATCCTTGATCCTGGAACCAGGGAAGCAACACACCATTCTGATTTTTCACCGCCGACCGCAGAAACATCTGTCTGTGCCTCTGATCGAGAGTCCCCTATCATAATCAATCACTTGGAACCCTTCATACACTTTCATAGAATCCCTACTGTGTGGAAACAGGCCATTTGGCCCAACAATTCCACACCGACCCTCCGAAGAACATCTCACCCAGACCCACTCCCCGAAGCATATACCCCTGACGAAGGCACCTAACCTTACATGTCCCTGAACACTGTGGAGGAGAAAGTGAGGTCTGCAGATGCTGGAGATCAGAGCTGAAAATGTGTTGCTGGAAAAGCGCAGCTGGTCAGGCAGCATCCAGGGAACAGGAGAATCGACGTTTCGGGCATAAGCCTTCCTGAAGAAGGGCTTATGCCCGAAACGTCGATTCTCCTGTTCCCTGGATGCTGCCTGACCTGCTGCGCTTTTCCAGCAACACATTTTCAGCCCTGAACACTGTGGGCAATTTCCCATGGCCAATTCACCTAACCTGCACATCTTTGGATTATGGGAGGAAACCAGAGTACCTGGAGGAAACCCACGCAGACACAGGGAGAATGTGAAAACTCCACACAGACAGCCGCCCAAGGCTGGAATTGAATCTGGGTCCCTGGCACTGTGAGGCAGAAGTACTTATCACTGAGCCACTGTGCCATCCAGAGCCATTCTGAAGAAGGATCATTGAACCCGAAACTTTAAGACTACTTTCTTTCCATAGATGCTGCCGGAGCTGCTGAGTTTCTCCAGCAATTCCTGATTTTGTTTCTGATGTCACAAACCAAACCAGGTCGATGAAATAACAGGCTCAGATTTTCTAATTGTTTAATACTGATATGTAGATAAATGCATTGCCTATTGTGAGATTGTGCTAATGGGGGCATGTTCCATTTTTGATATGAGTTTGATGTTTTGTGAGTGAATCTTGACTCTGGTCTTGATCCAGCCTGTAATGTAGTTAGTCTTGCAGAGAACGTAAATCACCCATGCCCCACTTTCCCAGTTTTTAAAAGAACTTCTCCTTTTAAATCAGAGGATAGGAGGCTGTAGCCACTATTCTGTCTTCTGTGGCCTGTAACATACCCCCACCTTGCTACCCTGAACTGTCCCCAGAGGCGTACAAAGGCCTACAATAAATTGGTATGTGTTGCATCCGTTTTCCATGCATAAAATGGGCCGAGCGCAGACCAGTTTCTCCTCCAGTGCACCCTCTGGTTCTCAATCCGTTTACGCCTGAAAAGTTTCTTCCTATCTAAACTCCTCATGATTTTGAAAACTTGAAGCCTGAAAGTTACTCATTAACCATTACTCTTTTTCATATACCTCAGTCCATTTTGTTTTCAAGTTCCTTTTATTTTATGGCCTGTGACTTTCCTTACACACCTATTATGTGGGACTGTAACAAATGCCTTTTAAAAGTTCAGATATACTATGTCAGCAGCCTTGACCTCATTAACCCTCTGTGTTATCTTTTAAAATATTCCAAGTTAGTTGGATGCAATTTTCATCTAATAAACTTATGCTGACTCTTCCAAATTAACCAATATTTTTCCGTGTGACTTTTTTAAAAAATTCATTTGTGGAGTTTGTGTAATGCTGTCTTTGTGAGTATTTATTGCCCATCCTTAACCTACCAGCAGGCAGTTAAGAGTCAGTCACATTGCTGTGGATCTGAAGTCACATGTAAGCCAGACCAAGTCAGGATGGCAGATTTTCTTCCCAAATGGGTATTAGTGAACCAAATGGGCATTCACAAAAATTGATATGGATACATGGTTGTTTTTTGCTCCAGAATGTTACCAAATTCAGCTTTCGTAACCTGTCATGGGGGGAATTCACACTCATGTCACCGGAACATTAGCCTGGGATTCTGGATTATTAGTCTAATTACATTCCCACGACACTATCTATCCTTAATTATGTTATTAAATCTTCCTGAATAATTGTTTTTAGAAGTTCCCTCACCACTAAAGGTTAAGCTGACTGATCTGTAATTGCGAGGCCGATCTTTACAAATGTGTTCAAACAAAGACATAATGTTTGTAATCCTCCAGTCCTTTTGCACCACCCTGAATCCAAGGAAAATTGACGATTATTATCAATTGTTATTAGATTATTGCCAGTATCTTCACTGCTCCTTACACTACTACTATCCCAGACTATGTTTGGATCATTAAAGTCTGCCATTTTTAATGGTCAATGATGTTTACACGTCTTTGTAATTGCCTTCCAATTTATTTCTGCATATCCTCCCCACTAGTTGGTGGCATGTTGATCATACCAAATAATGTCATTTCACCCATTTTATTAATAACTCCAGCTTAGGGAAGGCACGGTGGCTCAGTGGTTAGTACTGCTGCCTGACAACACCAGGGACCCAGGTTTGATTCCACCCTCAGGCAACTGTCTGTGTCTAGTTTGCACATTCTCCCAGTGGGTTTCTTCCAGGTACTTTGGAAATCTATTGTCCTTAACCTGGTCTGGCTCCCATGTGGTTGACATGCAGTGTGGTTCACTCTGATCTATTCTGTCAATTAGCATAATAGGCTTCTCAGTTCAAGATGGACAAGAAAGATATGCCTTACCAGTGACACACACATCCCATGAACGATTCAAATATCTTCGTTCTGAATGGTGTGTTATTATGACTCTGAATGATGGATTGTTGTAGGTCACAACAGTTTATATCTAAGATGGACAAAATTAGCAAAGTGGACCAGAGGTTGGTATTTTCTGCATTAATACATTGCTCATTGTATCTGTAATAGTAAAATTAATCATTACTTAATTAGTTTCTCTTCTAAGTTAAGGCTGTTGAGAATGGTATAGGTGAAAGTTAATGCACTGAAATATTCATGAGCTGCTGAATAAAACACCTGACTGATGTTATAATTGGTTATGCATCCTTTAATTTATGATAATAAATGACTTCTGTCTCGTGTCATTTACAGCAACAATGTAATTACCTCTTGGGACTAAGGGAACAGCTCTAATGTTTCAAGTGATAATTTCAACTTTTCAGTTACAAGCAGCAGCTTCCCCTCCCTCATTAATTTTTGGCTTACTCTCTTACTTGACTGACTGAGTTGACATCACTCTTAATCTGAGTCAGAAGGTTGAAGGTTCAAGTTCTCTTCTGGAATCCTGAACAGATATTCCAGGCAGGTATCCCAGTGCATGGAGTGCTGCGCTATCGTGAGGTGCCGTTCTTCAGCTGAAATATTAGATAGATTTTGTCTGTCTGTTCAAGATCATGATCATAAGTGGAGAGTTGGGAGTTCTCCTGACAATGTGGTCACCTTCACTAACATAACCAACTATTCATACTATTAGTGACTTGCTACAAACAAGTTGGCTAACACAATCAACCATCAGGAGGAGAAAGTGAGGTCTGCAGATGCTGGAGATCAGAGATGGAAATGTGTTGCTGGAAAAGCGCAGCAGGTCAGGCAGCATCCAGGGAACAGGAGAATCGACTGAAGAAGGGCTAATGCCCGAAACGTCGATTCTCCTGTTCCCTAGATGCTGCCTGACCTGCTGCGCTTTTCCAGCAACACATTACAATCAACCATCACAAAAGTTCACTGTCAGCATAACATTTTTAGGTTATTTGGAGAGGCATGATAAATGAACAAATCAAGGGAAGAATTAGCAAGGAATGTTCAAACCTGTAATTAAACAGTACAAAAATAAATGTTAAAAGTTTAAATGTTTATCTGTGTGACATTGAAAGCATCAGGGTACATTTGAGCTCAGCAGGAATTGTCTGTGCACTTTTAACTTTTCCAAGGTTGAGTTATACCCTCATCAAAGGGTTTGGAACAATACTGCCTAAATTCATACACAAGTAGAATTGATATAAGAACATAAGTATTTGTTTGACATATGTTCTTAAGAAGTTATTAAAATTTATAATAAAGAACAGTAATCAGGCACTTTCAGTAGCTTAGCTAATCAGAAAGAATCAATAGTAAATCACCATCAATTGATATAAGAACTAGGATCAAGAGTAGGCCATTTGGCTCCTCGAGCCTGCTCTGCCATTCAGTAAAATCATGAATGATCTTTTCGTAGACTCAGCTCCGCTTACCCACCCTCTCAACGTAACCCTTAATTCCTTCATTGTTCAAAAATACATCTACCTCAGCTTTAAAAACATTTTCTGAAGTAGTGTCAACTACGTCACTGGGCAGGAAATTCCATTGATCATAATCATAAAAATGACATACTGAAGACCTTGTTATGGTATCATTGAGCACTCTAGTATGTTACTGAGAAGCCAGTATGTAACTAGCAAGGAATACAGAGTATTTTGTTGGATAATTAACTTTATGGATAATCGAATGCCTGATAATACAGTTCAGCCAAGCACTGGAACTTTGCAATGTTGTCCAGATATTCTGATATTCGGATAATCGAGGTTACTCTGTATTTGAATTTTATAGGTCATGAAATTTACTAAACTGTTTTGGGTCTACTACATACGGCTATGATGTTTATAAAACTAAACATGCAAAGAATATCAATATTAATACAAGACATTTTTTACAATAAAATTTGAAGGAAAATATAATCATGCCTAAAGAAGACCTTTGAAACAGCAGTGAGCAATCGTGTAAATAAAAAGAAGAGGTAATGGTAGACATGTTGTTTAATTATTTGATATCAGTCTTCACAATGGAGGAAGAGGGAAATATAATTGAAATTCTAGAGAAATTAGCAAGGATTCTAACTTAATACTGTTAATGAAAGCAAGAGAACAGTATTAAAAAGAAAATCAATGACATGAAAGACTTTTAAATCCCTGGGTTTGATTTTTCTCACCCAGGTTTTAAAGGAAGTAGATGAAAAATTCCAAGGGATGTAGCCATAATCTTCCAAACCTGCCTTAACTGTAGAATTTTCTTTTAGATATATGCCATAATTTGAAACAAGTGAGAAAAAGAAATGAGGAAAGTAGAGATCTGTTCATCGGACATATGTTCTTGATAACTTATTAAAACTTATAATAAAGAACAGTAACTGAGCATTCTCAGTAATTTCAGCTCATCAGAAAAAATCAATAGTAAATCGCCATCATGGTGAAGGTAGCAGTTACTGTCTAATTGTGCATTCAGTTGGAGGGAGAGTAGAATGGATCCAAACGAGTATTTTAAAGTAAAATACAATCAGTTTATGAAGACATGAAAATACCGTGCTAAAATGATTTAGCAAAATAGATTTAGGTTCAATAGCAATCCTGCCAGACATTTAAGGTATCATTAATGGAATAATTATATTCCATGAGAAAGAAGAATTCCAAAGTGGGGGTAAACTAATAAAAGCATGTAATTATGCCAGGGTTGAAGGTTGGAAACTATACAAAAGACAGCAAAAAATTATTAAGGCAGGAAACAGAGTATAAGGTAAATTAGTCAGAAATATGAAAGCAGGTAGTAAACTTTCCATAGACTTTTTAAAGAAGAAATTAGTTAAGGAAGTGAATATTGGTTCTTTAGAAAGTGAATCTGGGAAATTAATGATTGCAAATAACCAACCGACTCCCACAGCTACCTGGACTACACCTCCTCCCATCCTGCCCCCTGTAAAAACGCTATCCCATTCTCCCCTCAGAGATCACTAGATAGCAGAAAATCCCTTTAATACTTCAAAGTACTCTTTTGGTATGATCCTAGATATTGAATATTGTTAGATATTATTACTGGAGCGAATCATAGATTTACATTTAAATAGTTCCCATTTCTGTCTTTGTTCACTCCTTTCCTCAGCAATATTTTGTGTTTGATTTTGTCTACTTTCTGTGGTTTTATTTACCCTAATGAAGAAGAGCATATCTTCTCAACATCACAACTATTGATCTCACCCTGCTTGGCTGTTGTATGGAACCCCCTACGTGTTAACCCCTTAAAGCCAAATACATAACAATATTGTCAAATTTGATGGAATTTTAATGCATTTACTTTAGGGGAAATTTGGCATGTTAATATGCTGCAGTTTTTCTTATCTGCGATGTTTTGTGTTATGTTGCTGAAAATATTACTGATGAAATACTTAGCAGTTGTAGTAAAATCATGCGTATACTTAGGATGAAGAAGATTATGAGTACCACATATGCTTGGTCCAGTTCTTGTTGGATTCATTTGGATATCAAAGTTGAAACTTTATTGCTGGAACAGCACAGCAGGTCAGGCAGCATCCAGGGAACAGGAGATTCGACGTTTCGGGCACAGGCCCTTCTTCAGGAATGAGCAGAGAGTGTTCAGCAGGAGAAGATAAAAGGTAGGGAGGAGGGACTTGGAGGAGGGGCGTTGGAAATGTGATAGGTGGAAAGAGCTCCATCCTACTCCGACCTATCACCCTCACCTTGACCTCTTTCCACCTATCACATTTCCAACGCCCCTCCTCCAAGTCCCTCCTCCCTACCTTTTATCTTCTCCTGCTGAACACTCTCTGCTCATTCCTGAAGAAGGGCCTGTGCCCGAAACGTCGAATCTCCTGTTCCCTGGATGCTGCCTGACCTGCTGTGCTGTTCCAGCAATAAAGTTTCAACTTTGATCTCCAGCATCTGCAGACCTCACTTTCTCCTCATAGATCAATTAAACAAAGAATTTGCATCTGTCTTCCCTATAGAGAATACAGTAACATCTGAGAAATAGCTGTGAATCTGGAAGTTGCAGGAAGGGAGAAACTCGAGAAAATTACAATCACCGAGGAAGTGATACTGAGTAAATTTTAAATTACATTACATTACAGTATAGAAACAGGCCCTTCGGCCCAACAAGTCCACACCGACCCGACGAAGCGCAACCCACCCATACCCCTACATTTACCCCTTACCTAACACTACGGGCAATTTAACATGGCCAATTCACCTGAGCTGCACATCTTTGGACTGGGAGGAAACCGGAGCACCCGGAGGAAACCCACGCAGACACGGGGAGAACGTGCAAACTCCACACAGACAGTCGCCTGAGGTGGGAATTGAACCCGGGTCTCTGGCAGTGCTAACCACTGTGCCACCGTGCCGCCCACTAAATTGCTGGAGCTGTGGCCTGACAGGTCACTGGGTCTCAATGGATTTTAACCAAAGGGTCTTAAAAGAAATGGTTAGTGAGATAGTTGATGCATTGGTTTTCATTTTCTAAATTCTCTTTATTTGGAGAAGATTCCATTAGATTGGAAAGTAGTGAGTATAACACTCTTATTCAGAAAGGGAGGTAGACGTAAGGCCGAATGCTGCCGAATCTGTTATAGGGAAGGTGTTATAGGAGAACACTGCAAGTTATATCAGGCAGAGTCACCAAGGTTTTGCAAAAGGGAAGACATGTTAACCAATTTATTAGAGTTCTTTGGGGAAGTAACATTTGCTAAAGATAAAGGGAAACCAATCAGTCTATTATGCTTAGATGTTTAGAAAGTATTTAATCAAGTGTCATATCAAAAGTTATCGTAGAAAATAAAAGCTTATGGGGTGGAAGGTGACATAATAGCATGGTAGGATGTTAATGAAGTGGCATGTTACTGGATGAAAGATTCCAGAGGCTAGTGCTCTGGGAACATGGGTTCATAATCCTCTGTGTCTGCTGGTAAAATTTAATTCTATTTATTTAGTCTGGAATTTGTGACGATTAAACTAAAAGGACAGGGACCTGAAGGTTAGCTCAGGATGGAAGGAAGTAAGCTGATAAAATGAAAAAAAAATTTGGCTTGTGAAATTAGAAGGCATGCAAAACAAAGGGGAGCATCAACGAGTCTTAGAATGTGGAATAATATTGAAGAGACAAAGCTAATGGCACCATACTGACTGAACACAGTATGTGTAACATGATTTGAAGGAAGAAATATAATGGTGTATGGGCCGTGGCATTAATTAGATTAGAGAAGGCATTTAGCATGGATGATGCAGTAATCATGGGTGATTTAAACTACATATTGACTGGGTAGACTAAGTGAGCACTGATGTTGTGGAGAATGAGTTTCTGGAGTGTGAGAGGAATGGTTTTCTGGTGTTGTGTAATGGAAAGCAGTAATTAATAATCTTAACCTTTTTTTAAACAAAAAAAGTTGTAAGTGTGAATGACTATAAGCTGGTGGAATTCTGCATTATGTTTGATCGTGAGATAGTTTAATCTAAAGCCAGGCTATTAAACTTGAATAAAAGAAAATTATGAAGTGGTGAAGGGAACATTGGATGAGATGGATTAGGGTGCCATATTAAAAGGTATAACAATACATATGCTATAGATAATCATTAAGGAATTAGTACATAGCTTACAACAATTATACAGTCTCAAGACTCAAAAATCAAAATAAGTCAGTCAACCATAGCTAGCAAAATAAGTTAAGGATTGTACAAGA
This sequence comes from Chiloscyllium plagiosum, assembly GCF_004010195.1. Classification (NCBI taxonomy): domain Eukaryota; kingdom Metazoa; phylum Chordata; class Chondrichthyes; order Orectolobiformes; family Hemiscylliidae; genus Chiloscyllium; species Chiloscyllium plagiosum. The sequence goes on from NC_057719.1 coordinate 5,899,950, forward strand.
TTTTAAATATGCTCATAAAATTGTCAGAAATAGTAATACAGCTGAGGAATGGAAGGATTTTTTGATGCACCAAAAGATGATGAAACTGTTAAAACAAGTGAGAAATGAGATATGAATATCAATAGCAAAGCACTTAAAAGTGGACTGTAAAAGCTTCAACATGCACATAAAAATGAAGTGTTTCGCTAAAACAAATCTGGGTCCAGTGCAGAGTTGAAAAACATTTTAATAGGGAATAAAGAAATGACAGAAAAGCTAAGTGATTACTTTGCATCAGTGTTGACTGAAAAAAACACAAACAACCACCCAAAATTAGTATCTAGTGATCATGTAGAATGAGGAATTGAGGGAAAATTGCTATTAGTACGAAGAACGTGTTGGAGAGTTTAATACGACTGAATGTTGATATGCCTGTCGGATGAATGTGCACTCTAATGTTCTTAGCAGCTGCATGAGCCTCCAATGCCCATGCATGGCAGTGACTTCCAGAATCAGTGCCGATTTCGGCATGGTGCTCCAACACAACTGCACAGCTTAAAGGGAACATTGTTCTCTATCCCAGGGTGTTGAAAGAAATAGCAATGGTGTTGATAGATACAGTGATGATCATCTTCAAATATTTGTAAATTCAAGGGAAACAAATGTTATCGCATTACTTTAAAGACAGGGAAATAGAAACCTATTTGTGTTGCATCAGTAGGAGGGAAAGCACTAGAATCTATTACAAGGGTTATGATAAATTTACACTTGGATAATCATTCAGATTGGGAATGGTCAGTGTGGATTTGTGAGTGGTAGAGTGTGTTTGGAAAGCCTGTTGGTACTGTTAGAATTGATAAAGGGGAGTGAGTGGACTTTGTATATATGGATTTTAGGCGGGCAATTATTAAAGTCCCCCCCCACAAAAGGTTGGTTAACAAAATTTAATGCATGGAATAAGAGGTAATGTACTGATGTGGATTAAGGATTGGCTAATAGGCAGATGACAGAATAGAAATAAATAGATTTCTCTCATATTGGCAAACTGGGGTACTTCAAGTATCATTCTTGGACATGCATAGCATCTATCAATGATTTGAATGAGAGGATGAAATATATTATTTCAAAGTTTGCAGAATTCATGAAAATAAATGCGAATGTGAGGAAGATATAAAGCAGCTTCAAGAGATTTTAGCAGTCAACTTTTACAGTCGACAAGAACATGGCAAATGGAAAATTATGTGAAAATTGTGAGGTTTAACTTCTTTGCTGGAAAGAACAGATGTGCTCAGTGTTGGGAACGCTTATACTTATGTGCATTGGAATATAAACCTATTGGGACATTGGAATATAAACCTAGGTTGAGAAGGACTTGTCATGTGATTTCTTGGAACTGATAAGTCAAAATGTTAAAGGAAATTTTAAACAAGTAATTTTGGAAAGCAATGTCCAGCAATGTTGTTCAGCAGACAGACCAGGAAAACCCCAATGGATCTATACTGCCATCACCCAGCAACAGCCTCTGAGCAGAATTACTAAGTCTTTTTCCCAGACCATGCCTCAAGGCTGTGAACATATGCTGGAGAAGTTTTTACGGTCAAGCAGTACTGTCTCTCAGTAAGAGTCAAAGCTTGGACCCAAAAGAAGTGCCATACCAATCTCTCTCAGTGAAATAGTTTGAAAAGAAAGCTAATAAACTTTCAGAAAAAAGAATTCTGAATTGTTTCTCAGCTGAATCTGAAATCTGTTCTAAAGCTTTTCCAAGAATCTTTGACTGTCAGCAATCAGATCTCATGAACAGGAATTCAAAGGAACCCGACTTTGTCAACTGAATTTGCCCCTTTATCTAAGAGCTATTGCTTTTATTCCTTTTTTGTTGAGTTTTTTTTCGCCTACCCATAATAATAACACTGTGGTCATGTATGTCTGTTTTCCTGTCTGTGTGCAAAGGGGTGTGTGTTTGGGATTGAGGGATATAATTTAGTTTGCATAATAGTTTTGTTAATAACCAGTTTTCTACTTTACTGAAGAATACTTTTACCTCTCATAAATGTGTTTTTTTTTAGTTTATTGAAAAGCCTGGTAGAAGTCTCTTTTTGTTCTAGATGGTACATACCACTAATAGTAAGCATCTGTGGTGGGGGAGTGGATGATTGTGGGTGTGGCCCCAATCAAGTGACTGCTTTATCCTGGATGGTGTAAGGAGTAGTAAGGTGAAACAACTTGACTAATAATTGAATAAGGCATCTACACTTTTGGTGTGGCTCGTGGAATAATGGGGCTTGATTTCCAGCTCACTCTTCCCACTGGAGTTGTAACAAGATTATTCCATAAATGGTAAAATGTTCGAGGCTGTAGATGTGTAAAGAGATTGGGTGTCTGCATCAGTAAGTCACTGAAGAAAGCAGGTGCAGTAGGCAATCAGAAAGGTGAATGGTATGCCAGAATATAGACATTACTGGCTATGCCAGCATTTTACCCATCCTTAATTGCTTAGAAGGCAATTAAGAGTCAAAGATATTGTTGATCTGGAGTCATTATGGGTCAGATTGGGTAAGGGTGATAAATTTCTTTCCCTAAAGAACAAAGATCAGTCAGATGCATTTATGCAGCAATCAACATCAATTGCTATTAGCGTAGCTTTTCATTCCAGAATTTAACTGAATTTGAATTTCACCATCTGCTGGTTTCTCCAGAACATTAGCCTGGGGTTCTGCCTAATTCATATGTTTTGTGTGCAGTTTACAATAGGGAAGTTATGTCTAATAAATCTAACTTAACTTTTGAGGAAGTAAGTCTTCTACCATTGACCATTGGGAGAAGACCATAGAGACATTGGATAATGATATCACACAAGGATTTGTGCTGGGACCTCAACTATCAATTATATTTATCAATGATTTAGATTTTTTTAATTTAACCTATTTTTCTAATGATTCTGTTCAGAGATGTTATTACACAGCCATGGAACAGGTGGGACTTGAACCCAGGCCTTCTGGTCCAGGGGTAGGGACATTACCACTGTGCCACAAGCGGGTCTGATATCAATGAGTTAGATAACATGAACACAAATTGGAAACTGAAATAGACCATTCGACCCCCACAAGAAAATTGTGCCTAATTTATTGTGTTTTGAATACCACAGTCCAATATATCCTTATAAATCTTTGATTCTCTCATCTAATAGGTTTGCCATTGGCACAAAGATTGGTGACATTGTATGTAGTGTAATGGAGCCATAAATTTGCAAAGCTACATTGATGAATGAACTGGTAAAACTAGCAGAGGACTTTCTGTACATTTAAGTGAAAAATTATTCATCTTGTTCATAAATCTTTACACTGAATGAGGACATAAACTTAAAATCAAAGGCAGGCCATTCAGGAGAGAGGTTAGAAAATGTTCAGCACCATTCACAACTCCTCAAATACTGAAACAGTCTCTGTTCAAATGAAGGAGAAAGTGAGGTCTGCAGATGCTGGAGATCAGAGCTGGAAATGTGTTGCTGGAAAAGCGCAGCAGGTCAGGTAGCATCCAGGGAACAGGAGAATCGATGTTAGAAGGGCTTATGCCCGAAACGTCGATTCTCCTGTTCCCTGGATGCTGCCTGACCTGCTGCGCTTTTCCAGCAATACATTTCCAGCTCTGTTCAAATGAAGCAAGACCTGAACAAAATTCATGTTTGGGTTGAAACTTGGCAAATAACATTCACGCCATACAAATGCCAGGCAATGATCATTTCTAAGAAGAGAAATTCTGACTGTATACATTGACGTTCAGTGATATTTCAATGACTGGATCCCCCCACTATCAACTTCCTAAGATTTACTGTTGACCAGAAACTGGACCAACCATATAAATACAGTGACTACAAGAGGAGGTTAAAGGCTAGGAGTCCTGTAATAAGCAACTCATCCCTTGGTTCCCAAAGTCTGTCCACCATCTACAAGGGACAAATCAAGAGCATAGTGGGATGCTTTCTCCTTTCCTGGATAGATGCAGCTCTATCAGCATTCAAGAAGCTTGATACCATCCAGGACAAAGTAGCCACCTGATTTGGGGCCACATCCACAATTATCCACTCCACCACTGATGCTTACTATTCGTGGTATGTACCATCTGCCTCTTGCAAAATTTCACCAAAGGTCCTTCACCAGCATTTCCAAGCCAACAACAGCTTCCATCGAGAAGGACAAGGGCAGCAGATACATGAGAACACTATCACTGCAATTTTCTTTCCAAGCTATTCAGCATTCTGATTTGGAACAATCCAATGACACTGAATCAAGACATAAAACTTCCCTGGCATGGTGGGTCTCCCTACAGCACATGGACTGCATTGGTTCAAGAAGACAGATTACCACCTTCTCAAGGGCAGCTAGGGGCAGGGAATGCACCCACATCCAATGGGGGAATTAAAAAAAACACTTGTTCCTTCAAAGCATTATAGATATGTGGAACTCTCCCATAAATTCAGATTTAAATTCATTGAGATCACATCTCTACCATCGGGGAGAAGGTACAGAAGCCTGAACACGTGCACCAGCCAGTTTCACAACAGTTTCTATCCTACTGTTGTTAGCATACTGAATGGACTCTCAAACTCTTAGCATGTGATCTCAATGAATTTAAATCTGAGATGAACAGTTTCTTAAACAAAAACAGAAATTGCTAGAGAAACTTGGCCAGTCTAGCACGATCTTGGAAAGAAACAGAGTTAGCATTTCGAGTCCAGTGATCCTTCAGTGTTCTGAAGAAGGGTCACTGGACTCTAAACATTAATTGTTTCTTTCTCCACAGATGCCGTCAGACCTGCTGAGCTTCTGACAATTTCTGTTTTTCAGTTTCAGATTTCCAGTATCTGCAGTTCTTTATTTTATTTTAGTTTTAATGGTGTCTTTTTAGCCAAGGTTATCAAATGATCTAGAGCCAAGTCATGTGAATAGAAGCAGAATATACACATCAGCCATTATCTCATTGAATTGTGTTAAGGGCTCAAGGGGCTGAATAGCTGGGCAATGATGAAGGGCTTTTGCCTGAAATGTTGATTTTCCTCGGATGCTGCCTGACCGGCTGTGCTTTTCCAGCACCACACTAATCTAGAGCTGAACAGCTGTCAATGATTCTAAAGCTAAGTGCTTCAAATCTTAGATTATTGAGAGATTATCATGAGAAATACTAATGCTCTATAGAACCTTCCTGCAAATAATTTGAGTTAGAATTTTCTAAGTCGGAAGATTGAGTTTCAAGTTCCATTCCAGAGACTTGCGTGCAATGCCATCTTTAATTGTTGTTTGTGGGTCTTGGCTAGATGGAAATTGAATTGAATTTATTGTCACGTGTACTGAGGCACAGTGAAAAGCTTTGTCTTGCGAGCAATACAGGCTGATCACAGAGTTAGGTAGCATAGATAAATAAATAATAAGTAAACAGCAGCAAAAACAAAAGCACAGGTACAGGCGAATGCTAAGAGTTTGAGAGTCCATTCAGTATTCTAACAACAGTAGGATAGAAACTGTTGTGAAACTGGCTGGTGCATATATTCAGGCTTCTGTACCTTCTCCCTGATGGTAGAGGTTGTCGAAAAGCATTGCCAGGGTGGGATGGATCTTTGAGAATGCTGGCGTCCTTTCCTTGACAGCGGGTCTGGTAGATGGTTTCTATAGATGGGAAGTTGGCCTTTGTGATTGTCTGGGCTGAGTTCACCTCTCTCTGAAACCGTCTCCGATCTTGAATGGTACAGTTGCCATACCAGGTGGTGATACATCCAGACATAAGGCTCTCGATGACGCACCTATAAAAGTTGGCAAGGGTATTCGCAGTCTGATGTGTTTCCTGACTTAAAACAGTGGCTGTACTTAAAAAGCACTTAATTTGCTGTAAAGTGCTTTGGGGCATCCTGAAAAGCAGTGAGGCATGGTGTGAATACAAGTTTTTCTTTAATTAATACGTTCCTAGACTCCCTTATAAATATTAATAGGAACTTCATGCAGTTACTACTTACACAACTATCCCGTAAATAGCAATGTGAGAAAGAACTGATATTTTTCTTACCTTGGTTGAAGGATGAATGTTGTAGAAATATTGTGAACTTGACAAGGAGCTAGGTTGCTGGAAGGGGGTTTAAATGGCAGGTGACATTTAATGCAGAGAAGTGTGAAATAATTCAATTCAGTAGAAAGAATACAGAGACGCTATAAAACAAAAGGGTGCAATTCTGAAAGAGATGCAAGAGCAAAGGGACCGGAATGTACTTGTGCTTAAATCATTAATGTTGATATGTTGGGTTGATACAGCAGATAATAGACAAAAAGCTCTTAGACTTTTGATGAAGGAGCAGTGCTCCAAAAGCTAGTACTTCCAAATGAACCTGTTGGACTGTAACCTGGTATTGTGTGATTTTTAACTTGTTTGCATAGGCATAGAGTACAAAATGGAACCCGTGTCAAATTTGTACAAAACACTAGTTTGGCCTCAACTGACACATTTAGTTCCAACCTTTGCATCATTCTTTAGGAAGAATATGAAGACCTTAAAGAATGTGCTTCAGTTACATAAAGGTAAAGTTACTATAATCCTATCGGACCATAGGCTGCTTTCTGTTTAGCGGCTGGAATTGGTTAACTTGAGGTGACCACACCTCAGGTGAAGGGAGAGATTGGGAAGGAGAGTACTTTATGGTGATCTCAGCCCAGTGTTGGAATTGTACCAACGTTGTTGCAAATTGCAAATTAGCTGTCCAATCAATTGAGCTAATTGACCCAATTCAGTGAAAGTAGTTGAGAGCCACCGTGCCGCCCACTTTATGGTGATCTCAGCCCAGTGTTGGAATTGTACCAACGTTGTTGGTGTTATCTGCATTGCAAATTAGCTGTCCAATCAATTGAGCTAATTGACCCAATTCAGTGAAAGTAGTTGAGACTGTTTTCTTCAGGTTAGTTTAAAGGAGGTCCAACGGAGGTGTTCAAAATCATGAGTCTGAAGAGGGTGGGGAGAAACTATTCCATTGGCAGAAGGATCTAAGACCAGAGTGAATACTTTAAGGTTTTTGGCAAAAGAAACAATAAAGACATGAAAGCAAAAATTGTTTGTGATCTGAATGCAATGTATGATGGAAGCAGACTTGATCACTGTATTTGAATCATTATCCATAAAGAAGGTATATCCAGCATCATGGGGAAACATCAGTGATACAAGATGAATTTCTCCTTCAGAGAACTAGCACAGGCATGTCAGGCCAAATGTAACCATTCTATGTTTTCTGGGAATGTGGATTCAGAAACCAGCAGCTACTTTGCCCTTTTTTTGTCATAATCATTGTTTTTTAACATGATCTCTGTTTTTGTTTTTCTTTTCCAGTTAGAAGAGGGTGAGCAGTTTGCTAAGATGGTAACAGAGATGAATGAAAAAGAACCTGAGTTTCGGGCCAAAGGTTTCTTAGCACTTGGCTTAACCTACAGTCTCCAGGCCACAGATGGTAAGGGCATCATATAAAGTCACAAAACTTGGCAGCATGGCCTTATGATTTATACAGTGCGATGTAGTCCTCCCTGTATTCTCATGGAGAAATTAGGAATAATTACTTTTGCTCCTCTAACTTGTCTTTTTTTCCTAGAGCTGCATAGCTCCTTATCTTCCTGCCTTTTTCCTACTAAGCATTCGACATCTAAATCTGGTGCCAGTTAACCTCAGCTTTGTTAGACTCTGTGGTATCCTGCACAGTCACCTTGAATTCTTAATTCAGGAATGTGCCAGGCTTACCGTGTCGTTTCAAACCATTTACAAGCAAAATACTGCCAATGATGAAAATCTAAAATAAAAACAAAGTTCTGGAGTAACTCAGTGGGTCTGGCAGTATCTGTAGCAAGAGAAGCAGAGTTAATCTTTCGACCTGGTTGAGTCGTCTTTGGAACTGAAAGAGGCTGGAAAATAATGGTTTATGTGCTGTTGAGCAGGAAGAGAAATGAGTGGAACAGATGGTGAGGGCATCCACAGCAAAGCACAAGTGGAAAGCTAAAGTTATTAAAGGTAGATATAGATGCAAACTGATATTATTGATAGGTGTGAATAGTTGAAAATAGGTCACCTTTGCTGAGAGCAAATCTATGCCATCAAGATATCTGATGGAGGATAATAAAAATGGAGGATTGTGTTCATGCCCTAAAGTTCTTGAATGCAGTGTTGAGCCCCGAAAGCTAAAAGTATCGAATCAAAAGTAAGATGGTGTCCTCTAGCATGCATTAGGTTTCACTGGAACACTGCAGGGTAAAAACGTTTCATTTTCCAGTCCTCTTCAGCTCCATAGAAGAGTCATTGAGCTTGAAGTATTAATACTGTTTCTCTGGCTGTAGATCTTGCTAAACTTGCTGAGTTTCTCCAGCAGTTTGTGTTGATGTCTTAAATCGGTTTGGGGCAAGAAGAAAGGATATCAATTGGATCTTTCCTAGTTCATGCACAAATTTTTAATACAACACCTCAGTTGCATCCTCAAATTATCTCAAATTGGCAGGACACAAACAGGAAGCTATTCAGGGCATTGAGTCTATGCCAATTCTGTCAGAGGACAATTCAGTCAGTCCCACACCCCTGATCTTTCACCAAGTCCTAAATTATTTATCTACATAATTTAACAATTCAATTCCTTTTTGGAAACTATGATTACATTTTGGAACCTTAAGTATTAACTATAATTATTCACAGCTTAGATCACAGGGCAGAGTGCTTCATAAGTTTGCAAATGACACAAAGATTGTCAGCATTTTAACATTATAGAAGGAAGCATAAAATTCCAAAGAGATGTAAATAAAGTGAATCAAGAAGGCTATGCCAAATGGATTTCAATATTTTTGAGTGTGGGAAATACGTTCTAAATGATGGAAAGCTAGAAAGTGTAGAGGTCAAAAAGTAATTAGGGGTCTGTGTACATAGATCAGTAAAATATCATGATCAAATACAAAACTCATGAAAAAGACTAATAGAATGCTGGTTAGTATATCCAGAGAACTGCAAACAGAACGGGTTGGAACGTTTGTGATGCTTACTTTACAAACACCTAAAGTGCCATGTTCAGCTCTGGGCACCACACCTCAGGGAAGGACACATTGGTCTTGGATAGCATGCTATATGGACTCACCAGAATGACACCTGGCTCTCACTGTTAAATTCAATGCATTAAATACAGAAACTGAGCTTGTAGTCTTTGCAATTTCAACCATGATGGAACGATTTGATTTAAATTTTCAAAATACTAAGGAGACCATAGGCTATATAACTGGGGAAACTGTAACTGGAAGACATGGTTTTAAAAATAGAGCCAAGTCTTTTGGAGAATAAAAGTAGGAAACACTCTGCATACAAAGCTATCTTCCACAAATGGAAGTTGATTATTTTGTTGAAAAACTGAGGTAGAAAGATTTCTATGAAGCAAAGGTACTAAGTGATTTGAAGCAAAGGTGAATATATAGCATCATGATCTTCTTTAATTGTGGAGCAGGCTCAAGGAGCTAATTTGTGTTTTCCTGTTTCTATGAATTGGTATTTACAATTCTATTGAGCAGTGAATCCTGAAGAAAGTGGTTCTTCTGCCAATCACCTTTGATTAACAATGCTTTAGCCATCAGAAACAATGTCTCCTTACTTACTCTATACTCTTAAATTTATATGCTTCTATTAAAGCTCCTCTTAGTCCTAGTTTCTCTAGTCTATCCATATAACTGGAATCACTTGTGAAATTGACTATCAAAGGTCAGCATGGGACCCCAGTCATATTCCAAGCTAGGCAGGGCTGCCTGTGTTTTGTCAATATTTGTAATGTTCCATTCATGTGATGTGTTGAACCTCCACAGGCTTCCTTTTTCAAGCTGTCCTTTATTATTAGCAACCGCCTTGTTACCTCATGCGGTTGTCCCAACAGGTACTGATCTTGCGCTCCCATTCTCTCTCTAGTCTCATACAGATTTTGACTATTCTCAGTTTTAAAGTCATAAGCCTCGCTGAATCTGGTGGACTTGAACATTGCAGTTCCCATGCTTTGCCTCCATGCCCTGGAAACTCATTAAAAGCCATGTTGTACGCGATGAAAGTACAAGTACATTTTGTGGTCCCAGTTGGGAGCTACCAACCCTGGTTGCATGTATCACAGGAGGATATGATTGCATTATCTCCCACCTAAAATCACTCCACAGTCCAGCCTACTCAATATGTTTGTGACCGTGGCCTTCCCCACGTCAATCGAAAAATAAACAATTTCTTCATTACTTGATTGAATCATTATTGACTCTGCTAAACAGCCTTTCTTCCACCCCTCCCCCATCTCCAATTTCTTTATATGTCCCTCCACAGTTGCCCATAATAGTGTCCAGGAATCCTGGCGATGTTGGAACAATTCAAGGCTGCTACCTGCCCAACCCAACCAGTGAAAGTGTAGTAAATGTTTTCTCACCTGTAATATTCCAGTCCATCTTGTCTATTTTAGACCCCAGCTTTATCACTAGATGTTTACCTGCTGAGTCTTTGATTAACAGAATATAGAAGCAAAGTATTGTGGGTGCTGGAAACCTGAAGTAAAACAGGAAATGCTCGAACTGGCAGGATCTATCAAGAGAAAAGCAGTTACCATTTCAGGTCTGTGACCTTTCATCAGACATGAGGCTGCCAGATCTGCTGAGTGTTTGCTGCATTTTCTGATTTGATATTTCAATTCCTGGTCTGTGCTCACGTTATTAACAAGTCATTGATTTTTTTTTTAAAGCTACATTGAGAGGAATGCAAGAGGACCTCCAGAAAAAAGCACTTCGAGCATTTCAGAGGTGTGTGTTTAAAAAAAACAAAGTAAATAAACACCTTTGAAAAATGTAATATATAATTCTTACGGTTACCATGACAACTAAAATGGATGAGATATTTTGCTTGCAAGCTTTAATTGCACACAACACCTCTCTGAGTGCTCCAGTGGAGAGTTTCTGACTACGAAGTAAGTGCTAGCAACTTTTAGCCTATTTTTAGGATTAATGGGAGCATATATTTGTGTAGGTGTCTGATAGTCATCACTTACGGCAAAAGGAGTGTCACCAGAACATGGAGGTAAAGCAGTGGGAATGAATTGTGAGCATTAAAGTTCTTTTTCGGGTGTCTCTCTGCTCACCCATGGGAGAGATGTTAGCACTGAGAAAACAGAACAGTCTTCTTTGAGATGCAGTCAGCTGCAGAGTAAAGTAACTTGCTCAAGTTATTTGTTGCATTCTCAGAAGACCATGGCATACTGCTTATAAATGTTACATCACTTGACTGTGGCTCTCCCACCATATTGAATTTGAGAGTGATGTCCCGAACTGCAAAAGTCTTAAATAAAGCCAATTACAGAGGTGTCAAGTACATTGGAAAATTGGATTAAAAGATATGGAGGTAAATACTTGAAGAAATATTTCATAATTCTGAACAAATAGGCATTCCAATGAGAAATAAAACATCCACAGAAAAATTGATCCCTCTGTGGCCAACCAAAGCAGTTAAAGGATATTTTTCGATATTAAAAAAATGGCTTATAATGATGCCAAGATGATTAAAAAGCATGAGGATTATGAAAGTTTTGGAAGCTATCATATGATGACCAAAAGTGTATTAAGCTGAAAATGTGTTGCTAGAAAAGCGCAGCAGGTCAGGCAGCATCCAAGGAGCAGGAGAATCGACGTTTCAGGCATGAGCCTTTCTTCAGGAATTCCTGCAACACATTTTCAGCATCTGCAGTCCTCACTTTCTCCTCAAAAAGTGTATTAAGGGCAAGTAAGTGAATATGAGAGTAACAAGAACAGACATTGCTGGAAAAACTCAGCAGGTCTGGCAGCATCTGTGAAGAGAATCAGTTAACGTTTTGGGCCCAGTGACCATTCCTCATAACTTGGCAGATGTGGCTACTGCAGATGCTGGAGATTAGAATCAAGATTAGAGTGGTGCTGGAAAAGCACAGCAGGTCAGGCAGCATCTGAGGAGCAGGAAAATCGACAAAGGCCCTTTATCAGGAATGAGGCTGGGAGCCTCGGGGGTGGAGAGATAAATGGGAGGGGGGTGGGCCTGGGGAGAAGGTAGCTGAGAGTGCAATAGGTGGATGGAGGTGGGGGTAAAGGTGATAGGTCAGAGAGGAGGGTGGAGCAGATGGATGGAAAGGAAGATTGACAGATGAGACAGGTCATGAGAACAGTGCTGAGCTGGAAGGCTGGAACTGGAGGGAGGGGAAATGAGAAAACTGGTGAGGTCCATGTTGATGCCTTGGGGTTAAAGGGTCCCAAGGCGGAAGATGAGACATTCTTCCTTCAGGCGTTGGGAGGTAAGGGAGTGGCGATGGAGGAAGCCCAGCACCTGCATGTCCTCGGTAGAGTGGGAAGGGGAGTTGAAATGTTCGGCCACAGGTTGGTGGGTTTGATTGGTGTGGGTGTCCAGGAGATGTTCTCTGAAGCGCTCTACGAGAAGGCGTCCAGTCTCGCCAGTGTAGATGAGACCGCATCGGGAGCAGCAGATACAGTAAATGATACGTGTGGAAGTGCAGGTGAAACTTTGATGAATGTGGAATGCTCCTTTGGGGCCTTGGATGGAGGTGAGGAGGGAGGTGGGTAGGTGTGGGCGCAGGCTTTGCAATTCCTGCGGTGGCAGAGGAGGGTGGGTTGTTAGGGGGCCTTCCCAACTTCCCACCTATCCACTCCACCCTCCTCTCCGACCTATCACCTTTACCCCACCTCCTCCTACCGCCCCCTTGACCATGACATCACCCCCCAACACCAAACCATCATCTCCCAGACCGTACACAACCTGATCACCTCAGGGGATCTCCCACCCACAGCTTCCAACCTCATAGTTTGGGAACCCTGCATCGCCCGGTTCTACCTCCTACCCAAGGTCCACAAGCCTGACTACCTCGGCCGACCAATCGTCTCAGTCTGCTCCTGCCCCACTGAATTCATCTTCACCTACCTCGATACTGTCCTATTCCTCCCTGGTTCAGGAATTCTCCACATGCATTCGGGACACCACTCACCTCCTCCACCTCCTCCAAGACTTCCGTTTCCCCGGCCCCTGATACCTCATCTTACCTTGGACATCCAATCCTCTACACCTCCATCTACCTTGGCCAGGGCCTGCAAGCCCTCCATTTCTTCGTCTCCTGACATCCCCACCAGTACCCTTCCACTGACACTCTCATTCTTTTGGTTGAACTGGTCCTCACCAATTTCTCCTCCAAATCCTCCCACTTCCTTGAAATGAAAGGGGTAGCCATGGGCACCCGTATGGACCCCAGCTATGCCTCTCTCTTTGTTGGCTATGTAGAACAGTCCATCTTCCAGAGTTACACTGGCACCATTCCCCATCTCTTCCTCCGCTACATTGATGACTGCATTGGCACCACCTTGTGCTCCCATAAAGAGGTTGTACAGTTCATCAACTCCACCCGACCTTAAAGTCACCTGGACCATCTCTGACACTTCCTTCCCCATTCTGGACCTCTCCATCTCCATCAACGATGACTCACTTAACACTGACATTTTCTACAAACCCATCAACTCCTACAGCTACCTGGATTACACCTTCTCCCACCTTACCTCCTGCAAAAATGCCATCCCGTATTTCCAATTCCTCCACCTCAGCAGCACCTGCTCCCAGGAGGACCAGTTCCACCACAGCATACACTAGATGGCCTTCCTCTTTCAAGGCGGAACTTCCCCTCCCATGTGGTTGAAGATGCCCTCCAATGCATCTCATCATGTCCCGCACCTCTGCCCTCAAACTCCACCCCTCTAACCGCAACAAGGACAGAACTCCCCTGGTCCTCACCTGCCACCCCACCAACTTCTGCATAGATCGCATTATTTGCCGACATTTCTGCCACCTACAAATGCACCCCACCACCAGGGATATATTTCCCTCCCCACCCCTATCTACTTTCGTAAAGACCGTTCCCTCCACAACTACGTGGTCAGGTCCACGCCCCCTAACAACCCACCATCCTCTCCTGGCACCTTCCCCTGCCACCGCAGGAATTGCAAAACCTGCGCCCACACCTCCCCCCTCACCATTATCCAAGGCCCCAAAGGAGCCTTCCACGTCCATCAAAGTTTCACCTGCTCTTCCTTATAACTTGCGCCATTCTGACAAAAGGTCACCGGACCTGTTACGTTAATTCTGATTTCTCTTCACAGATGCTGCCAGACCTGCTGAGCTTTTCCAGCAATTTTTGTATTTGGTTCTGATTTAAAGCATCTGCAGTTCTTTCAGTTTTTGTTTAGAATGTGAGAGTAAACTAGTAAGAATAATAAAAGCAAATTTTAAGAGCTACATGTATGTGAAATAGTCGAGAGTGATGACAGTAAATGCCAATCTCGTGGAGTCTGAGACAGGATAAATTATAATAGGAATAAAGAAATGGCAGAGATGATAAACAAATATTTTATTCGTTAACAGTATAAATCACAAAAATTGCTACAGGTTCGGAAAACTTACAAGTACTGTTAGAAATAAAGAAACTGGACCCTGGCCTTGCCAGGAATTCCATGTACAGCACTGACAATGCCATTTTGTGTTAGCAGAACTTCTGTTTTCTATCCAGTCATCTGCCTCAATAAATATGGTCCCAAGTGTCACAACTCACTGATGTAGCACACTGGAAATCAGACCCTGCTATCCCCTAAAGAAAACAGAAATTGTTGGAAAAGCTCATTTGTGGACAGAAATCTGAGTCAGTGTTTCGGGACGAGTGTCCCTTCCTGCTATCCCGTGTTCAACAGAGACTTTGAAAAGGATGGGCCTGTACCTTTAGATTTCAGAAACTGAAATTAGTTTGTTCAAGCATCATCGGTCTGAGAAGGCTTTTCAGCATAATGGTGAAAGAATGTTTCCTCCCACTGGTCAGCCGAGAGCTAGGAAACATTAACAAATGACAAAGGAGTCTGCCATTTTAAACTCAGATGAGGAGAAATTTCTTCTTCAAAGGATTGTGGGCATTATGATTCTCAGACACAGAGAGCTGTGAAATCTTAGTTGAGTATATTCAAAGCTGAGAATGCCCTGGTTTTGAACTCTCTAGGGAAACGTGTGATTATAAGGGTTAAGTCGAATTGAAATTGAAGATGAAATGTGATCTTCCTGACTGGTGGCGTAGGCTCTACGGCTTGCCCCTGCACCTATTTATGTTATTTTGTTAAGAAAACACCAGCAGGAAAATAATTTTGTCTGCTGTAGAGTATTTCCTCTTTAAATTGATTTTCTAAGACAAAAGCAAGTCTTTAAACACTCATTGTTGCCTTTTCTGTCACTTTGGCACCCCAGAGCTCATGGGTTATGTCCAACTGATCACCAGGCTGCTTTCTACCTGGCTCTTCAGCTTGCCATATCAAGGCAGGTGAGTACTTGACTTCGCACCTTGGTTTCTTTAACATGTTCAGTGATTTGCCACTTTCTTTAACAGTTTGAGATGAGGTTATTCAAGGAGTATAGGGGGTAGAGTCGTAAAGAGGGCGAGAAATGAGGCAAACAATTCAGAGATGATGAGTTCTAATCCCACTGTGGCATGCTGTGACCTTGCTTTTAATAAATTACTGATTTGTGGTCAGGAACAATTTCAAGATTGTTGCATTGATTTAGTTACAAAAAGCTCACTGGTTCATTAGGAAAGGGAAACGACCACCCTTGCCTAGCCAAAACTACACACCTTTAGTGGTGAGTGACCATAATATGGGAGCATTTACATTGTGTATGAAAGTAAAGTAGTTGAATCTGAACCCAGGGATGTTAAATTTGAACGAAAGAAATGCTGAAGGTATAAAGGACAAATTGTGATGATTTAGAAATATACCTTTAAAAAGTATGTAGACAGCGAATTTAAAGCATTGCAACATTTTTCCATTCCTTTAAGGCACAAAATCCCAAAGATTAGTGTACACAGCTCCCTAACTTAGCAGTTTTTTTTAGATCGAAGTTGACAGAAAGTACAGAAACTAGGCCTGTGCTTAAGAAAAATTACTTTTATTGCAAATAAATAGATTTTAGCTACAGGTAAAGAATTATGAACAATCAACTTATAATTCTACCAGTTAAAATGCTAACCCTTTTATTAAACTCCCCCTACAAACATACAGTCACAAAGAAATTATGGGCAGAGGAAAAGACTGTGGAGCAGTTTGGTAGTCCCTCTCCTTTTAGATTATCAGGATTTGCTGCTCCCTGCTCTTCCTTCTCTAAGTACTTCCACTTGCATGCAAGATTGACAGAGTAACTGATTCACAATTGTAAAGTCTCTGACTCCCATATCATTCCACAATCAAAATTTCCAGACTAAAAAAGTACAGTGTTTATACTAGACAACAACAGACTTCTGAATGCCAATGACAGAAAGGGATATGGAGTTAGTGAGGGAAAAAGACATCAAAGAGGAAGATCAGCCATGATCATCATGAATGATCGAACAGGCTCGGTGGGCTGAATAGCCTACTCCAATTGTGTGTTCCTGTGACTCCAACACAAGTGATCACTCCTTTCTGTAAACTGTGCAGTAACCCAGAAGTTAAAAAATTGAAAAGTAATGCCTGTTTCAATTATTGGTATACAACAAAAAAAATCAGGGAATGTTGAGTGTCATCATTTTTGAAATTTCATTAATTTGATGTGAGCGTTACTGCTAAGGGCAATATTTATTACTAATCCCTCCTTGGGAAGATGGTGGCCTGCCACATTTTGAAGTCCACATGATATACCTTAGCCCTCGTGGTTTTATATAACTGGATAACTTGTGACGTCATTGTAGGGCAGATAAGAGTCAACCACTTTGCTGTGGATGTACAGTCCCAAGTAAGACAAATGGGTAAGGATGGCCGATCTTTTCTCTAATGGAAATGGTAAACCACTTGGGTTTTTCTGATAGATTGATAATTAGGTGACATCGTTAATAAATGTGTAATTCTCATCTTGATTTATTTGATCAGTTAATTTTAAGTTCCACTGTTGCCATGGTAACATTTGAACTCCTGTTTCTAGATTATCAGACTAGGCTCTGGACTTCTAGTCCAGAAATGTAACCACTATACTATCATAACCAACTATACTATCATAACCAACTTGGTTGCCTCTTAACGATCCACTTTCCAGGGCAGTTAGGGACTGACGTTTGTAGCGATCGAATGTTTCGCATTCCTGATCTTTCTGCTACTCAGCCAAACGCACTGCTGTCACCATCAGGGAAAGTTTCAAGAGGTCTCCAGTAAAGCAGTAGCAGTCATGACTTTGATTTTGAGAAAATTAAGAACCGTATTCTGAAAAAATAGGCCATCAATTGAATGTGTATTCCACAGAACTTTAAACGGTTTTCTTCAGTTTAAAGTGGGGAGGGCAGTATGGTTAGCTCTGACCCGCTTATAGGTATCATTGGTTTCAATTTTTCATCTGACTTGTTTCCACAAATTCATGTTTTCTGATCACAGGAATCAAGTGATTCAATGTTTGCAAATCATGGAATGAGACTGAAAACAGCTGTAAATTGAGCACAATACTTTCACAGGATTTCACTGTGCTCCAGACTTGTTGCCTTATTTACTGTGTAACGCTGTGTATTGCTTTCAGATCCCAGAAGCACTGGGTTATGTTCGACAAGCTTTGCAACTGCAGGGAGATGATGTGAACTCCTTGCACCTACTGGCATTGCTTCTTTCAGCGCAGAAGCACTATCATGATGCTGTAAACATTATCGACATGGCACTGAGTGAATATCCTGAACACTTTGTGTGAGTACCTAACCCTTTTGGTTCTTTGATTTGATTTATTATTGTCACGTACCTAGGTACAGTGAAATGCTAATGGGGAATCAATAAGGTTTACTTCAGCATAGGTCACTGAAGCAAAGAGTATTCTGTGAGGCTGAAACAGTGTATTTAAACTTGGTCTTCATGTTTGACACAGAGCTGATAACATAACAAAAACAGAAATTGCTGGAGAACCTCAGCAACTCTGACAGCATCTGTGGAGAGAAAGCAGATTTGATGTTTTGGTCCAGTGACCCTTCTTCAGAACTAGTAGACGGTAGGATAAGGTGAGGTTGTTGATTTGCTCGCTGAGCTGGTGAGTTTATTTGCCAGCATTTCATCACCATTCTAGATAGCACCATCAGTGAGCCTCCGGTGAAGTGTTGGTGTTCTGTCCCGCTTGCTATTTATCTGTCTGGGTCTGCTGGGATTGGTGATGTCATTTACAGTTTTGTTTTTGGTTCTGTTTCTTAGTGGTTGGTAAATGGGATTCAAATCTATATGTGTGTTAATGGAGTTCCAGATTGAGTGCTAGGAATTCCCGTGTATGTCTCTGTTTGGCTTGTCCTCGAATAATTAGGAGACCCAGTCAAAATGGCGACCTTCATTGTCTGTGTGAAGTCATACAAGTGATAGCTGATCATGTCTCTTGGTATCTAGTTGGTGTTCGCGTAAGCTGGTGGCTACTTTCCTTCCTAATTGCCCTATATAGTGTTTTTGGCAGGCTTTACACGGTATTTTGAACATAATGTTGGTCCTGTTGATTGTGGGTGTAGGATCCTTTATACTTGTTAGAAGTTGTCATAGTCAAAAAGTGTGGTGCTGGAAAGGCCTAGCAGGTTAGGCAGCATCCAAGGAGCAGGAGAGATATAAGACCATAAGACATAGGAGTGGAAGCAAGGCCATTTGGCCCATCAGGTCCACTCTGCCATTTAATCATGGCTGATTGGCTTTTCAATTCCACTTGCCCGCACTCTCCGTGTAGCCTTTAATTCCTTGTGAGATCAAGAATTTATCAATCTCTGATTTGAAGGCACCCAACGTCCTGGCCTCCACTGCGTTCCGTGGCAATGAATTCCACAGGCCCACAACTTTCTGGTAAAAGAAATGTCTCCTCATTTCCATTCTAAATTGACCCCTCTAATTTTAAGGCTATGCCCACGGATCCTAGTCTCCCTGCCTAACAGAAACAACTTCCCAGCATCCACCCTTTGTAAGCCATGCATCATAGAGTCATGGAGATGTACAGCATGGAAACAGACCCTTCAGTCCAACCCGTCCATGCCGACCAGATATCCCAACCCAATCTAGTCCCACCTGCCAGCACCCGGCCCATATCCCTCCAAACCCTTCCTATTCATATACCCATCCAAATGCCTCTTAAATGTTG
>NC_057719.1:5919597-5921168 GCF_004010195.1 Chiloscyllium plagiosum
ATCTGCAAACTTACTAACTGTACCTCTTATGCTCGCATCCCAATCATTTATGTAAATGACAAAAAGTAGAGGGCCCAGCACCGATCCTTGTGGCACTCCACTGGTCACAGGCCTCCAGTCTGAAAAACAACCCTCCACCATCACCCTCTGTCTTCTACCTTTGAGCCAGTTCTGCATCCAAATGGCTAGTTCTCCCTGTATTCCATGAGATCTAACCTTGCTAATCAGTCTCCCCTGGGGAGCCTTATTGAACGCCTTACTGAAGTCCATATAGATCATATCTACTGCTCTGCCCTCATCAATCTTCTTTGTTACTGCTTCAAAAAACTCAATCAAGTTTGTGAGACATGATTCCCCACGCAGAAAACCATGTTGACTATCCCGAATCAGTCCTTGCCTTTCCAAATACATGTACATCCTGTCCCTCAGGATTCCCTCCAACAACTTGCCCACCACCGAGGTCAGGCTCACTGGTCTATAGTTCCCTGGCTTGTCTTTACCGCCTTTCTTAAACGGTGGCACCATGTTTGGCAGCATCCAGTCTTCTGGCACCTCACCTGTGACTATCGATGATACAAATATCTCAGCAAGAGGCCCAGAATTCACTTCTCTAGCTTCCCACAGAGTTCTCGGATACACTTGATCAGTTCTTGGGGATTTATCTACCTTTAACCATTTCAAGACATCCAGCACTTCCTCCTCTGTAATCTGGACATTTTGTAAGATGTCACCATCTATTTCCCTCTATTCTATATCTTGCATATCCTTTTCCACAGTAAATACTGATGCAAAATATTCATTTAGTATCTCCCCTATTTTCTGTGGCTCCACACAAAGGCCTCCTTGCTGATCTTTGAGGGGCCCTTTTTTCTCCCTAATTACCCTTTTGTCCTTAATATGTTTGTGAAAACCGTTTGGATTCTTCTTAATTCTATTTACTAAAGCTACCTCATGTCCCCGTTTTGCCCTCCTGATTTCCCTCTTAAGTATACTCCTACTTCCTTTATACTCTTCTAAGGATTCACTCAATCCATCCTGTCTGTACCTGACATATGCTTCCTTTTTCTTAACCAAACCCTCAATTTCTTTAGTCATCCAGCATTCCCTATACCTACCAGCCTTCCCTTTCACCCTGACAGGAATATACTTTCTCTGGATTCTTGTTATCTCATTTCCGAAGGCTTCCCATTTTCCAGCTGTCACTTTACCTGCGAACATCAGCCTCAAATCAGCTTTCGACAGTTCTTGCCTAATACTGTCAAAATTGGCCTTTCTCCAATTTAGAACTTCAACTTTTAGATCTGGTCTATCCTTTTCCATCACGATTTTAAAACGAATATAATTATGGTCGCTGACCCCAAAGTGCTCCCCCACTGACACCTCATTCACCTGTTCTGCCTTATTTCCCAAGAATAGGTCTAGTTTTACACCTTCTCTAGTAAGTACATCCACATACTGAATCAGAAAATTGTCTTGTACACACTTAACAAATCCCTCTCCATCTAAACCTTTAACACTATGGCAGTCCCAGTCAATGTTTGGAAAGTTAAAATCCCTGACCATAACTACCC
>NC_057719.1:5922055-5942410 GCF_004010195.1 Chiloscyllium plagiosum
TTGGTTCCAATGTGGACAATGACCTCTTGCTGGCTCCTCTCCTCCGTGAGAACATTCTGCACCTTCTCTGAGACATCCTTGATCCTGGCAACAGGGAAACAACACACCATTCTGCTTTTTCTCTGCTGGCCACAGAAACGTCTGTCTGTATCTCTGACTACAGAATCCCCTAACACAATTGATCTCTTGGAAGCCGACGTACCCCTTGTTGCATTAGAGCCAGTCTCCATACCAGAAACTTGGCTGCTCATGTTACGTTCCCCTGAGAATCCATCACCCCCTACATTTTCCAAAACAGCATACCTGTTTGAAATGGGTATATCCACAAAAAAGTCCTGCACTAGCTGCCTACCTCTCACCCTTCCTGGAGTTAACCTCTTGTAAGTGTCTTATTAGATCTTCCCTCAACCTTCTAAACTTTAATGAATACAATCCCAGGATCCTTAGCTGATCATCATATGTTAGGCCTCCCATTCCAGGGATCATTCATGTGAATTTCCACTAGACATGCTCCTGTACCAGTATGTCCTACCTGAGGTGTGGGCCCAAAATTGGACACAGTATTCTAAATGGACCTAACTAGAGCTTTATACAGTGTCAGAAGCGCATCGCTGCTCTTATATTCCAACCCTCTTGCGATAAGTAAATAAATTGATGAAGGGCTTATGCCTGAAACGTCGACTCGCTTGCTCCTTGGATGCGGCCTGACTGCTGTGCTTTTCCAGCGCCGCACTTTTCAACTCTGACTCTCCAGTATCTGTGGTCTTCACTTTGCCCTAGTAGTTGTCATAGTGTGGTAGTAGGTTTGTGGACTGTCACAGATAGGATAAGGCTGCATCTATGCTGAAGACAATGTGGGGGAGTGGTTAAGGAGTAAAGTGATAGGTGGGCAGAGAAAGACAGTTGGGCATACAAAATGATAAATAATGGTAAGCAAGGAAGGAACAAAAACCTGCTAATCGGGATCATAAGTAGATGGAAATGGGTTGCCTGTGCTGAAAGAAGCTCATGTTAGACAAGGGTAGGTAAAAGATATGGCACTGTGCTGTCATCAAGACTGCCTGCTACCATTCTTGTGGCTTCAACTGTCTCTGCTTTATCTCAGACCATCTGCTGAAATCCTCATCTGTGCCCCATTACAAATTATATTAACAATTTAGACTTTGGAATCAAAACCATAATTTCTAAATGGAGCAAATGTAGAAGTGTGGGACAATGGGCAGCAAGATTCTGGTAATTCCCTGGTCCGTTGTAATCCTTTCTGCTCCAGCCCAGGTTGTCTTTGGTCAGCCTGTTTTTGTTTTTAACGTCCGGTCATATCTATTCTACTGTCATTCTGGTTGAGGTATAGCTGGTTGATGAGACTTAGATATTGCAAGTCTCAAGTTGTGTCTCCATCACAATGGACAGATGCCTCTGACCAGGGTCCAGTCGCATTTCTTCATTAGTGATGTCTCTCAATGTGATACCCAGGATCTTGATTATGCAATGTTGATCTAAGATGTTTTACTTAGTTGACACCTTTGTTATTCTGTTCCATATCTTACCAGCATGGATTGCAGGGGATACTGCAAAGGGCACCTAGGGTTGCAACTTGTCAGCAATGATGACAATGTTAGAAGCCCAAACCATGTGAACCATTTAAGGGGAAGCTGACATTTTATTTTAAGATATTTGCTCATGGGAAGTGGGCATTGCCAGCATAAATTGCCTATTCCTAATGGCCCTTGAAAGACAGTAATGAGTTCCTGTCTGAACTGCTGCTGTCATTGGAATACAGTATGAGGGTACCTACAATGCTGTTAAGAAGGGAACATCAGGAATTTGACCCAGTGACAGTAAAGCAACAGTCATATATTCCCAAGTCAGGATGGTATGGGGCTTGGGATGGAATTTGCAGGTGGTAATTTTACCATGCATCTGCTGCCCTTATGCTTCCAGCTGGTAGACGTTTGGTCCAGGTTGCTGTCTGCTGAGCCTTTGGTAGGTTACTATGGTGCATTTTGTAGTTGTTGACATGCTACTGCACATTGGTGGTGATGGAGAGGCAATCAAACTGCAAGCTTTTCTTCTGGTGTCAAGCTTCTTGTGTTACAGCTGTACCTATTCAATTAAGTGGAGAATATTCCTTCACATTCCTGACTTGGCCTTCTAGAGGCAGGCTCCGGGAGCACATTTGGTCATGGCATGTTCCCAGCCTCTAACCTGCGTTTGTATTTTGTATGGCTAGTTCCGATTTTAGTCAGTGGTAATCCCCAAGATATTGATAGCAAGGACTTCAGCAAGTGTACTGCCACTGAACATCAAAGAAAGATGGCTGGCTTCATTATTGCTGTAGATGGTCGTTGTCTGGCACTTGGGTGGAGTAAATGTTACCCGCCAGTTAAGACCAGAAGATATATTGGCCCATTGAGTCTGATCTGCCCTTCAATCATGGCAGGTATATCAACAGCCCAAGCCTGCATGATGGAGACAGTGAGGACTGCAGATGCTGGAGATCAGAATTGAGAGTGTGTTGCTGGAAAAGCATAGCAAAGTCAGGCAGCATCTGAGGAGCAGGAAAATCTTCGTTTTGGACCGGAGCCCTTCATCAGGAATGAGGGTGCCCGTTCCTGATGAAGGGCTCTGGCCAGAAACGTCGATTCTCCTGCTCCTCAGATGCTGCCTGACCTGCTGTGCTTTTCCAGCAACACGCTGTCAAGCCTGTCTGATGCCCAGGCCTTGCTGCATATGCTTCCAAGCCATTTGAGTGCTTGAGTTATGAGTGGTGCTGAATATTGTGCAATCATCAAATAATTTACTACTGACCTGAATGATGGAGGGAAAGTCACTGATAAAACACCTGGAAGTGATTGGGGCCAGGACACCACCATCAAGAGGTCCTGGAAATGATTGAAATGGTGGAATTTGAATCTGTATGCGGTAAAAGTAAGACTGTTAACTGGAAGTTGCAATAAGCCAGCTTCTATGCAGACAGGTGGTGTGTGTGGCATTTATTCAGTATCTAGAAGCTGAATTAAAATAGAAGGGTGAAAGATTACAGATGAAACAACATTGAGTCTAACTTTGCCCTTGGAGGGATAATGATGTTATTGCCCTTCTATTTTAAGGAGTAGCACAAAAGTGTGTTACAAATGTTGCTATCCTTAAGTTACTGTCCTAAACTAGATTGAAACTAAGTCCAAATTAGATGAACTAAGGACCTAGTTAAATTTTTCTCTTTGTTTAAGTGTTTAATCACTCCTCCTACTTGCGGAACGTTTCAGAGAACACCTCTGGGACACCTGGACCAACCAACCCAACCACCCCGTAGCCCAACACTTTAACTCCCCCTCCCACTCCACCAAGGACAGGCAGATCCTTGGACTTCTCCATCGCCAGACCATGGCAACATGACGGTTGGAGGAAGAGCACCTCATCTTCTGCCTGGGAAACACTTTCCTCATTCCTGAAGAAGGGCTTATGCCCGAAACTTCGATTCTCCTGTTCCTTGGATGCTGCCTGACCTGCTGCGGTTTTCCAGCAACACATTTTCAGCTCTGATCTCCAGCATCTGCAGACCTCACTTTCTCCTCACTCCTCCTAATGCCTCCTTTGGTTCAGTGTTAGCTTTTGCTTGAATACTCTTTTGTGTCCAATACAAATGGGGAGGTGGTGATGTAGTGATAATGTCACTGAATTAGTGACCCACAACAAAGGTGAATTTTCTGAGGATGTTGGTACAAATCCCACCATGGCTGACAGTGAAATTTAAATTCAATAAAAAACTGGAATAGAAAATAAGTTAACGTAATGGTGACCACTTAACCAGTGGATTGTTCTTAAAAACAAAATTTGGTTCACTCATCAATTATCCCTACCTGGTCCCACAGCAATGTGTTAGATTCTTAACCGCCCTATGGGCAATAAATACTGATCTAGTCAGCGATCCCAACATCCCATTAGTAAATAAAGAGCGGAGAGTTTGTATTGCACAATCTTTGTGGCTAAGGACCAGGAAACTTTCCAAATGATCAGAGCAATGTTATCTTCCGTTGGCTATGTAGAAGTAAAATGGTTCACTGTGTGTGCGCCTGGGTTGGGGTGTGACCAGAACAGGAGGAGTGGATGGAATTGGCCATTGTTTTGTTTATTGATCTGTGTTCAGTTACACCTTCTGGATTATATGAAGTCAAATGAGTAATGTCACATAAAAATTACCACTTGAGTGAAGTTATAGAAAGGACAGCATTGTCGTGGAGAAGAAAATCAGAAATTTACAGTTCCTCATCTCAAAAACAGCATTTTTGTTTGCAAGTCCCATTTTTATTCTTTTAATTACAGTTACTTAAAATAATCCATCACCTCCACAATTAAATTGTCAGTACAATTGTATGTAACACTTGGCCTGCCACTGCACTGTATATGTGTTGAACCAATTTGAATGTAGTCCTGTCTGTGTTTTTAATTTCCTGACCCATTTCCCGTTCTACATTTCAGCTTGTAGTTATGCTGGCAGATGTGGAATTCCATTAGCTGGGAGCCCCACTTCCACTGCCTCAATATGCCTTATCCCCTTGCCAGCCAAATATTGAAGTTGTCATCATAAGGAAAACATAGGCACCTTGAGCTTGTTTTATCTTTCATTGAGGCCATGGCTGATCTAACTCCATCTTCTTTGCCCCAGGGTTGTTCATGCCTTCAGCTAAAAGAAACGTAGGAATCTCAGATTTAAAAATTAACAATTGACCCAGCAGAAAATAAATGGAACTCTGTCATCACTGAATGCATGTACCATTTCACTTGGAACATTGGAACTCTACAGAGTTGAGGAGCATTGACTAACTTATTTATTCTAGGGGTATTGGACTTGCCAGCAATGATGCACAAATCCATCTCGAAGGTTCATGATCTCTCTGACCTTCAAACCTGACATGCAGTAGGTTTGTCACCTGAACCAAAGTTTGTTAAATTTAAAGTTGAGGTTCCAAAGCGTATAGTTAAGTTTCAAATCTCTTACTCTTTGATGTCTAAACTTAAGATGTTAATGTTTGCTTGGTGGTAGAATTCTGATCTGAGTTAATGAATAAGAGGCAAAGTCCCACAACAAAGACTGTGCCACAAAATCTAGCCTGACAAGCCACTCTTGTGCTGCACGATTGGAGGTGACATCATTGATTGTGCAGTTAAACTGATTCTTCACTTCCTCCGCTGGGTGGATGTTAAAGATTCCATGACAATATGTCATACGAGAAAAGGGGCAGTTCTTCTTCCCACCCCCCTCCCCACACAAACACATACATTGTTGAATGTTTATCTCTCAATAGACGTAAGTAAAAGAGATTAACTGGCCATTTATCTTATTGCAGTCCTTGTCGATGCTGTATGTAGAAATTGGCCACTGCATATGCCACGTTTTTACATGAGCAGTGATTGCACTTCAAACATTGTAACTGAACACAGGAAGTGCTGGACAAACAGATCTTGCAGCATCTCCCATATGTGGAGAGACAAACAGTTAACATTTCTGAAATCCAGTGACTGTGACAGAGTCATACAGCACAGAACAGATCCTTTGGACCAACTTATCCACACTGACCAGACATCTCAATCTGACCTAGTCCCATTTGCCAGCATTTGGCCCATTTCCCTCTAAACCCTTCCTGTTCATATACCCATCCATGTGCCTTTTAATTGTTATAATTATACCAGCCTTCACCACTTCATCTGGCAGCTCATTCCATACACGCACCACCCACTTTAAAAAAGTTAAACTTCTTTTTAAATCCTTTTTAAATCTTTCCCCTCTCACCTTAAACCTGTGCCTTTAGTTTTAGACACCCCCAGACTTCAAAAAAGACCTATTCTTCAGAACTATTGCCAAAGCTGCTGAGTTTTTTTTAGTAATTTCTGGGTTTTTTTCCCCTGACCTTTAATATGCACAGTGTTTTGCTCAAGTTATCAATTGTCTATAAAATACCTTGAGACAACCTGTAATTGTGGAAGTCATGGTAGAAGCGTAAGTCTTTTATCCTTCTCTAAGTTGGCCATTGCTTGTGACTTGAGAGGGTTGAAGCCAGGGAAGTAGCTGTCTTATACCATGTCTTTGAAGCATTTAACTAAAGGCAAAATACTGCAGATACTTGAAATCTAAAGCAAACACAGAAAGTGCTGGAGAAACTCAGCAGATCTGGTAGCATCTGTGGCGAGAGAAGTGGAGTTAACATTTCAAGTCAATCCTGAAGAAGAGACACACCATACTCAAAATGTTAATGCTGTTTCTCCCTTGAGATGCTGAATACTGGTGCTGGGTTACAGGTTAGCACAAGTGCCACAGTGGAGGCTGATGTTCAGTAGTATACCACAGGGATTGGTAATAGGTCCCGTATTGTTTGTGATATGTATAAATGTTGTCGGTGAGAATGTGTGGGGGCTGATAAGTTTGCAGATGACTTGAAGATTGTCCAGGTGGTTGACAATGAGCCAGAAAGTGTCAGGTTACAGGAAGATGTAGACTAACTTGTCAGATCAGTGGTAGAATTAAACTGATAAGTGTGAGGTGATGCATTTGGTAGAAGTAACAAGGCAAGGGAGTACTTGATGAATGGCATGATGCTTAAAAGCTCAGAGGAACAAAGGGATCTTTGTGTGTTGGTCCACAAATCCCTGAAGGTGGCAAGGCAGGTTAATAGTGCAGTTCAGTCATATGGAGATCTGCCTTTATCAGTCAAAGCATGGATTATAAGAGTAGGCAGGTCATGTGGAGCTGTACAGGCCACAACTAGAGTTCTAGTCACTGTACTGTAGAAAGGATGTGATTGCCCTGGAGAGGTTACAGGGGAATTTCCTGGGACAGAATGGATTAGCTATGAAGACAAAGGCTGGACAAGCTTGGAAACAAAAACAGAAGTTGTCAGAAAAGCTCAGCAGGTTTGGTAGCATCTGTGAAGAGAAATCAGAGTTAATTCTGGGGAAGGGTTACCAGACCCAACTCTGATTTCTCTTCACAGATGCTGCCAGAGATCTGCTGAACTTTTCCAGCATTTCTGTTCTTGTTTCTGATTTACAGCAACTGCGGTTCTTTCAAATTTTATTTGGATAAGTTTGGGTTGTTTTCTTTGAAGCAGAGAAGGTTGGGGGAGACTGATAAAGGTGTATAAGATTATGAGGGGCATGGGCAGGGTGAATAGAAAGCACTTGTTCCCCTTAGTTGAAGGATCAGTAACGAGAGCATAATTTTAAGGAAGTTCAGAGGGAATTTGAGGAAAATATTTTTCGCCCAAAAGGTGACGATCTGGGATGCACTGCCTGGAAGGGTAGTCGAGGTGGGAAACCCCACAACCTTTTACTTGAATGAGTGTTTGAAGTCATAACATTCAAGTCTATGCACCTGTTGCTAGAAAGTGAATCTTGTGTAGTTTTAGAGATACAGACTTGGTAGGACAAAGGGGCTCATCTATATTCTATGAATCTGTGGTTCTAAGTAATGGCTGGGGCAAATGAGTATCATTTGGGTACCTTTGGGTTATTCAACAAGCTTATCCAAATAATAATTTAATACCCACTCCTATAATATTTAATACCATGCCTGAATGGCACATTCTAAGTCATGCAGCTCCAGATGTAGAGCTGTGGGATTTCTCAGTTACAATCATGGCCTGAACTAGAGTCTCATCAGCTTTAAATAAAATTTCCTGGTCAGTTTTGCTGCATTATGGTTTGACTTGTGTTTTCAGCACCATGTTTAAAAAGAAAACTACTGTGTTTTTTAAAAAAAAAAATCTGAAAATCCTAAAGCACTAGCAAGTTTGAGAAGATTTGTAGCTCAGTTTGATGATAAGTATATGTTAGCTCGCTGAGCTTGAAGGTTTGTTTTCAGACGTTTTGTCACCATACTAGGTAACATCATCAGTGAGAGTTTCCAGTGAAGTGCTAGTAGTATATCCTGCCTCTCTATTTATAGGTCTTGGTTTCTTAAGGTGGGTGATGTCATTTCTGGTTTTCTTTCTTTGAGTTATATCCATTTGACGTCAGGTGAATGTAAATACATGAATGTAGGTTTGCTCGCTGAGCTGGAAGGTTCATTTCCAGACGTTTCGTCACCCTACTGGGTAACATCTTCAGTTGGCAAAGCCCTGCTGATAATTCCTGCTTTCTATTTATATATTTGGGTTTCTTTGGGTTGGTGATGTCATTTCTTGCAGTGACGTCATTTCCTATTCTTTTTCTCGGGGTGGTAGATGGGGCCTAACTCAATGTGTTTGTTGATAGAGGATATACATGAATTAAAACATGGTAATTGAGGAAACCTGTAAGAAGCATCCATAGGGATGAAAGAGGTCTGCAATTCTAGGGAGGGAATGCAAGTTTTTATTCATGTCATTATAGCAGATTTGGGTGAGCAGTTGGATTCACTGGCTGTCTTCAATAATCCGAATGTCTGTCTTCTAAAGGAATTAATTGAATAGCCCTTTGCAAACCCGTTTGGGCTGAAGAGCTTCTTTCTGTGCAGCAAATTACTGTGATATATTAAGGGTAACCTTGCTTTCTTTTTCATAGATTGCTGTTCACCAAAGTAAAACTGGAATCAGTATGCAGGGGTCCTGATGAAGCTTTGCTCACCTGCAAGCACATGCTTCAGATCTGGAAGTCATGCTACAAACTCACAAACCCCAGGTACGTGAGTGAGAGGACCTAGCTTGAATCTTTGATCCGAGAATATCTAGGAAAGCAATGGAAAGTGGATAAAGGAAATTAATTAATACAATTTGTATCATTTTCAAAGAAGAAAAACTGAGGTACCAAATGAAAGATTTGTGCTGGTACATGAAGTTAGGGGGAATAGGTTAACCTGGATGATTGAACTGACAAAACAAAGTCTCAAGGATAGCAGTGTGCTTGTCACATTGGGCTCTTTGTTTGGGCTGTCCTTATTTACATTAAAATAGAAAGCATAACAACCTGTACTCATACCATAAATTGTGAAGACATGCAAAAGAATATGTGTAGACTAGCAGGATGTTCAGTTCGGTTGCAATTACATGTAGAGAATTGTGATTTTTTTTTTCCATTTTGGAAACATGGATACGAAAAGGTACACTTAATGCATAAGTTTTTAAATAAAAAAGACCGGGAAAACTGACACTGCAGCGAATGAAGGCCATAAAAACTGGCATATGGAATCCTTGAATTTGCATGTAGCATGTGATGATGATGCTCCTTTAACAAGGTTATGTTGTCCTTGTTTTATTTTCAGGAGGTCTTAAAAACACAGGTTCCAAAAAGCCTGGACTTGGGTGGTTTTTCGTGCCAATTTGATTATAGCTAACAGATAGTGCCTCAGTCAAAAGGCTTTTAAGTTTTAAAAAATACTTCTACAATGAAAGAGCCAGTTCTCCCAGCTCAGCTCTTCTCTGGTTTGGTTTGGCTATTCACTGAAAGCAATCAGACAGTTGAGAAAGCTGCTGGGCCCAAAGAAGCAGGTCCAGACTGATCCTTCTCTCTCTCTGATATCTCTCCTGTAAGATCTTGTGTTTGATTTTACCTTTTGTGTCAAGAGCGTGTTTATGGGGATTCTTGCAAGTATTTGGAACAGCACTAAATTGGGATGATCTATTGGGTTTTCGGATAGGTTAAGTTATTCAGTATTCTGTTTTCTTTTGTTTGTGTTTCATTCAGTCATCTTCTAAATAAATTCTGTTTTTATTTTTAAAAACAGCGTGGTTTGACCCACTGCATCCCTCCTGGAATATCCATGTTACACCTGCTAAAAATGACTAGCAAAGTTAGAGTCTGGGCTACTTCCTTGAAATGTTTTGAGGGGGTCTGGCCTGGTCCATAACAAGCAACCTAGAATAAGTATGTTGTGATACAGTTAGAATATTAAGTATATTTGGATAATCCATCATTGAAAAGATATAGAAAATCAAAACAACTTAATGTCCCAAAAATGTAAACTGATTACTGTAATGAAGAAAAACTTTCAAGGTTTCATGATCGGATAGCAGTCTTTCAGGCTGGAAGCTTCATGATGGGCTAAATGATGACTGATTGCTTCCATTTGTTGAAACCTCCAATGGCAAACTATAAAATCGGATTCATAAATATGCTGCTTTAGGGATGGATTGGCACAAGAGAAAATCACAATAAAATCTGTCAAACAATCATTAAATGCCCAATGTGTCCTGGGCCCAACCATTTTCAGCTACTTCATGAATTATCTTCCCTCCATTATATGGTTGACTTTAATGTGATCTAAAAAGCCAATCAAAAACAATTGGTCTCAAGAAGATAGTTCATTTCTATCTTCTCAAGACTATAATAGATGGATAATAAAAGCGACCTTCTCACTCTCACTGTAGGGATTATATGTTTAAATATGTAGCTACTTGGAAAAAGGTAACATTGATGTGTGGGACAAACATTTCCAGACTTGATGATCCAAACCGCCTCTTATGTTTCTTCTTTATCATATTATGGTTATGGGTGTTGCTTGCAAGGCTAGCATTAATTGCCTTTGAACTGAGTGGTTTGCTAGACCATTACAGAAGGCAGTTGAATTAACCATGCTGCTGAGGGACTACATGTAGTCTAGACTTGATAAGGATAGCAGATTTCTTTACCCTTGAGGATGGCATGGTGGCTCAGTGTTTCGCACTGCTGCTTCACAGTACCAGGAACCTGGGTTCGATTCCATCCTCGGGTGACTGTCTATGTGGAGTTTGCATGTTCTCCCTGTGTCTGTGTGGGTTTCCTGTGGGTGCTCCGGTTTTGTCCCTCAACCAAAAGATGTGCAGGTTATGTGCATTGGCCATGCTAAAGTGTTCATAGTGTTAGGTGTATCAGGCAGGGGTAAGTGTAAGGGAATGGTTCTGGGTGGCTTACTCTTCAGAGGGTCGAAGAGCCAGTTTCCACATTGTAGGGAATCTAAGCGAATCTAACCCTATGTGATATGTTAACCACTTGTAATTCTGCCTTTGAGGGATGGATCATGTTGCAAAATTGAATTGTGTCTCAGTGTAACCAAGATTCATTGGACTCCTGACTGATGGCTATCATTATTCTTAATGATGCTTTCATGTTCTTGAGGCACTGCCTACTCTTTTGGGAGTCTGCACAACTAATAGTGTGGAATGTAAACTTGGATGGAAGTTTTAAATCTGTTACAAGAGCTTGCATTTATATCGTATCTTTCACTAACTGATAGTTCACATTCATTGATACACCTTTGAAATAGTTGGTGTTATAATGTACGGAAATTAAGGTCAATTTTTGCAGAGTAAGATCCCATCTCTAGCAGTGAAATAAATGTCAAACAGTGAATTTAATTTTGACAAGCACGTAAAACGGTAACAGTGTGATGACCTTCCGTCCGTTTTTACCTCGACTGAAGTTGGATTCTTTGTAA
The DNA here is from genome assembly GCF_004010195.1 of Chiloscyllium plagiosum. Classification (NCBI taxonomy): domain Eukaryota; kingdom Metazoa; phylum Chordata; class Chondrichthyes; order Orectolobiformes; family Hemiscylliidae; genus Chiloscyllium; species Chiloscyllium plagiosum. The sequence continues at coordinate 5,933,442 of NC_057719.1, forward strand.
TGATTATTGAGGAATAAATATTGACCATGATACTAACCCCTTCTGTTATATACCAGAATGTCAGGTGGTGAAAGATAAAATTGCATATAGAATTGCATGAAGATTATTTCCAATGAAACATATTGCAAGCTTGCTGTATGTTTTAAATCTAGGGACCATGATTTTAATCTGTTCCTATTTTATAGGAGCAGGTGTGATTTCCCAGATGGTGCACGCTACCTTCACACAACCTAATAGAATTAATATATAAATAATGCACTTCTCTTTGAATGATGCCATGGGACATTTTTTAAGTATCCACCTGAGAATGCATCATTTATATCTCAGCTGAAAGATGACACCTCTGCCCAGTGGATTGAACAGCATCTATAAAAAGGTCATCAGATTACTGTATTGTTTTAATGGCACCCTTCAATCAAGTAAGGAATCCTATTCATAGAATTCACTTAAACAGAGAGGATAAAGCACAGAGGTCTAGAATGCAGATCTATTAAACTCTGTGGAATGAAATTTAAAAATACAGGAAATGCTGGAAACACACAGCAGGGTATTGGCATCTGTGAAGAGTTCAGGCAGTCAATGCCTGACATAGGGCCCAAGCAGAAATGTTGACCCATCTGTTGTCTCTGTGGGTGTTGACTGACCTGCTGTTTGGTTTCTAGTCCTGATTTGCAGCACTTGCAGTTTTTGCATTATTTGTTTTTTCTACACGCTGTAGGGAATCTAAAGAATGAATAGTAAGGTTAATTCCAAAGGAGCAGTTTTTAACCATGATGTAACAGCGTTACATTGGGACATTAGACCAGTTAACCCATTGAAGCAGTTCTGCCTTTCCATTTGATTATATTTGATCTGTACATTGGATTCATTGCCCTACCTTTGCAAAATGACCATATACCCAATAAAAGTCTGTTGATCCCCAGTTTGAAATTATGCAACTCTCACATTCGCAGCATTTTTGAGGATAGGGTTCCATATTTCCATCACCTTTTGTGTGAAAACATACTTTCTGATGTAGGTGTTATGACAGTGATGTTGGTGATGAGTTCCAATGTTTTAATTTGGTATGTGATTTGGAGGGGTGCTTGCAGGTAATCATGTTCCCATGCACCTGCTGGTCTTGTTTTTCACTTAGTAGACATTGCAGGGAATGGGAGGTGCTGTCAAAGGAGCCTTGGCAAATTGTTCCAGGGTGGCACTTGTAGACAGCATACATTGTTGCCACATGTGATAATTGTGGAGGGAGTGAATGATGAAGGCGGTGCATGAAGTGTTAGAGCACATTGATTCTCGAAGCCAGGAAAATTAATTTTCATTTGCATCTTTTTCTCAAATGTGCAGATGTCTCCTGTTTGAGTTATACAGGCTTGAAATTTGATGGCCTCTTTGCTGGATAAACATGGGACTCAGGCTTATGGGTTCCTACAGGAAAGTGGGGATGTGATCACAAACAGACCAACTATGATTGTTAGATGGTGGATCTTGAAGGACAAAATAACCTACTGCCATTCCTAACTGGTATGTTATTAATGCCAGCTTACATTTATGAGCTCCCTTGGACATAGCAAGAAGTCTGAAGATGCTTCACAGAAACATGATTAGTTGGAATTTAATATCAAAGCACATCGATAGCTACTGGGACAAACCTTGATTAAAGTAGTAGATGCTAAGGATTACCTTAAAGGAGGAGAGTGATGCGGAGTGATCTAAGAATGTAGACTCTTAGTCTTAGGGTTTTAAAAGCTGAAGGCAGGAGTGACAGTGTTGAACAGTTAATATTGGGAATACACAAAATGGAAAGAATTCAAGGCATACAGAGATGCACCTTGGAGTAATTTACTATTTTAAATTCACTAGTCAATGTGTGTTGTTGGTAGTGCTGTCCAGTTTTTATTAATTCGCACAATGTAGCCATTGCTGTCTAAACCAGCATTTATTCCTAATTATCCCGAGGGCAGTTAAGAGTCTGGAGTCACATACCTTTTCAAAACTGAACTTGTCTTTAGATCATAAGACATGGAGGCCAGATCAGGAAAGCTGCAATTTCCTTCCCAAAGGGACATGAGTGAAATAGATGAGCTTTTCCATATTTAGACTCAAAAGATTTTAAATCGAATTCTAGATTTTTATTGAATTCAAATTCCTCCATGGCAGGATTCAAACACAATTCTCAGAACATTACTAGGGTCACTAGATTAATTGTCTAGTGATGATACCACTATGCTATTGCCTCTCCTAATATCAGTGGTCCAAAAGTTATGGCCTGCATGTAGCTTTCACCACCAGTTCACAGAGATACCCGACCTGTGATCTCAAAGTAACTTGGAGAAAGCAGGACCCTTAGGCTATCCTCCCAAGATTGAGTCCATAAAGTAAGAGGTCCCTTAAGTGCAAGCCAGAATGGCCCGTAGAATGGGAAATGTCAGATAACCTGTTCGTGAATCCACTGTATTATTTGATCCTGACCAAAATAAGTCCCAGCTTCAAAGCTGTGTGCCTGATATATTGAAGTAACCAGAGATGACAACAGATGCCTATTGATAGATATTTAAATAAATAATATTGTTAAAACCTCTGCTAGCAGAAAATTTAAAAGCAACCAGTTTACAGGCACTATATGAAACTTTCATTTGAGGAACAAGGAGCCCTGGGGATAAAGACTTGTACTGACTGTTATTCAGGAAAGATATGCACTTGGCTTAAACTGATGAATAGGTATAAGCTGTTTGGGGATCACAGTGGAATTTACACACAGGTTTACATGCTGGTATAGATGTACTTGTCTGAAGAATCGCTGTGCTGCAAATAAGTCACAACTTACTCCAGTTGATTAACCAATTCAGTTCCATCATTCTAAATCATCTTTTATCAGTCATTTTCTGCTTCTGCAGATGTTGACTACAGTTGGAATAAAAGGGTAAAAGATGGAGAGATGAGGTAATGCTGGGAACGACACTGTGCCCTCATGGCATACCTGATGGAAATCATAGAATCTGATGGAGAAAATAGAGGCTCTAAAGCAATCTTTGATCATCATTAGATTTGAACGTTCTGACAAGGAAAATGAGTAACACCTACCTGATCGTCATTTGAGAGCCATGTTTGAAAGTTTAGAAAGTCCGGCCTGATCCTGTCCACTCCTGACCTGGTGAAACAAGCAGGGTATTATATGTTTGTTTGACTATGAACGAAGGCATCACCACTGAGCCTTACCCACTCTTTCCCTGGCAACTGATAGTAGTGAAGCAAGCCTGGTAGTGTTTGGATCTAGTGAGCTACCAGAACCTTTCAACAAAGATTCATTTAACAGCTAGTTTAGTGTTGAAGTGTTGATCTTCTGCTTCAGTAATCCTAACCAAGCTTATTGTGAACATGAATCACTAAATTCTAACTTTAGTGTACTTAAAATATGTGAAATATGTTCCCTCACTTAATGCATAACTAACTGCAAATATTACATAGAATATGCAGCGAGAAGCAAGCCAATTAACTCAACTGCTCCAAGTTCTTGTTTAGGCTTCACACAAGCCCCCTCCAGCTTACTTCCTCTAGTTCTTACAACATATCCTTGTAATCCCTTCTCCCTCACATGATTATCTAGGTTTGTCTTAAATTAATCTACGGTATTTGCCTCAAGTCCTCCCTGTAGTCATGTATTTCACATTCTACTCATTCTCTGGGTAAAGAAACTTCTGAATTCCTAATTGGACATCTTGCAATTATGTTTATGACCCCCAATTTTGGTAACAACCAAACTGCAATTTGAAATTATCTATGTTTACCATATCAAACCTATCACAAATTTTAAAGGAAACTATCCAGTTATCCATCACCCTTTTTTTCCCAAGGCTTAAGCTTTCTTGATAAGTGTAATTAGATTAGATTACATTGCAGTGTGGAAACAGGCCCTTCGGCCCAACAAGTCCACACTGACCCGCCGAAGCGCAACCCACCCATACCCCTATATTTACCCCTTACCTAACACTACGGGCAATTTAGCATGGCCAATTCACCTTACCTGCACATCTTTGGACTGTGGGAGGAAACCGGAGCACCCGGAGGAAACCCACGCAGACACGGGGAGAACGTGCAAACTCCACACAGTCAGTCGCCTGAGGCGGGAATTGAACCCAGGTCTCTGGCGCTGTGAGGCAGCAGTGCTAACCACTGTGCCGCTCAAATCTATCAGTTTTATACTTCCAGGAGTTTAGTCTTAAAGCAGCACTTGTTGTCTTGTCACATCATAGACCCATGTGCTCGACTTAACACCCTATTCATCCATTTAATTTTTCTATTGATTATTCCATTCTGGCAGATTGGCCAGAACCTTGTGGCAGTGAGGAGGCTGTTGGCCGTTGACTTGAAAGCTTTGCATTGATTCTTTTTAGGAAGGTCCACTGTGTATTGTTCTACAGGAGCACGTGACAGGCCTGCAGTGGAGCTTGGTCTGGGATCAAGAATCCTGATGACTGAATTCCAACATGCCAAGGTGTGGTGGACAATCAGAAGCCAGCAGCTCCATTGATTGCCTGTGTCACCACTGGGGCAATAACTGCTGTAATATGACACCTACCTGGGGCGAAGTATCAGGTCTGGATTCAGGAAGGCAGTGATTGTACTTGGAGTGGGATCATGAGAACGAGGTTGACATCAAAAGTGCAGGGCTTTTGACACACACCCTGGATCTTTGCATTGATAGGTCCCTCTTTCTGGCACTGTGCCATTGTCAGTATCGCATTCCCCATTATAGTCAACCTATCTTGCTTCTTCACCTCCTCTTGTACCCTTTAGTGACAACTGAAGCAAGTGCTAATTTTAGAAAATCTTTCAACAAGAAGGATAAACATTCCTTCATTCAATTTTGCATCAACTGTGGCTTGAACCAAAGCAAGGCAGATTTTGAATGACAGGGATGGTGTAACAAAGCTTTTTTTTTCCCAACTAAGTAAATGGCAATGCACTCATGGGGAATCCACAGGGAAAAGACAATGCTAAACCCAGTTTACAGAGCTGCTCATTAGTACTACATCCAGAACCAATCAAGTGAGGAAAGACAGACTTGGAACACAGTACAAGAACTGAGAGACGGTTGAACCTTAATGGAGAGGCCCATAACTCAGAACAAAGTGTCTTTTTCTTTTATCTTTTACAAGCTGATGCTGAAAAATATTAGAAATCAAAATTATTCTGCATTTTACTTTGAATGAAGCTCCCCAGCTGGAACAGTGAGAATATGTGTGGGCCCTGAAAATTATAAGGAAACCGATTAACTTTTTAAGGGGCCACTGCTTTATTGAAAAGATAAATTTCTTTGTAATCAAACACTACGATGATGAGCGAGGTTAAATTGGTGGGAAAATTGTATTTCAGATCAATGTGCACAGATATTCAAGCTTATCTCCATTACATAGGATTACATGGAATATATTATGATCCCCAGCTGATGGTATTACTGGAGAGTCAGATTCCACAGTGAAAGTGGCATAATATGCCATATATTTAACTTTTGCAACGTGATTACCATGGTGGTCAGTGGTTGAGCCGATTCAATTGAAGCTATAAGTGTATCTTTAACAAAAGAAATTGAGGGCTATTGCACAAAACAAAAGAAATAAGTATATATGTTTCAAAGAAAGTATCATTCAAAGTAAAAAAAGAAGATTCAACCTTTTTATTCCTCAGCAGTATCCTTGACAGACATTCAATCCCAGTGAAGTCTCACTTCTGTCTTAACTTTAAAACATCTTGCTGAACTGTTGAGGTCCAAAGCATTTCTTTTTGGTGACTTACTGTATATTCATCAGAAGCATTCTGTATCACAGTCTTTTGCCAAGACACACACAGTACATTGCTAATTCATTTACTTATTTTGACTGAACTCTAAGAAATAAAATCAAGGATTTTGGTTACCTTTAAATTGCTAAACGATATATCTCCTGTTTGCATCTTCTTAGAATAGAATCCTTATAATGTGGAAATGGGCCATTCGGCCCAACAAGTCCAACCCGACCCTCCAAAGAGTAACCCAACCAGATTCATTCCCCTACCCCTATTGTCCTATATTTACTCCTGACTAATGCACCTAACCTACACATCCCTGAACACTATGGGCAATTTAGCATGGCCAGTTCACCTAACCTGCACATCTTTGGATTGTGGGAGGAAACCCATGCAGACACGGCGAGAATGTGCAAACTCCACACGGACAGTCGCCTGAGGCTAGAATCGAACCTGTGTCCCTGGTGCTGTGAGGCAGCGGTGCTAACCACTGAGCCACCATGCCGCCCAGTTCTTCTCTGAACTGCAACCTTCAGCCTTCCTAACTGTTTTTTCACTTCTGTCCTACTTTTTTTTATCATGTATTTCTCTCGTTTATATGTGCATGCAACATACAGCTAGGAGCAAGAGTAGGCCACTTGGCCCCTCAAATGTGCTCCAGTGTTCTTTAAGATTGTGAGGAAGGGTCACCAGACCCGTAACATTAACTCTGACTTCTCTTCACAGGTGCTGGCCGACCTACTGAACTTTTCCAGCAACTTCTGTTTTTGTTTCTGTTTTACAGCATCCACAGTTCTTTCAGTTTTCATTAAGATTGAGGCTGTTTTGATTAATCCACATTTCAGCCTACCCTCACAACCTTACACCACTTGCTTATCAAGAATCTTTCACCCCTTTCTGTGAAAAATAGATCCAAAAACTTACCCTCCATGCAAAAAACATTGTCCTCATTTGTATTTTAAATGGGTGACCCCTCTTATTAAATAGTGATCCCCAGTTCTCGATTCTACCAACAAAAGAAACGTTATTTTCACATCCACCATGTCAAAATCTTCAGGATCTTTCATGTTTCAATGAAGTTGACTCTGTCTTCTGAATTCCAGCAGATACAAGCCTAGCTTGTCCAACCATTCCTTATAAGACAACTTGCCCATTCCAGATATTACACTCACCAGCCTTCAGTGAAGGGTCCAGCATATTTCCATCCATCCTTAAATAAGATCAAGACTGTACAGAATGCTCCAGATGCTGTCTCACCAGTGCCTTCTAACTGAAGCTTAACCTCCCTTTTTTTAAATTTTATTCTCCTCCCAATAAATGATCTCATCCTAATTATTTGCTGTACCTGCGTATTAATCTTCTGCAATTCCTGAATGAGGACCTCCTGATGCCTGTGCATCTCAGAGCAGTTGTGTCATCTACTGTCTGGAATGCATCAGAAATATAAACCATATACATTTCAGTTATCTCAGGTGCATGAGAATGATCATCACTGCTGACTTTGAAAACTCCTGCAAATCCTGTTACAGGATAAGTGTACCAATGTGAGCATCAAAGTTGAAACTTTATTGCTGGAACAGCACAGCAGGTCAGGCAGCATCCAGGAAACAGGAGATTCGACGTTTCGGGCACAGGCCCTTCTTCAGAAGGCCCTCATTCCTGAAGAAGGGCCTGTGCCCGAAACGTCGAATCTCCTGTTCCCTGGATGCTGCCTGACCTGCTGTGCTGTTCCAGCAATAAAGTTTCAACTTTGATCTCCAGCATCTGCAGACCTCACTTTCTCCTCCAATGTGAGCATCCTCTCGCAAGTCATTATCCCCAGTATCAACCTAGGGGTGCAGGTTCATAGTTTCTTGAAAGGAGAGTCACAGGTAGACAGGGTGGTGAAGAAGGCATTTGGTACACTTGCCTTCATTGATCATAACATTGAGTGTAGGAGTTGGGACATCATGTTATGGCTGTGCAGGACATGGGTGAGGCTTTTTGAATATGGTGTACAGTTCTTGTTGCCCTTTTATAGTTGTTAAACTTGAGGGTGCAGAAAACGTTTACAAGGATGTTGCCGGGATTGAAGAGTCTGGGTTATAAGGAGAGGCTGAATAGGCTGGATCTATTTTCCCTGTAGTGTCAGAGGCTGAAGGGTCATCTTATAGATGTTTACAAAGTCATGAGGGGCAGGGCGAGGGTGAATATATTGTGGGAGTCCAAAACTAGTGGGCATAGGTTTAAGATGAGAGGGCATAGATTTAAAAAGGATCTGAGGATCAACGTTTTCATGTAGAGGGTGGTGCATGTCTGGAACGAGTTCCTACCAGAAGTGGTGGAGGTGGGTACAATTACAACGTTCAGATGGCATCTGAGTGAGTATATGAATAGGAAAGATTTAGAGAGAGATAGAGGCCAAATGCTGGTAAATGGGACTAGATCAGATAGGAATGTCTGGTCAATGAGCAAACAAATTGGACTGAAGGAACTGTTTCCGTGCTGTAATACTCTGACTGGCCATGCATGACCAGCTGCAATGGGCAAGTCGCCTTGTCTGCATGCCCAAAACCAGACTTCCTGAGTGAGTGCTCTACCCTGAGCTCCTCAGTGGTAAACAATCACTAGAGTGGCGATGGAATTTACACAAACCTATCTCTGTAAGCCTCCCTAAACGCATGCAATATCCCCACTGAATTGAGAATCGCTTGCCCGAGAATGCACAAATTGGAGGAAAACATCCATGAAGGCGCCAACTGCTTTGAGCATCATCGGGTGGAGCATGTAGATATAAAGCACAAACAGCAGAAAGAGCGCACAGATTCCAAAGCGTCACACCTACCACCTCATCAAGCTCCTCCTGCCCTACCTGTGGAAAAGTCTGTAGCTACACGATTGAACTGTTGAGTCACCATAAATGCCATCTCTGGATTAGTGGTGCTGGAAGAGCATAGCAGTTCAGGCAGCATCCGAGGAGCTTCGAAATCAACGTTTCGGGCAAAAACCCTTCATCAGGAATAAAGGCAGAGAGCCTGAAGCGTGGAGAGATAAGCTAGAGGAGGGTGGGGGTGGGGAGAGAGTAGCATAGAGTACAATGGGTGAGTGGGGGAGGGGATGAAGGTGATAGGTCAGGGAGGAGAGGGTGGAGTGGATAGGTGCAAAAGGAGATAGGCAGGTAGGACAAGTCCGGACAAGTCATGGGACAGTGC
>NC_057719.1:5943350-5944252 GCF_004010195.1 Chiloscyllium plagiosum
GAAAAAACGGAGGGCTTGGAGGCCCTGGTCATGGTGGATGGAGGTGTAGAGGGATTGGATATCCATGGTGAAGGTGAGGCATTAGGGGCCGGGGAAACGGAAATCTTAGAGGAGGTGGAGGGCGTGGGTGGTGTCTCGAACATATGTGGGGAGTTCCTGGACTGGGGGGATAGGACAGTGTCGAGGTAGGTAGAGATGAGTTCAGTGGGGCAGGATCATGCTGAGACAATGGGTCGGCCAGGGTGGTCAGGCTTGTGGATCTTGAGAAGGAGGTAGAGCCGGGCATTGTGGGGTTCCCGGACTATGAGGTTGGAAGCTGTGGGTGGGAGAACAGGACAGGACCCGAACAGGACAAATAGTACAGACTACAGATTCAAAAACACCAGCAACAGTTCTCCTTCAAGATCCTCCGCTCCACGCTTGCAGCAATGCGCCAGCACCTAACCTCTCTACAGTCAGCCCTGCCTCAGCTGAGGGCCACACTCTCAGAATTGCAAATGACCCACTCTGTACTACATCCTTAGGAGAATCCATACTTTCAAGAAACAGTATTTCAATTCCATCTCAAACATCAAAAACTGTAAGTACAACAAACTTTTATCTACCCACCTCCATAACCAGCGCTCCTCAAACATTCCAGAAGATTCCCCGGCCTCAGAATCTACTCAGACGCCATTAGCCATGCGGCTGATGCAGCTGCCACCCCCTGCTGATTGATGATGTCACTTCCGCCCCCATTATGGCCACTCCCACAACCACTTCCACCACTCACAATTCCTCATGCATCACACGTGACATCACTTCCACCCTTCACATCATCGCTGATGCCACATGCTCAGTGACGTCCGCCACCCCTACTGCCGTGGTCACCACCACTTCCGCCCCCACCAGCGCCACTCACC
>NC_057719.1:5948375-5992544 GCF_004010195.1 Chiloscyllium plagiosum
GTGTATGGAATGAGCTGCCAGAGGATGTGGTGGAGGCTGGTACAATTGCAACATTTAAGAGGCATTTGGATGAGTATATGAATAGGAAGGGTTTGGAGGGATATGGGCCGGGTGCTGGCAGGTGGGACTAGATTGGGTTGGGATAGCTTGTCAGCATGGACCGAAGGGTCTGTTTCCATGCTGTACATCTCTATGACTCTATGACTCACTTAGAATGGAAGAAATCAAGAATACAATTGACAGATTCTTCCATCCGAATTATTGTTGCATAGTTAAATTTCAAATAAAATCATTTTATAGCACAGAAGAAGACCATTAAACTCATTAACTACACCATCTCTCATTGAGCTCTGTTCCTTCACTCTTTAAGCATTTCTTTTTATTACACTTATTCAGTTTTCTATTAAGTGTCATAATGGATTCTACTTTCATCACTGTTTCTGGTGGAGCATCACATCCTAACCACTATGGGGGTGCAGGCAGGAAAGTGGAGTTACGGCCACAACCAACTCTATTATAATCTAGCTAAATGGCAGAGCAGGCTCGAATGGCTTGAATGACTTGCTCCTATTTATGCCTTATTACCTCCCTTTACAGTTTGGCGTTCTATTTCTAAGCTTCTGTGAAGTGAATTTAGGCAAGTATGAAATAAAGTTCCTATTGAGCTGGGAAATTCCTTCTATTTTATTCATACCCAGGAGTGCCACAGATAATCAGCTTATATGGGAAACCTAAAAGGTCACACCAGAACAGTGTCGTTCATGTTAAGACAGAGAACAGATGTTCAGCTTGCATCTAAACATACTGTGTCTCACGTGGGAGTGCTTCCTTGTCTCAAATATAAAGCTTTCCATTTTCCTATCATAAGCTCATTTGGAACAAATAATCAAAAATAAAATCCAATGTCAGTGCAATATTTGTAATCTGCTATGATTATTAGCAAGTGGAGGACAGACTCTGGGGTCACTCAAGTGAAATGCAATTAACCACAGTAATAAAGATAGAAACACTTTTGGTCTAAAAAGTCTTAGTTATGCAAGAATAAAAGAGTAGGATAGAATTGTTTACATGGCTGTCTATCTGAAGTTCTGGCACACAATGACAAATATCACCAAAAATGCAGTTGTCCCAGGGTACATTTGAAACCGCAGTTATTCAAGAAATATCAACAAACTCTCTGACTCTTGTAATGCAAGAGGAGCTGGACATGGCTCCAGATTCCACATCTGACCTATAAACAAGAATTATCTTTCAGAAACAGAGCTGAGCTGGGAAGGGTTCTGACACCAGGCCTCTACATAACTACTCCAAACAATGTCCTGAAGCATAAAGTAGAATCTGGCTGTCAACCTCAGGCATGGTGTCTCCAGTAAACAAGCAGTTATCACAAGATATGTGACTACCCAAGAAAAACATTGTTAAAGTATACTCCAATTTTCTTTCATTGACTTTTATATTAAAAAAAAGTCTCCATGAACCTTGAAATTCGAGTCCACAAAAATGATTAAATCTGAAGTTTTCACAATATATGTTTCTTCCTTATTGACCAACATTTAACATGTTCATGATTTAGCTCATAAAGCATAAAACAAATTAACTATTTGTTCTGGTGACATTTGTTGCAGTGATTCAGGGAGAGGGAGCAGCCTGCTGGACAGAGTCATAGCTGACAGGCGGAATCTGAACACCATCTCTCTACCTGACTTCAGTGATCCTGAGACAGGTAAATATTATTGTCTGTTGACCTTAATCATTATTGGCTTGTTCTGGATGACCTACACAGATATGTTGTTAATTTAAGATTTCACTGTATTGCCCAGTTCTGTTGCCTCTGCAGACTCTTGTATGGTTCTGAGATACTGCACGACATAGATGATTGGAGCTCTATGTCCATGAAGTGGTGTGAGCTCCTACAGTAAATGGTGCGATAGCATGAAATGGACAAAGCTCAGCATTTCTTTAAATTAACACATACACTAATCACAATGCATTTAAATTTTCTTCTAAATGCTTTGGAGGCAAAAGAAATTTAATGCATTTACTTTGAGAGAGAAGTTGCTTTCAAATCATAGAATTTACAGCTAAAGCACACCTCTTCAGTTCAACTGCAGTGTGCCATTATTTATGCTCCACTTAAGTCTCTTCTCAGCCTACTAAATTGTGCTTATCAACGCCCTCTTCTATTCCTTTTCCATTTGTATCGTCGTTTCAGTTCAGAATTCAGAAATTCTGACATAAGCTTGTTCCCAGCCCCTTTCCTAGATGGGTAACACTGGTTTTGGTGCTGAGTTATAGAAAGTGAATTTTACAGTCCGATAGAAAACTGAAAGAAACCATTTGGAAACTTGTTAAGTGCAAAATAAGCAAGAGGTCTTTTTTTCTAAATTGGTTTATACATATAATAAAAGAAGCCTCTAAGTCGGCCATATTTGTAACCTGGGTTAATTCCCAACCCTTGCCTCTTAACTCTGCTGTTATTTTACCCTTTTTCAGTTTTTATCCAAATCTATTTTGAATGTCATCGGTGAATCGATGCAGTTGTTTATTCTTTCAAGAGATGTGGGCATCACTAGCTAGGGAAGCATTTATTGCCAATTCTGAGTTGTTCTTTCAAGCAGCCAAATTAGCATAATGCTCTTTCTGATAAATCTCCTTTGTACTTTCCCCAAGATGGTCTTTTCTTTTTAATCTTTTCCCTTCTGTGTTTTTTTTCTCTCCTGTTCTCTCTTTCTCTCTCTCTCTCTCTCTCTCTCTTTCTTTCTTCCCCAGTAATACTGACTTGTGCCAGAGTGCAAGCCGCTGGTGCTATGGGCACCCTCCTTTCACCCTTTCTGCATCTAAGCCAAGAGACAGTTCACACTGTGGTGGTTTTGTGAACCAGGGAAGCAATTACACTTGAACCTGTTCTTCTTATTGCTGCAGTGCTGTAATGCTTTACAGAATGATTTCATTGGATAAAGCTTAGGTGAGTCACTTATAAAACATGGATGTTAGTGCACCCACAGAATTAGCTATAGGTCGCTTAACTGGCCACAGTATTCCCAAGATCAAAATTCAAGCACAGGGGTCAGACCCATGGCTTTCCTGGACAATTCCACACTAAACAATGAAGCAGCAACTCAAACCATTGAAGAACTCTTAATTAACCAGTCTTAACCAATAACATACTGTTGGGATATTTTCCATGCTGCAAGGATATATTTACTAAAAGCATCAATATTATCTTGTGTTGCTGTCATTGCACAATTCTTAAAGTGAGTAGTTAAAAACAATGACTGCAGATGCTGGAAGCCAGGTGATAGGTCAGGGAGGAGGGTGGAGTGGATAGGTGGAAAGGAAGATAGGCAGGTAGGACAAGTCATGGGGACAGTGCTGAGCTGTAAGTTTGGAGCTGGGATGAGGTGGGGGAAGGGGAAATGAGGAAACTAGTGAAGTCCACATTGATGCCCTGGGTTTGAAGTGTTCCGAGGTGGAAGATGAGGCGTTCTTCCTCCAGGCGTCGGGTGGCGAGGGAGTGGTGGTGAAGGAGGCCCAGGACTTGCATGGCCTTGGCTGAGTGGGAGGGGGAGTTGAAATGTTGGGCCACAGGGCGGTGTGGTTGATTGGTGCAGGTGTCCCGGAGATGTTCCCTAAAGCGCTCTGCTGGGAGGTGTCCAGACTCCCCAGTGTAGAGGAGACCGCATCTGGAGCAACGGATGCAATAAATGATATTGGTGGATGTGCAGGTAAAACGTTGGTGGATGTGGAAGGCTCCTTTAGGGCCTTGGATGGAGGTGAGGGAGGAGGTGTGGGCGCAGGTTTTGCAATTCCTGCGGTGGCAGAGAAGGGTGCCAGGATGGGAGGGTGGGTCATAGGGAGGCGTGGACCTGACCAGGTAGTCACGGAGGGAACGGTCTTTGTGGAAGGCGGAAAGGGGTGGGAAGGGAAATATATCCCTGGTGGTGGGGTCTTTTTGGAGGTGGCAGAAATGTCAGCGGATGATTTGGTTTATGCGAAGGCTGGTAGGGTGGAAGGTGAGCACCAGGGGTGTTCTGTCCTTGTTACGGTTGGAGGGGTGGGGTCTGAGGGCAGAGGTGCGGGATATGGACGAGATGCCCATTGGAGAGCATCTTTAACCACATGGGAAGAGAAATTGCAGTCTCTAAAGAAGGAGGCCGTCTCGTGTGTTTTTTGGTGGAACTGGTCCTCCTGGGAGCAGATACGGCGGAGGCAGAGGAATTGGGAATACGGGATGGCATTTTTGCAAGAGGTAGGGTGGGAAGAGGTGTAATCCAGGTAGCTGTGGGAGTTGGTGGGTTTGTAAAAAAAAATGTCGGTGTCAAGTGAGTCGTGCTGAACAACTTTTCACTGGTTAACTTGCTGCCTTTCTGCCATCTGACATTTTCCAAAGCTGCTTCCTTCCTCTGAAAGACAGGAACTGCATATCTATGAGTTTACATAGGAACCTTGATTAACTGGCATTCGATTAACTGAATTTTGGATGATCTGAACAAGATCGCAAAGTTCTGATGCATGGCTAACTATGTTATCTGGCAATCGATCAACCGAACGAAATACTCCCAGCCCGTGTCCTTCGGATAATTGAGGTTCCACTGTATAATCAAAACGGACACATGCTAGACACAGGCCGAGGAGGATTAGAATGGTTTAACTTTTGAGAGCTGAACCTGAAACTTGACCCTAAAGAACCAGTTAATTAAGACAATTTGATTAAAGTCCAGTACAGTGGGAGTACTCTAAGGTTTCTTTCAGGGAGGCATGGAGCCATAGCAGATGTTGACACTTTACCCATCAATCCTATTGGCATCTAATTGATATTTTGTTCTTGGGGAAAAGAAAGCGGTGCCCAGTAGAGCCGAAGAGCCACACAGCATGGAAACTGGTCCAACTAGTCCGCCCCAATCATGTTGCCAAACCAAATTAGTCACACTTGCCTGCATTTATCCCATATCCTTTCAAACCTTTCCTATTCATGTAAATGTCTTTTAAATGTTGTAACTGTACCTGCATGTATCACTTGTGGAACCACTCTCTGTGTAAAAATGTTGCCCCTTATGTCCTTTTAACATCTTTCTCTTCTGACCTTAAAAATATGCCTGCCTTCCCCACCCTAGGGAAAAGACCCTTGCTGTTCACCTTATCTATGCCCCTCATGATTTCATAAACCTCTATAGGGTCACCCCTCAACCTCCTACGCTCCAGTTAAAAAAAAAGTCCCAGGCTATCTTTATAGCTCCAATCTTCCATTCCCAGTAACATCCTGGTAAATCTTTTCTGAATCCTCTCCAATTTAGTAATATCCTTCCTGTAGCAGAGTGACCAGAACTGTACATAGTACTCCAAAAGAAGCCTCACCAATGTCTTAAGCAATCTCACTGATGTCCCAGCTTCTATACTGAAAAGTCTGAGCAATGAAGGCGAGCCTGCTAAACACATTCTTAACCACCCTGTCTACGTGTGACACAAATTTCAAAGAATCATGTACCTGAACCACACTCTGTCCTACAACACTACTCATGAGAATGTTAATATTTTCACAAATGTCACCAGTTAATTTCCTTTATATGCCTGCACCATACACATGCTTACAGTCTCTCCTCAGAAACTGGACATTGCATTGCAGTAACCAATCGCGCGCACACACTCTGTCTCTTCTCTCTCTCTCTCTCTAGCTGTATTTGGAACAGGTGAATTGTTTCATAATAATCGGGAGAGCAGATAAACCTCCAATTCCGGCCTCTTCCCCATTTTTCTTCACTCCGCCATTGATGGCTGTGATGTCACTTGCATCTGTCCTCAGCTGTAGAATTTCCTGCTTGAATTTCTCTACCTCAATACTTTAAACCACTCTGTTAAATCTACCTCTTTGTCCAAGCTTTTGGCCACTTGTTGTAACATCTGTATGTCGTTCAATATCACATTGTGGCAAATAACACTCCAGTAAAGGACCTGACCACAATTTGCCACATTAAAAACACAGGTATGTGCAAATTGTTGAAAATGCCAAGCAATTCTCAGCTGGACCTTAATGATTACAGATTTCGTGACAGACTTAACTCTATTCTTCCTACAAGTGGGAAGAGGTCAGTTCTTGCATTCAATTTTTTTTTCCAAATTTCTCATCTGTCCATCACTATTATACATTAGTCTTGACTAAAGAATTTCTTGGACCACAGGGGAACTGTTTAATTAGCCAGCTGTTCAGAACAATCTACACTAAAATATATTGCTGACATTCATTACACTAGAAAATGGATATGGGCCATTTTGAAACATGTCCCTAATGACATTCTTCCTCTGCTCTACCTTCTTCATACCCTTACTTCAATGTTGTCAG
Organism: Chiloscyllium plagiosum; assembly: GCF_004010195.1. NCBI lineage: Eukaryota > Metazoa > Chordata > Chondrichthyes > Orectolobiformes > Hemiscylliidae > Chiloscyllium > Chiloscyllium plagiosum. The sequence continues at coordinate 5,954,713 of NC_057719.1, forward strand.
ATTAGACTAGATTACCTACAGTGTGGAAACAGGCCCTTTGGCCCAACAAGTCCACACTGACCCTCTGAAGAGTAACCCATCCAGACCCATTTCCCTCTGACTAATGTGCCTAACACTATGAGCAATTTAGCATGGCCAATTCACCTGACCTGCACGTCTTTGGACTGTGGGAGGAAACCGAAGCACCCGGAGGAAACCCATGCAGACACAGGGAGAATGTGCAAACTCCACACAGACAATCGCCCAAGGCTGGAATTGAACCTGGGACTCTGGTGCTGTGAGGCAGCAGTGCTAACCACTGAGCCACTGTGCCACCCTCTCTTATGACAAGGTTGCTTGTCTCTTCCAGTTGACTTTAGCACCTGACTGAAACTCCACTGTCTTGCCAGTGAACGTATAACTTCTCTTGCTCACCTCCCTCCACCCCCACAATGCTTTCCATGTCACTGCCTTAAGCTCAGCTGGTCAAGCTTTTGGGCCATAAACCAAGTTGGAGACATCATATTCTATCTGTGATATTATTTTAACCTGTGATATTCTCCATCCAGCTACTAGTGAAAACCTTATTCCTGCATTTCTCACTTCAAGTGAAAACTACTCCAGGGCTGTGATTACTAGCCCCACACTCTGTAATTTCTGACTTGGTTATTTCTCTCATTGCTGTCTCTGGGATCTTATGGTGTGAAAATAATTCCTACGAGACAACAGAGACTACATTAAACAATGTTAGACTTTAATGGCATTGGCACATTTTGAGGTTTTGACAAGTGCAATTTAATTGCAAATTATTTTATTGCATTCATGTTCATCTGTATAATGGTGACTATACCTCAAAAATAATTACTTAACCACTTTTTAAAATTCATTCATAGGGTAGAAACTGGCAAGGGCATCACTTAATGCCTGTCCCTCACTGCCTTTGAGTAGGTGGTGTTGAGCCACACCTTTGAACTGCTGCATATCAAGTGAGTGTAGCCAACCCAGTGCTAGAGAAGGATTTTGACCCAGCAACAGCAAAGAAATGGCATTATAACTCTATATCAGCACTATGAGAAACTTGGAGCAAAACTTGCAAATGATGTTTCCAAGCATTTTCGGCCTTTGGTTTTGCAGCTAATAAAATGTGCTGTTGAAGCATTCTTGACGAGTTGTTATAATGTATCTTGAAGGGTATTTGTTATTTAAAACTGCAGTAACAATGCAAGTTAGTTTCTTTGTTTTCTGCTGCAATGTCTTTCTGATCTCTACTCTATATTGTCTGATTATTTGTCTTAATTTTCCCTGTACTTTAATCTCTGAGGGCACAGCTGTCAGAAAGAATCATCCTACACTCATTGCCTTCCCATTTCAACATGTCTCAACTAAACCCACTGTGCTGCCAAGTTTCTAACAATATTAATGGTGAACTCAATATCCTTTCAGGTCTCTTGATGCACTGCCTGCTAAATTGACTTTACTGTCCTCCTCCTGTCATATCATTGTGAGCCTAAGTCTTGTCCTGCTGAATGTCAGGGCTTACTAACTGCTTCTCCCCTGACAGTTCTGTAGCTAAGCATCTCTGCAGTCTTTGAAAGCTGAACTCCAATAAATTAAGCAAGAGAGAAATGTGAAACTGGAGCAAACTAGTTTTTTTAAAAAGGGGGAAGTTAGCATTGAAGGGTTAAAAGTACGTATCTGAATCTAGTTTCTTTCTTCCTTACACTGTCCCTGCCAAATTGTGGCACACCAATGCCTTCAACATTAGACTCTCCCTCACATTCTGACAGAGTTCATCGCAACCACATGCACTCATTAATTTCCTGAAAACTCTTATCACGTACCCCACCTCACAATGTCACTCTCTGTATTTTGTGCATGCTTCACTTCCATCCAGTTTGGTGGGAATGGATCACAGAGACATTTGCCCATCTCGTTAGCCTGAAATGTAGGATGAAATGAGTGAATCTTTGCTAGGTTGTTAACACTTTAATTAGTGGTTGTAGACCAGTTAGATCAAACAACGAATCAAATTGATAGAGTAAATTGGCTATATTACTTCCCTTTCCAAATCATGGCACAGGTATTAAAGAGTTGTATAAAGGAGGGAATTAAGCACGAGGAAATAAAATGTTAGAATTTGTTTTGGGTCAGCTCCAGTAAGAATAAGAGTCCATTTGCTTAACAATTACAGGAGGTTGTATATTAGATTTAATTGAGTCCTGTGAACCAAGCATCCATTTTTACAACCACTCAAAGCTGCTGTTAAATATAGGTAATAAATTTACTGTTGAAACATTCAAATTGCTATCAGCTATCAATTGGAAACCAACACTTGTCAATGTTTTTTTTCCCTGCTTATTCCAGAAAGCTTTTTTTTGCTAGGTTCATTTGCATGAATATTAGATACAATCACCACACACCACTCTGCCACCAGCAAAGTCCCTCACCCAGGTGCTCAGTGTTAACTTGGCTATGAATGTTTGTTGGGCAGTTATGTCACATTTGGAACTGGTGGGTAAAATCCAATTCTGTCCACAAGAGAATACTTTCCAGCATGGATTTGCCAGCTGACGATTAGTAGAGAGACAATTGAGTAGTTTTATTTCATCTTAGTTTACTCATTGATTAGAAATACTAATTGTAGCTGCACTGTCTAGATCAGGTAACCCAGCACACACAGGAGATCAAGCCTTGGTATCATACTGGTCTGCATGATTCAGTTGCTCACTATATAAACTAGTTGAGCCATCAGAGAAGCTAACTAAGGACTCCAAAAGCTTGTATTTTCAAAAAATCTGTTGGACTATAACCTGGTGCCATGCAAGTTTTGACATTGTGATTTTAGGCAAGGAATTGTCCTCACAACACACTGATTTCCTCCATCCCTGCCAGCTCCCCATCACAAACCCAAGGCAATAAGGTTGTTCTCCTGTTGCCTTAAGACCATAAGAAGTGGGAGCAGACGTTGGCCATTCAGCCCATTAAATCAGCTCCACCATTCAAACAGATTCAAAATCTGCTAGTCAAGCCAATGTCAGTTAACTCAGTGTTGACGAGAAGTTAAATCAGCAAACTCACTTTGGCTCGATTAGCTCCAAATGCAATACAGTGCACTAACCAATGATTGAAGAGTTATAGGCATAATGCTTCATTTTATTATAAGTTTGGTAGCAGTTCAACTTTAAGCTGTAGTTTGTCGATCTCGCTTTAAGTCCAGACACAGATCTGAGGTGGTAATGGTGTAAAGGTATTTCAATAACAGTCGCAAGTTAAATTAAACATGAATTTCACTAATGACATTAATGAATCTGTATTATAGACTAATTAAGGAGCCCTAACTGTGTGGAAAAGATTCATGAATGGAAACATTTAACTATAATGTTGAGGTTAAGATTATAGTTGCTTTTGTGAAGATTAGGATGCACAATAATGTTTATGATCAGTGTGTTTGTATTCAATTTGTACGTTGGGAAATTGTGTCCGAAACAAAAGGGAAAGAAAAATTGCAATTATGCACTGAGGAATATTTTTCTCCATTTCAATTAACTAGTTCGACCTGCTTTCAGCTCAGTTTAATTGGTCCAATCCATTTCCCTGTGTGACAGAAGACTAGACAGAGAAAGACTTGCCTTGTTCCAGAGACTGCACTTACTCAACTAAATGCATTTTTTCAGTAATAAAGGAATTAATATTTCTCCTGAAGGTACAATTTTTTGTTACAGACTCATGGGATTGCAGGGCTATCAGAACACATCAGAAAACTAAGCAGCTTATTTGTCAGCGATTAAATGGAGTGTTCAAGGGTCATTCCAGTGAAGAGTTTTGATCTAACTGTCCTAGACCAGTATATCACCCTTCAAGGTGTATTAATTGTTCATTAGCTTCAAATCCAGCTGTTACCAGTTAAAATAATGGATCACATTGGGGAGGGCTCTGTATTATCTCAGACTCAGTGATGCTTCTTGGTACTAACACCTACACCGCCAATTCTACATAGTACTTGCAGCTAATATCTGACCATATAGCACAATAGGTCCACGTGTTTATGCTGCACGCAAGTCTCCTCCCATCCTCCTTTATCCAGTCTCATCAACAAAACCTAATCTATTCCTCTGTCCTCCTTATATGTATTTAGCCTCCATAAGACGTAGGAACAGAAGTAAATCATTTGACACATCAATAAGATCATGGTTGATCTAATAATCCTCCATTTTCCTGCCTTTTCCTCATAACCCAGCCTTGAATATACTTGACAACCCAGTCTCACCAGCCTCTATGGTAACAATTCTACAGAGTCACTACCCTCTGTGAGAAAAAAAATTTTTCTTCATCGCTATCTTAACTGGGGAAACTCCTTACTTTGAGATTGTGCTCTCTTAACCTCGACTCTGCAACTGGAGTAATCAACATGTCCACATCTACCTTGTTAAGGCCCCTAAGTTTCTTCAATATCTCTATAATTCTTCTAAACTCCAATGAGTACAAGCCCAACCTACTCCGTTTCCCCTCATAAGATCATAGGAACATGAATAGGCCATTCAGTCCCTGAAGGCACTTCTGGCCTTCAATGGTTGATTTGTGGCCTAACTCCATATATCTGCCTTTGGCTCATCATTCTTAATATCATTGGGGAGACTGGATGCCTCCTCGCAGAGCGCTTCAGGGAACATCTCCGGGACACCCGCACCAATCAACCCCACCGCCCCGTGGCCTAACTTTACAACTCCCCCTCCCACTCTGCCGAGGACATTTAGGTCCTGGGCTACCTCCACCACCACTCCCTCACCACCCGATACCTGGAGGAAGAATGCCTCATCTTCTGCCTCGGAACACTTCAACTCCAGGGCATTAATGTGGACTTCACCAGTTTCCTCATTTCCCTTCCCCCCATCTTACCTCAGTTCCAACCTTCCAGCTCAGCACTGTCCTCGTGACCTGTCCTACACCTATTGTACTCTTCTCTCCAGCCCCACCACCCCCCCTACCCCCATTTATCTCTCCACCCTGGAGGCTTCCTGCCTCTATTCCTGATGAAGGGCTTTTGCCCAAAACGTCGATTTTCCTGCTCCTCGGATGCTGCCTGACCTGCTGTGCTTTTCCAGCACCACTCTAATCTAAACTCTGGTTTCCAGCATCTGCAGTCCTCACTTTTGCCTATTCTTAATACCTTTGTTTATCAAAAAATTACCTATCTCAGATTTTAAATTAACAACTGATCTAACATCAACTACTGTTTGTGAAAGGGTTCCAAACCTCTGCTATCCTTTGTGTTAGAATTAGTTAATAACATCCATTTGAATGGTCTGACCCTGAGAAATCTTTCCATACGTAAAATGAACCCAATGAACCTTCCCTGGACTGCCTCCAAAGTCAGTATATCTTAAATGTGGGCCCAGAACTATTTACAATTATTCCAGGTGTGGTCTGGCTAGTGCCTTATATAGTTTAAACAAGACCTTCCTTTGAAATAAAGGCCAGCAGTCCGTTTTCCTTCTCTATTTCCCACTGAACTTCAATGCCAGCTTTTTGTGATTTATGCAGAGCTGTGCTGCAGTTCTCTGCAGCATTTCGTCATTTTAATAACATTCAGCTCTTCTTTTCTTCTGAAAGTGCATCACCTCATTTTCCCAGATTATATTCCATTTGCTAAGTTTTTGCTCACTCCACAAAAATGCATCTGTGCTAACTGCCTCAACCACTCCTCATAGTAGAGAGAGTTCCAGGGTCTAATCAAACTTTTCATTCATTAAAACCCTGAGATCACTGCTACTGCTTATATCTCCCACAAAAGCCGCAATTCTTCTTGATTTGATTAAATTTAATTTATTATTGTCGCAAGTACTGAGCTACTGTAAAAAGTATTTTTTGTGTGCTAACCAGGCAAATCACACCTTACACGAGTGCATCAGGATAACAGAACAGAATGCAGAATATAATGTTACAGCTACAGAGAAGTTGCAGAGAAAAATCAATGCTAATATATGAGAAACAAAAGCAAAAATTGCTGGATAAGCTCAGCAGGTCTAGCAGCATCTGTGGAGAGAAATTAGAGTTATCATTTCAGTTGAGTGACCCTTCCTCAGAACGCTCTTAATATATGAGAGATCTATTCACAAGTTTAATATGCCCGATGGAAGAGAGTATAAGAGAGCTTTGATTATGTTGACGGCTTTCCCAAGGCAGCAGGATGTATAGACAGAGTCAACAGAAAGAAGGACGGTTTTCACGATGGTCTGGTTTGCATTCACAACTTTCTAATTTTTTGCAGTCTTGGGCAGAGTGGTTGCCATACTAAGCTGTGATGCATCCAGATAGGACGCTTTCTATGGTGCATCAATAAGAATTGTAAGAGTCATTGTGGACATACAGAATTTCCTTAGCCTTCTTAGGAAGTACAGGTGTTGGTGTGTTTTCTTGACTGTAGCATCTACATGGATGGACCAGGACAGATTGGTGATATTTACTCTTAGGGACTTGAAGCTCTTGACCACCTCCACCTCATCACCATTGATAGAGACAGGAGCCTTCCCTCCACTCCACGTCCTGAAGTTGATGACCAGCTCCTTTGTTTTGCTGACAGTGAGAGAGAGAGATTGGGGTCTTTATCCCATGCCACTAAGCTCTCTGTCTCATCTTTGTTTGAGATCTGACTCATTACAGTGGTATCATCGGCAAATTTGTAAATATTTGTAGAACTTCAGTGACAGAGAGTGTCCTTCTTTATCTGTCTAACGAATTGGAGTGACTTCACTTCAAAAAACTAATCCTTTAATTGTAAGGTGACCTTGCTGTACATGACAAAGTTTTCTATAAATACAAGCCCTTTTTAAATAATATGTCCAATTAAGTACCAACTAGTCTTCATCAATGTCCAACTAGCACCTTTTTGAGGGGTAAAGAAATTAGGGTTAAAGACTAGCTGTGCATCTCAACCTGAGGGTGAACCACATGGCAACTTCGGGCAAGGCAAAGGACAGAGGCGTCTGCCTCCTGATCAACACCTCTTTGGCCAAACAATCATGAGTAGTAAGGGGCTGAGTACACAGCCTTGCAGGGCACCAGTGTTGCGGATTATTTTGGAGGAGGTATTGTCACCTGACTTTACTGATTGTAGTCTGTGGGTCAGGAAGTCAAGAATCCAGTTACAGAAAGGGTTCCAGAGTTTGGAGATGAGTGTTTTTTGTAACTATGGTAGAGGGTAGAGCTAAAGTCAATAAATAGGTGTCCTCATTATACATATATTCCGGGTACACGTGTAGGGTCGGGGATCTGGTGTCTGCTGTGGACCTATTGTGATGTTGGTGAATTGTAGTGGATCAGGGCAATCTGGGAGGATGGAGTTGATGTGTGCCATTACTGACCTCTCAAAGCACTTCAAAATGATGGATATCTGAGGTTGTTATTAAGGAACATACACTTGATTTTGCTTTGGCACTGGGATGGTAGCAGTCTTCTTAAAGCAGGTGGGAATCTCACATGTTAAAGGTGTCTGCAAATACTCCTGCCAGCTGATTTACTCAGGATCTGAGTGCATGGCCAGAGACTCCATCCAGGCCTGTCATGTTCCATGGGTTCACTCTCACGAAGAACGATCTGACATCTGCAGCAGTGATTGTGGGTACAGAATCACCCAGGTTGTCAGAGCAAGTGACATCATTTCACTGACCTTCTCTTCAAATTGAGTATAGAATGCATTGAGCTCATTGGGGAGGGATGTATTGTTGTCAGCAATTCTACTTAACTTTGCTTTGTCTCCCGTTATATCATGTAAGCCTTGTCACAGTCAACATGTGTTTGTGTGGTTGGTCTGGGACTCTAGTTTACTCTGGTCTGGTCTCTTGGTGTCCCTAATTGCTCTGTGAAGATCAGACCAAGATTTCCTGTATAGATCAAGGTCTCCTGACCTGGACTTCAGGAGGGAATGGATCTGCTGCTTCATCCATGGTTTCTGTTTGGGGAATACTTGGATTAACTTCTTTGGCAAGCAATGTCAAGACCCTTCCAACCTTTGCCTTGCCTGAAGTTGCCATGTGGTCCAGCCAGTGAACTGAGAAACCCTCAGGTTGTGATGCATAGTCAGTCTTTAATCCTAATTTCTTTACTCCTCTTTACTTTTCTCAAGAAAGTGACAGTTGGACATTGGTGATGAATAGCTGGTACTTAACTGCATGCATTATTTAAAAAGGGCTTGTATTTATAGAAAATTTGTCGTGACCACAAGGTCTCCCTATGATTGAAGGATTAGTTTTTGAAGTGAAGTCACTCCAATTCATTAGACAGAAAGAGAAGAAAACTCCCATGACCCAAGGTCTACAAACATTGAATGAATAAATGATTAGATAATCTGTGGTGTTAGTGGTGGCTGGTGGGTAAATCTTATGGTAAAGAGATTCCCTGTTTGCCTTCAAATAGTGCCATGGGATTGGGACACTTGGAGCATTAGTTGTGTGCAGTCTATATTAATTCAAGCAAGCCCATTCACTTGCTGGCCACCTAAAATGCCTTTTGTTGATCGGTCACCTTTTCAGGGAGTTAAAATGGCTGCGAACTGCAAAACAAAATTTAAATGCGCCAATATTTTCTAATCAACCTGCTGAGAGATGTTAATACACACATCTGGGTCAGGTGTGACTTGGACTTGGGCCTCCTAGCTTAGAGGTAGGGATGCTCTCCTTGCACCAGAACCACCTTTAAATAAGATGTGTAATGAGCCCCTTCAGGCCAAAGCTACCTGACCATGGTTTGTCAGCCGTTTCCATTGAATCTGGAGAAAGCTGAGCAGAATTGCTGGCACCTTCCTTTTGTGTGTCACTGGTGCATAGTCCAGGTCTCACTGTGACACAGGAGTGTGGAGAGAACCGCTCTGGACACTAGGACGTTTGTTGACTTGCAAGGATCTTTATTGTCAAACACTCATTGCCAAAGTTTGTAGAAGGCAGAACTGCCACAACTGATATGGTGTTGAAACTGTTTGTCAGTGGGGTTTTTTTGGGAGAGGCAGATGACAAGGTATGGGGGGTGCTTGACATATTCCAGAGTTACTCCTTCAAGCATACATGGGAGGTGGAATATTTGGCTGGTTGAGTATGAATTTTGTTTTGGCATTAATCAAGGACAGACCAAGTCTTATGTATATAAATTTGAAGGGATGCAAAGTGGGTTACAAATCTGGTGCAGACTAAGTAATGACACTGGGATGCTGCAGATGGATCTCCAATATTTCAGACAGCACATCATGAGGGTTGATCTGCTACCCCATTGGGAAATGCTACTTTAAGGCAACAAATATAGAAAATCCAGGTGCTCTGGAGAGTAAGCAGTGCCTTCACTCATCAGACTAATAAGGCTTTCTCACATCTCACTCCCCATTTAGCTTCACATTATGGGAGATATTTATTGCACTTCCTTGCTTTGACGCATCCTCTGCCTGCCTGTTGAAAAATAAGACTTTCAGCAAATGGCTTTGAGCTCAATTTCATTATTGTACAAGGCCCACATAAATTTGTCCCATTTATTAATTCCCAAGACCAACATAAACAGAGCTGATGGAGAGAAGCCTAGAAAAATTAATATTGCTTCTTATTCATCCGAAGAGACTTGAATATGTGCAGTCAGCTGAAATGGAAAGAAAATGCAGATATTGAGTGGAGTTAGCTGCCACAGCATTAGCTAAAAATCTGTGGGACATTTGTAGAAGTGAGTGAACATGATCTACTGAGATGAAAGTGTGTATCCTGAGGGGAACAATGCTTTCAAACCTAATTATAGGAGTTAACTTGCATTTATCATAGATTCCACATAGATGTGGAATTAGGCCGATTCGGCTCATTGACCCTTTGAGGAGCATCCCATGGCACTGTGCTGCAGAAAGCGGTATTTCCCAAATTGTGAATTTGGCAGGGGCAAGTGGTCTTGGCTATGTGACATGAGTGGACAGCAAACTAAGGTGTTTGGGCTCAAGCTACAATGGTGCTTGATGGACAAGTTGTCACCATTTTGAACATTCTCCTCCCAGTCATTAACTTCAAAGCTGCTGCACTCCAAGGAAGCATTACAGTATCTTCACAGTGTTTTCGTTGTCGTTTCTTGGAACACTAGCCACTTGAGAGTTGAGAAAAAAAAGCCTGGAGTGGTAGATTCCTTTCACCTATTCAGGCAGTGTCCAGTCCAGTTGTAATTGATTTTCCAGGGGTTTTGTCTGAATGCTTCTCAAACTAATTTCAAGAAGGGCACTAGCATTTTTCAATGGTCCTTCCATTGCATCTGGGGCAAAGAGGACAGGCATTGCTGGTAAATATCTCTAGCCCCCTTGTGTGTTGCCTCATGGGAGAAGCAGATGCCAAGATATGGGAAGTACTCGACATATCCACAGTGTCTCCTTCAACGGATATGGGAGGTGGAATATTTGACTGACCAGCTCTAGTTTAATAAGAGTTTGGTTTTGACAATAATCAATTACAGACCAAGTCTTATATATGGAAACTTGAAGGGATAGAAAGTGGCAATTTTAATCAATTTTGAGCAGCGTAATGGGAGGAAAGAACAAATAGGAGGCTCCAAGGGCATTTGGATATCTCTATGCCAACTAAGATATCTCAGTATTTATATACTGTTTGGTTTCATAGGCCTCCTTTTGTATCAAACAAATGAATGTGATGGCTCAGGCACTAACTTGGGCAAAATGACTAGTTTCAAAAGGGATTTTTGATGGGAGTTACATAGGAACATATACACTAGGATCAGAAGTAGGCCCGCGAGCCTGCTTTTTCATTTAATAAGATCTGTTTCTGTTCCAAATTCCATAGTCCCATTGCCCCCAATAATCTTTGATTTGCTTGCTAAACAAGAATCTGCATCCACCTTAAAAATATGTAATCACCTTGCTTCTACCTCCTCCTGAGGTGGAGAGTTCCAACGTTATACCCCTCAGAGAAAAAAAACGTATCTGTATCCTAGAAGGGCGATCCCCTAATGTTTAAACAATGTTTCCTAGTTTTCAGCTCACCCACTCCTTTCCATCTCTACGTTGTCAAGACCATTCCAAATCTGGTATATTTCAATTAAGTCATCTTTCTTCTAAATCCCAGTGGAATAAGTCTGTCCAATCTTTCCTCATAAGATGACCCACTCATTCCAGGTTTCAATGTAGTAATTCAAAACAGCATCCAATACATTTAAGTGCTTCCTGAAATAAAGAGACCAAAACCATACACAGTATTTGAAATAAGGTCTTGCCAATGCCCTATGTAACTGAAGTAGAAAATCTCTACTGTTATGTTCTATTCTTTTTGCAAGAAAGGTTAGCATTCCATTAGCTACCTTAATTACGTCTTGTATCTGCATGCTAATTTTTGTGACTCATACTAGAATACATTGATTCCCCCTGCACTTCAGAATTCTGCAGTTATTCCCCATTTAAGTAATATTTTGTTTTGTTTGTTTTTCCTGCCAAAGTGAACAACTTCTCATTTTCCCACATTAGACTCCATCTGCCAAATTTTTACCCATTCTCTCGATCTGTATAAAGCTGTGGCTCCAGCACTCATTACATCCTGCCAGCCAGGAAAAGACCCATGCGCACATGCATTCTGTTTTCGGCCTAACTTCTATTCATTCTTACATCTTAGTGCGCTGATATGCTTTAAATTTATAGTTGGATACTCTTTAATGTTAACTTGCTGTTGCAAGCAATTGTTTACATGTAAAATATGCAAATGATTCTCCAAACAGTAATGGCACTGCCAGAAATAGCAGGCTCCAATTCTTTGTTTCCCTGAGACTCCTTCAAATGACAATTAACTTGGATGAGGTTGTGCTCATTGCTCAGTTGTTCTTCTGTTGAATGGTTGTTTCAGAAGCTCTGGATCTTCCCAGTGATGTCACCGAGATAATTTAGTGCACGGAGTATGTAATCTGTAGCACAGAAGGAGGCTGTTCATCCATCTTTCCTCATGTTGGCTCCTTGAAAGAGCAATAAATTGGTTCTATTCACCTTTCAGCTCACTTTCCCCTTGCCTATAGCCTGAATTTTTTTTTTCTTTCCAAGTGTTTATCGCACTTCCAGTATGATGTATACTGAATGTGTTTGAATATCAAAGCATATAACTTGTACTGCTGAACAATGTGTACATAGAGACTGATATGGCAGAAACTGATCCTGTGGCCAATCTACATGGCCTTGGCCACATGCCTGGAGTAGAACCGTGATCCTCCAGCTTCAAGACATCTGAATCTGATCATTCGGGACTCAGTTGCATCCCCTTCCACTGGATTTTGTGCCAGGAACCAAATGGGATGGGGTAAGAAAATCAAATGTAGTAGCAATATTTTCAATCTTGGGGTACCCTAAAGCACTTTACAACCAGTGGCGCACTTCTGAAATATCGACACTTATAATGTCAGAAACATGACAATCAGTTTTCCACCTGCAGCATTGAGGTCAATGCCCAGACAACCCATTCTTTGTGATGTTAGTTAAGGGTAAGTGTTTTGCAGCATTATCACCTTTATTTCTCTTCAGTATAGTATTCATGAAAATTTTGCATCCACCTGTGAAAGGCAGTCTGATCCTAGGTTTAACATCTTAACCAAAAGGCAGCCTATATCATTGCAGCAGACCTTCAGTACAATGCTCTGATTGCGTAGTGCTACCCACTGAGCCATGATTGACACTTCCATCTGACCAAATGCAAGGATCTCTGCAGCAAAGAAAAACTGCTATTCTCTTTTGTAGGCTATTTCCACCAGCTGCTAGGTACACTTCAAGCACAGATACCTTTGTCCAGATATAATTTAGGGACTCTTTACTTGCCCAAAATACACACCCATCAACCCGCAGCAATTTGAAGCAGGTGAAATGAGAAGTTCACTTGACTGCAAAAAATAAACTCATGAATAAAACTACAACAAATAAGTTTCAATTAACAATAAGAAATAGCAATAAGAGCAGAATAATCTCTCCAGCAAAATGCACTCAGTGGTTCCATAAAACAAATTTGTATACACAAAACCAATCCCAGCCTCTTGCGCAAGGTTGGTCTCTATGCATTGTTGATCAGTGGTTAGATCAATCACTGCTTTTATGGCCAGGAGTAATTGTGTCACGATGTGCAGCTGCCAATAGCAACCCTTTTCAAACATCCAGCTTTGTAAATTAGAATTGTAACCACAGATTGCAGAGTGCCTGAGACATAAGGAATAAGTTACCAAGCCTTGGGCTGCATGTAACCCACACACTACAGATGAATGTTTTAGTGTGCAGGGAGCAGTAGACATGGGGAAAAGCCACTGCAAGTTGATGTGCCAACATGCATCTTGTGTGATGCTGTTAATCTGTCACTTCTCATGCTGCCAATCTTCTAGGTGTCACCAGAAATGGAAGTTTGATTGCTAGGCAGTTCTCCATGCAACCCAAATTTTAAAAAAATAAAGGAAACTTTAAGAAAAACTCCTGACCCATAAAATTGGGCTGTTAGCACCACTGATGTTGGCACTATGGAAATCCTGAAGGCTGAAAATGGAGCACCTGGTGAAGCCCTCATGGTGAACCTAGCTAGTGGCAGAGATCCTACCATGATGTCATTCAACTACTCCAAACGTTCCACCTACAAATCAAACTTGTTTTGCACATGTGCATGAAACATCTCTGCTAAGTCAGCTACAAGAACCCACAAGCACATGCACCCCACTCATATTATCATATAGTTTTACAGCATGGAAAGAGGCTGTTTGAGGCAGCAGGACCATGCTGATCATCTGACATCCATCTATTCAAATGCGGTTTTCTAGAACTTCGTCTGTAACCTTGTACTCCATAGCATTTCAAATGTTCACCTTAATAGTTAAGTGTCTTCAGGGTTCCTGCCTCTGTCACCCTTTTAATCCGTGAGTTCCATATATCAACAATCCCTTCTAAACCCCCTGCTTTTCACCATAAGACTGTATTGCCAACTTATTGATCCCTTTACTGGGGAAAACGTTTCTTCCCCCTCAGAACTTTGTACATTTGTATACTTCAATCAGTAACTCCCTCAGCTTTCTCTGCTCTGAGGAAAACAGAGTCAGCCTATCCAGTCTCAGTGTACAATGTTCAAAGGAACTTAGGCAGAAGAGACACTTGGTCTTACTGCTTCTGGGGTAAGATTAATAAAAGTGCTGGGCTTGTTTTTAAGAGGTTCTGTGATGAGTAACCGAATACATTCAAGAGACCACAGGATCCACTGACCCACTTGGTGATGTGTATTGTTAGGTCTGTAGTTTCAGTGCCTCTGGGTCTGCAACATAATTGAGAAATGGAGAGGGAGAAGGAGGCAGCACAGTAGCTCAGCAGTTAGCACTGCTACCTCACAGCTCCAGGGTCTCAGGTTCGATTCCAGCCTCAGGCAACTGTCTGTGTGGAATTCGCACATTCTCCCCATGTCTGCATGGGTTTCCTCCGGGTGCACCAGTTTCCTCCCACAGTCTAAAGATGTGCACGTTAGGTGGATTGGCCATGATAAGTTGTCCATAGTGTGCAAGGATGTGTGGGTCTGGTGCGTTAAGGTTACAGGGATGGGGTGGGTCTGGATGGGATGCTTTTCGGAAAGTTGATGTGGATGAGATCGTCCACACAAAGGATTTTAAGAGAAGAGCTCTGTACAGAAAGCCTCATCCACCACAGGTTTATTGTGAACACTTCCCTATAATGAAGCCAGGGTGAGGACTTGGAGCATGTCAGTTTTACCAGGAAATTGGCCACAGAACTGAGCCAGATGCACCAACACAATCTCCAGACTCACATCAGGATAACATCATAAATATCACAGTGACTTTGAGGAAAAACATCTGCAAAGAAATGTGGACTCTGGAAATCTGAAACAAAAACAAAGTGCTAGAGAAACTCAGCAGATTTGGCAGCATTTGTGAAGATATAAACAGAGTTAGTGTTTCACGTCCAGTGAGTCTTGCTCAGAATTGATGGCAGCTATGAAAGGGTGAGAGGGAGATAAATGCTCAGTAGTGTGCCAACAAGAAGTGTGAATGGATGAAAATGGGTTGGCTGTGCTAGAAGAACCTTACAAAACAGGACCCTAGGGGTTTGGGTCTGGGTAATGGAGAATTTTAGTGTTCTGGGATAGTTAAATGCAGTGTTGAATTCTGAAGACTGTAAGGCAAAAGATGAAATGTTCATTCAGTTTGCATGAGCTGGAGCTCTGCAGCAGGCCGTAGATAGAAATGGTGGCATGGGAACGTGGTGGTGTGTTGAAGTGGCAGGTAGCTGAAATCACGCTGTCATTTTTAGGGACAGAGCTTTGTGCCTGGCTCTTCCTAGGAGGAGAGGGTGTGGCGTAACCAACATCTTCCAGACCACTTTACTTCTGTGCACCTGGGAAGTGATGCATTCTGCCTGTGCCAAGAGGGGCAGATGCATTGTTTTTTTTTACCTCTCAGTAGATAGATATAGAGTGAGAGGCCACATGACTTTGCAGAGAATTGCAAAATTCCCAGAAGTGTCTAGAAATTCTAGAATCTTCAACCAGTGGAATTAGTTTCTCTTTATCTATCATGTCCCTCGTGTTCATATCCTGAAGCCATCAATTAGATCACTCCTTAACTTTCTACATTCTAGAGAATAAACGCCTAATTTGTCTAATCTCTCCTCACTACTTAACCCCTGAATAAAAACTGAAAGAACTGTGGATGCTGTAAATCAGAAACAAAAGCAGAAATTGCTGGAAAAGCTCAGCAGTTCTGAGGAAAAGTCACTCGACCTGTAGCGTTAACTCTGATTTCTCTCCACAGATGTTGCCAGACCTGCTGAACTTTTCCGTTTTTTGTTTCTGACTTAACCCCTGAAGTCCAAGTATCATCCTTGAAACCTGCATTGAAGTCCATCCAGGGCCAAAACATCCATCCTAGGGTGTGGTGCCCAGATCTGCTCATGCTAAGTGAGGTTTAACTGCAGCATAACATCTGCATCCCTTTGGATGTGAAGGCCAGCATGTCGCCTTGACTATTTTCTGCACGTGCTTGTGACATTTTAAATAGCTATGCACTTGAACCCTAAATCTCATTGGACATCTGCTATATTCTGTCCTTAACTTTGTGTCATCTATAAACTACACTCATCTCTTCTTTTTCAGCCCGAAATGGATAACATCACACATATTAAAATCCATTCACCTAATCTATCAATATCTCGTAATTCTGTACTGTCGTCAACACTGTCTACAATGTTACCTAATGTGGCATTATCAGCAAATTTCAGTATTTGTCTTTTTGTACCATTATGCAAGTCGTTAATGAATATTATGATTAGTTGTGGCCCAACACAGGTCCCTTGGGACCCCACCAGTCACATCCTACCAATTTGACTATTTACCCATTATTCCAACTCTCTGTTTCCTACTACTTAACCAACTTCCTATCCATGCCCTCAATTCCATAGGCTTCCAGTTTAGGTAACAATCTCTTGTATGGGACTTTATCAAAAGCCTTAGGGTAGTCCATATAAACATCATTCATCAACTTAGCTGTGTCCACCACCTTTGTTACCTCTTCCAAAAAATGGCCTTTGTCAGGCATGGTCTAACTTTCATGAATTCATGCTGACTCTTTGTGTTTAGTTGAAATTTTTTGAGGTAGTCAGTTACTCTGTCCTTGATGGTAGACTCCAACATGTTTCCCACCACAGATGTTAGATTAACTGGTCTGTCATTCCCTAGATTCTCTCTGTTATCCTTAAAAAACAGAGTGACAGGAGCAAATTTCCAATCCAGAGATGCAACTCCTGAATCCAGGGAACTCTGAAAAATTATGGTTAGGGTATTACCAATGTGCTGTCCTCCCTCCTTATGATGGCTCAGTGGTTAGCACTGCTGCCTCATAGCGCCAGCGACCTGGGTTCGATTCTTGGCTTGGGCGACTGTGTGTGTGGAGTTTTACACATTCTCCCCGTGTCTGCGTGGGTTTCCTCCAGGTGCTCCAGTTTCCTCCCACAATCCCAAAGATGTGCAGTTCAGATGCATTTGCGGAACTCTGAAAAATTATGGTTAGGGTATTACCAATGTGCTGTCCTCCCTCCTTATGATGGCTCAGTGGTTAGCACTGCTGCCTCATAGCGCCAGCGACCTGGATTCGATTCTTGGCTTGGGCGACTGTGTGTGTGTGGAGTTTTACACATTCTCCCCGTGTCTGCATGGGTTTCCTCCAGGTGCTCCGGTTTCCTCCCACAATCCAAAAGATGTGCAGTTCAGATGCATTTGCCATGCTAAATTGTTGATAGTGTTTGGTGCATTAGTCAGGAGTAAATGTGGGGAGATGGGTCTGGATGGGTCGGTGTGGACTTACTGGGCCGAAGAGTCTGTTTCCACACTATAGGGAAACTAAAAACTAAATCTAATCCTTTAACATGGAAGGAAACCAACAAGTCCTGGGGATTTGATATTCTTCAGTTCCATTAATTTCCCAATTATTGATGATTTACTTATGCTAATGTTACTTTGGCCCTGTCCCTGATCCTCTGTTAATTTCATTGGGACTTCCGGCAAAGTATTCCCCTTTTCAGCTGTGAATACTGAAGCAAAATAATCATTCAACATGTCTGCCCCATGGACATTGACAATATGCCCACTCTCAGCTTTCAGCGGGCCAATAGTATTATTAACCAGCCACTTTTCCTTCATACAACTACACAATCTCTTCCTTTTATCCTTAACTGTCCTCTCTGTTTCTTTTCAATCTTTTCCAGCTGCTTTTAAAACCACTTGTGGTCCTGTGTTGCTGTTTGTATTTGTCTCGTTCTGTGGGATTTGTAATGTTTTTTGTGATTTGAAAAGCCCTTTCTTTTAATTTTATACTGTCCTTACCTTCTGAGATGTTCATGGCTTTTTTTTTTGTGCGAGGTAAAGCTTTTTGTTCTCATGGGTGCAAACTGTTTCTGAATGGCATTAAGTGTTTCTTTGAATACCCTACACCGTTCCTCCTCTATTTGACCTATTAGCAGATTTTTCTAGTTTACTGTGGATACTCTGTCCCTCATCCCATTAAAGTCTGTCTTTCTTAAATCCAAAGTTCTAGTCTCTAACCTTTGCTTATCTCTTATATGAAACTCGATTGTGTTATGATCACTATTTGACAAATGCTCACAAGCAACTCAGTCACTAATTAAGTCAGACTTGTTGCCTATTACTAGGTCTAATATTGTTTGTCCCCTTGTTGCATTCAAGACATTCACAATATACAACCATGCACAAAAGACCCAATCAATGATCAGCCACTAGCCTGGCAGCAGTCGTGATGCCTTTGTTCTGAGGTAGTTTGACATCCTGCCCTTTTCTTGGTGCTAGTGACAAATTGAGAATCACAGCTGAAGGGCAAAGGCTGTCACTGGTATATGTATGTTGCCTATGTCGCATGACCATTGTTACAATATGGGTAAATGCGCCCCTGCTACTTTAAACTAGCAACACAGGAAAGATTTGCTCCATGCGGTAATATGTGAAAATTTGAGAGGCCAAGAACTATTTAAAGTAAAAATTAACAACTTCATTTCTTAACGTATAACAGAGAATAATTAACGAACAACTATTTACAACTCCTTCCTCTAACCTATCTTTTACTTTCCCTTCTATAATTCTAGTCCGATAAAACCCCCCAATTAAGATTTATTGAAAAATTCAAATTTCAAAGCCAGCCAGCGGTTGAATCTTCTCTTTTTATCTTCCTCTGTAGATTTGCTTTCCAGGTCGGTGTTGGCGTTTTTCCTTTGTGCAAACTCCTTCTCACAACAGGCATGTCTCAGTTCTGACTAACAGGCTACATCTGTTGGTCTGTTTTTTGCAGTTCTCTCCCAATTGTGCAATTTTTCCCAGTCTTATACCCCAAAGCATCGGATTGTGTTGTTAGCTTTTAATATTGTCAATATACTAAACTCAAGCTTGATTGGAGTTTGGTATTTTTTGGTAATTTAAACTGATTGGCCTAATTCAAATTTATTTTTGTCTCCAGGCAGCCAACTACCCTAGCTGTTGGACTAAAAGTTACATTGTATCTTGTTCAGAACACATGGTGCTCCTTCAACCCTCTTAAATGTACAGTACACCTCTACACCTTCATAACGCTCTCCCCTTAAGAAAAAAATGGACCATCATAATGAAAAGATGGCTTCTTTTTTTCTATTCTTTAAACACAATTCCCTACCATACTGATAACTTTAATCTAAGTTCACCTTAACGTCTTCCCATCAAACTGTGCGTATACATAAGTTAAATCTACGATACCGCATCTGCAGTTACTTTCTTACGACCCACAACATGTGCGATTTTTAAATTAAAAGTCTGTAATGTAAGACTCCAGCAAAATAGTCTCATATTCTTGTCTTTAAAGCATTCTAAAATTTAAGAAGATTGTGATCCGTGTACACAACCATCTCTGATACATTGTACGTGACATACACATTAAAATGTTGTAAGGCTGGTACCAAACTCAGTAGTTCCTTTTCAATCGTGGAGTATTTTTTCTGGTGGATGTGGAGCTTCTTCGAAAAGTAACCAACTGACAGCTCAGTCCCATCCTCAAGTTCCTGTAGGAGTACAGCTCCAACTCCTATGTCTCTAGCATCGATAGCGACTTTAAAAGATTTTGAAAAGTTTGGTGTAGCTAAAACTGGTTTGATGGTTAATATTGATTTCAACTGGTCGAATGCCTCCTGGCATTGTTCTGTCCACCGAAACATTGTGTTCTTCTTCAGCAAATCGGTTAACCATGCCACTACACTGCTGAAGTTTAGAACAAACATCCGATAGAATCCGCTGAGTCCTAAGAATCAAAGCACCTCTTTCTTTGAGGTTGGTCATAGAAATTCCTAGATAGCCTTTGTCTTTGCGTTCCGTGAGGTCAACCTTCCACGACTGATGTTATGACCCAAGAACATCACCTCTGCTTTCACAAATTCAGTTTCATTTAAGTTAATCGCCACTTTTGCTTCTCATAGTTGTTCAAAGAGCTCTGCCAACTGTACCAAGTGATCTTTCAGGACTTACTAAAGATCACTACATCATCCAAATATACTGCGCAGTTTGTTAACCCAGCCACAACTCTGTTCATGAGTCTTTGGAATGTGGCAGGTGCTTTCTTCATTCCAAAGGGCATCACTTTAAATTGACATAACCCATTTGGGGTTACAAACACGGACATTTATTTTGCCGACTCTGATAAAGGTACCTGCCAGTAACCACACATTAAACCGATTGGGGTGTTGTTTTATAGGAGCAGTATTTCCTACATCTGCTTGTACAATAGCATTAATCTGCCCCATTTGATTCTTCCATATGTCCTTATACTGCAGTAACAAATCTTTCAACTGCGTTCTGTGCTCGTGAGACAGATAGCTTACTAACCTATCCCACTCCTCAAGGACTTGTCCATTTTTTAATCTATTTTGAGGCACATCAAAATCCACATCATCTGGATTTGATTCCTCACGCTGCAGGGCAGTAACTAACACCTGATTCTCCAGTTCTTTCCCTCTAGTATAATACGGTTTCCACATGTTCACATGACAGACCCGATACCTTTTTTCTCTATCTGGCATCTTTACTCGATAGTTCACCTGACTCAACGTTTTCTCAATTTGATAGGGACCACTAAACCTGGCTTTGAAGGGATCTCCTATCACTGGTAACAGTACAAACATGTCAACCCCTCGGGAAAATGTCCGAGTCTCAGTACTTTTATCTGCCACCTGCTTCATTCTACACTGTGCCTTCTTTAGATGCTGTTTAGCTAACTCACCTATTTGACTCAATCTCTCCCTCACCTCCGATATATAACCTAAGTGTGTGATATCCAATATTGGTCCTGCGATTTTTCTTGAATTAATTTCAAAGGACCTCTCATTTCATGCCTGAATATTAACTCCGAGGAAGTGAACTGAGTAGACTCATTCGGGGCATCTCTAATGGCAAACAGTATGAATGGGATACATTTATCCCAATCATTCGGGTAATCCTGACAAAATGGTCTTCAGGGTCTGACGCCACCTTTCTAAAGCTCCCTGGCATTCAGGTTGATACACACTGGATTTAAAGGGCTGTATACCTAAGCTGTCCAATACCACCCCAAAAGCCTAGCAGTAAAATTTGACCATTGGTCCAACTGAATCTCTCTGGGTAGCTCATCCCATGTGAAGAAAGCTACTAACTCCTCTACCACCCTTTTTTCCTTGATACTCCGTAATGGAAATGCCTCTGGAAATCTGGTAGACACATCCATTAACAAGTTCTGGTTCCCACTTTTAGTTCTCGTTGAGGGGGACCTACACAATCAACTATAACCCGCTTGAAAGGTTCTTCAAATGCAGGCGTTGGCAACAAAGGTGCTGGTTTTATTACCACATATGGCTTACCTATATTTGGCATGTATGACACGTTTAGCAAAAATTAATCATATCCTTGTGTCTTCCAGGCCAATCAAAATGTTTTTGTACCTTAGCCTGAGTCTTTCATACCCCTAGGTGACCACCTACAGGTAGTTAATGTGCTACCCCTAACACCTCCTGTCTTATGCTACGGACAAATCATTCTGGTTTCTCCTCTGCACTAACCTGCACTTCCGCCTTAGGATTCTATCTTTCAGATAATAACCCTTCAGAACATTCTCTGCCTTCATTTTGGAGTGCGCATTCACATATATATCTTTTATCGTCTTGTCTCACTTTGTAAGTCTCTTAGACTTTCAGGATGAAACACTTCTGTCTGACCCTCTGTCTGTTCATGGTTTTCCTGCACCATTACATCAAACAGGGTGTCCGCAAACTGAACCTCAACTCCTTCATCTTTCTCTTCCGTTTTCGCTTTGTGCTGTGACTTATGATAGTGGGATCTAGTTACTACACAGTCCGGGAAAATACCAGGATATTTCTGTTTTAACTCCTCAGTTTCTTGGTCTTCCTTCGGCTTCTCCACAACAAGTGGTGTCACTCCCAATTTGGATTCTGCCAGATCATTCCCAAGAACAAACTGAATTCCTAGAACTGACACTTTGCAATCACTCTCATTGTTATTTTCTCAGTCTTGAGTTGGCATTCCAACCTGATCTTACATAAGGGAACTCTAAATTTCTGTCCATCTATCCCACAAATTACCACACACTCGAGCAACAAATCAGAAAGAGTGCACATTTGCTCATCCCTTACTATCAGCAACTGGTTAGATCCTGTATCTCTCAAAATTATAACTTCTTGTCCTTCTGCCCCTGTTCTTTCTGAGTAAACCTTACCCACAGAGGCAAATTCTTTGTAGAGATCAGGCACAATCTCCATTTCCAGCCCCTGCCTAGGCTGTGCACTGTCCTGCAGCTCCTCAGCTCTTCTTGGGGTCTCCTTTACTACCTTCACTAATGCCACTGGCTTAGCTTCTATTACCACATCTTTTCCCACAGTGCCTTTCTTTAACGACCAGCATTGTGTCTTCACATGTCCCACCTTCTGGCAGTGAAAACACCTTTTCCCAGTGCCCTTCTGAAACTACTGGCACTGTAATCTACTGTGTCCCACTCCATTACAGTGAAAACACCTGAGGCTTTTCACCTTCTGTTCACCCTCTTGCGCTTCTTTAACAAGTGGTAAATTATTACCAATGTTTTCTACTCATTCTTTCGGGAGTGTTGGATCTCCCCTTCTCCCAACTTCTATCCCTCACAGAACGAAATTCTGGCTGGAAGCATGTCTTATGCACCAACATGTATTCATCTGCTAACTCTGTTGCCCTTCTCATATCTTGAACTTTCAGTTCCTCCATCTGAATTCTTACCATCTCTGGAAGTGAGTTTTAAACCCCTCCAGCAGAATAATCTCTTGTAGAGCTTCAAAGGTCCTATCTGTTTTCAAAGCACGCACCCATCTATCAAAATGACTGTTTAATTCTTTCGAACACAACATTAGTCTGACCTGGTTCCTCCTTTATGTTTCTGAACCGCTGTCTATATGCTTCTCGTACCAATTCATAAGCACTTAAAATAGCCTGTTTAACCTCTTCATAATCTCCTGACCCTTCATCTGACAGCGCGGCAAATACCTCACTACCTCTGCCTACCAGTTTAGTCTGAACTAGCATTGCCCATGAATCCTCGGACCACTCCATCTGCCTAGCCAATTTTTCAAATGACACCAAGAAGTTTTCAACATCTTTCTCAACAAAATGTGGCAGAGCTTTGACATATTTGTATATATCACTGCCTTCTCTTTTAACCTCCATCCTGTTAACCTGACTTTGCTGACTAAATCGCAAATTCTCAGGTTCAAACTCTTTCTCTCTTTGCTCAGCCAACAACCTGCTCTCTCTCTCTCTCTTTCCCCTCTCTCTCTTTCCCTCTCTTCTCTCTCTCTCTTTCTCTCTCTCTCTTTCTCTCTCCCTCTTTCTCTTTCTGTCTCGCGACCATGATGGCAATAGGCTTGGGTTTTCAGATCTCCATCTGAGTTTCCACTGAGCACTGAAGTACTGTGTAACTTCTGCCATTCCTAAAGTGGAAGTTGAGATAGCAGCCACATGCTGCTGCAACATGGGTGGGTCTGCAATTGCTGCCTTGAAATTGGCCACCATTTCCATGTTGGAAAGGATGATAAGAAACCCTGGAAAACCAGCCTATGCATTGTGCACATTTTCTGCAAAGAAGCCATCTGTATCCTTACCCTCCAGAGAGTTAGGAGATTAGCTGTTTTTTTCTCACCTGGTCTGGCCACAGCCTAGTCATCCCCAGTGACTCACCATATACAGCTTTCTATTAGCCTCTACATACAGGTGCAGTATCTGAGCAGGTCAAGTGGGACTGCTGCTTTCTCAGTGGTCTGGTGCAGTGTTATGTCTTCCTCCTGGTTTGTGTGGCTGGCCAACTGACAGTTCATGGGTCTTAGAAAACATAAGATCATTATGGGAGAAGTGGGCAAGGGAGGAGGGGAGGATGACGTGCTATGTTCTCTGGAATTTCTCTTTGTTGTGTATGGCCTGCTTTGACTGGGCCTTTTAAAATAGCCACACCTACACGCATTTAAAGGGTGAGTTAATCACCTGTAGTGTGCGTATTGCCTGCACGGTATGTTCTTAAGTTGCCACACGGTCATGTACCTGTGCAATTTAGAGGGAGCTCTACCTCCATCAGGTCTGAAGGCTTTTTGCTTCATCCTTGAAAACAGTCCCCATTCACCACCACCCTCCTTTATGTGGCTGAGTTTATTTTCACTTTAATCAACTTTTCATTTAACTCATTTCACTTTCTTCAGGTCAGAGGTGTGGTTGTGGGTACTGGGTCCTACTTATGTCTGTCGCCTTATGAAATATGTGGAACACTCCTTGTTCTGCTCTGTGCACCCACCTACATTTCTTTCTCCGGTACATCAATTATGTCATTCGTGCTGCTTGCTGTTCTCATCTGGAATTGGATCTCTCACCTTCATCTGGACTTCACCTTTTCCATTTCTGGGGATAGGCTATCAACCAATATCTACTACAAATCCACCGACTCCCTGTTAAGTTTGATTGCACTTCCTCACATCCTGCTTCCTGCAAGATTTCTATTCCATCCTCCCAGTTTCTTCATCTCCATCACATCTGTTCCAATAATGCCACCTACTACAGCTGCCTCTGACATTACTTTTTTCCATAACTGAAGATTCCAACCAACCCACACACACACGCAAACAGACAGGTTCTCTACCATGCCTAACCCATCTCTGTACTTCTCAGAAGGCTAATAGAATGTTGGCCGTAATTTCAAGGGGATGGAATATAAGAGTAGGGAAGTTGAACTGCAGTTGCACAAGATGCTGATGAGATCATGCCTGACATACTGAGAGCAGTTTTGGCCAACCTATTTAAGAAAAGATACCATTTCATTGGAGGCAATTCAGAGAAGGTTCACTAGATGATCTCTGGTATTATATTTTATGAGCAAATGCTAAACAATTTGGAACTGTACTCAGTGGAGATCAGAAGAATGAGAGGTCATCTCATTGAACCATATTGGATAATTAAGGGCCTTTGCAGTGTAAAGGCTGAGAGGATGATTCACCTAATGGCAGAGTCTCGGACCAGAGGACATATTCTGAGATTTAAGGCTTGAGTTCAGGAGGAATTTTTTCTCTGAGGGTTGAGAGCCTTTGGAACTCCTTGCCACAACTGTAGGGGGAGAGTCCTTTTGTATATTTAAGGTTGAGATAGATTGTTATCAGCTGTGGAATCAAGGGTTGTGGGGAAAGGACAGGAAAGTGGATGTAATAGAGTCATAAACATGTACAGTATGGAAACAGACCCTTCAGTCCAACTCATCCATGCCAACCAGATATCCCAAACTAATCTAATCCCATTTACCAGCACTTGGCCCATATCCCTCTAAACTCTTTCGATTCATACAGCCATCCAGATGCCTTTTAAATGTTGCAATTGTACTAGCCTCCACCACCACCTCTGGCAGCCAATTCCACATATGCACCATCCCCTGTGTGCAAAAGTTGCTCCTTACGTCCCTTTTATATCTTTCCCCTCACAACCTAAACCTAGTTCTAGTTCTAGACTCCCCCACCCCAGGGTCTCTCTGTTCAGCAACACTCCCAAGGACCTTACCATTAAGTGTTTAAGTCCTGCTAAGATTTGCTTTCCCCAAATGCAGCACCTCACATTTATCTACATGAAAAAGGTCAGATCATAATCCTGTTGTGAAGGCTGAAGGCGATAAATGTCCTGCTCCTGTTCCTATTTCAAATGGTCTTATGGCCTTCTACCCTCACTCTCTCCCTTTCCTCCCATAACAACAATAAAGTTCCCCTTGTCCTCACTTTCCAAATTGAAAGGAACATCCTCTGTCATTTCCATCATCTCAAGCAGGATACCACCATCAAATGTATCTTCCCCCAGCCTCCACTATCAGCATTCCACAGAGACCGTTCCCTCTGTGATACTGGTCCACTCCTACATTAATCCTAACACTTCCTCATGCCCACCACCTGCCATGACACCTTCCCACACAATCACGGAAGTTGTAAGGCATGCCTATTTACCACTGCCTTCCTCACCATCCAAGGCCCAATTACACCTTTCAGCTGAAGCTGCAATTTAATTGCATTCCTTTCAATCTAGCCTGTTGTATTCACTGATTACAATGTGGTGTCCCTTTACGTTGGCAAGACCAAACTCAGACTGGGTGATTGCTTTGAGGACCCCTCCACTCTGACCACCGGAATTACCTCAACCTCCCTTTCTTTTAACCATTTCAATCAACCACCTTGCTCCCCTGCTAACATTCCTCGGGTGTGCTGCAATGCTCCAATGAAGCTCAATGCAAGATGAAGGGCCAGCATCTCCTTTACAATATCGAGGACTCATTATTGAGTTCCACAACTTCAAATCGTGGCTCTGTCCACTAGTTTTCTTTACCATCCTCTATTTACACCCAATTCCATCTCTATTTCTCCATTATCTCCATTAGTATGGCCTTTGTCTTTTGTCTGGACATCCTCACAATCTGTTCTCCTCACTCTTCCATCCCCTCTATCAGTAGAATGAAAAATACGAGTCTTCAGCTCCATTCAGTACTGAAAAAGAGTTGGATCAAACTTGAAACTTCTGTTTCTTTCTCCACAAATGAAACCAAGCATGCTGAGTTTCTTCAGCGCACTCTGTCTTTATGAGGGAGCACTGGTAGATTGTAATACTAGTGGTTCATGGTCTCCCCATCAACAGCTTACACTTTGTTAAGTAGCAAGCATTAAGATGAGAGTTGAGAAGGGCAAAAGCAGAAATTATATCAAACCGTGAACCCCACCCCACCCTAAAATGCACTTTAACATTTTATTTTCCCCATGTGATTTTTGGCTTAACTTGAAATTGCGGGAAAACTGTTGTTTTATTAGATTGGAGTTCACTTGAACCAAGTCAACTCAAAATACCTCCACCACTACAGTATCTGCCTATTAGCTTCATATTATATAGCTTCAAATATTTTCTCCAGACACAATCCCAGTCTGCAAGAGAAGAGCCTAGAGTTGAATGGCATATTCTTCATCTTTCCAGTTGATGTAAGATGAAAATGTCAGACAAACGCAATATTTTGTTTCAATTAAACCCTAGTGGCACATAAAATAAGTTTAACAATGAGATGTAGAGACTTAACCATGCATTGCTGTTTACAAATTTGCATGACAACAGGAGCAAAATAAAGTAGATGAAGGATGAGGACACCAAAATGCAGAATTAATAAGATTGTAAGACCGTAAGGAAAGGAACAGGAGTAAGGTGTTCAGCCCTTTGAGTCGCGAGTGTGGTGCTGGAAAAGAACAGTAGGTCAGGCAGCATCTGAGGAGCAGGAAAGTCGACATTTCGCGCAAAAGCCCTCCTGCTCCTTTTCCAGCACCACGCTCTCGACTCTAATCTCCAGCGTCTGCAGTCCTCACTTTCGCCTATTCAGCCCTTTGATCCTGCTCCACCGTTCAATGCGATTATGACTGATCCAACATCCCTCATGTTCACCTTCCTGCTTTTTCCCTGTAACCCTTGATTCCCAGACTGATCAAGAACCTATCCCAGCCTTAAATATACACAAGGACTTTACCCTTGTAGCTCTCTGTGACAAAGGAATTCCAAAGATACCCAAACCTCAGAGAAGAAATTCCTCCTCATCTCAGT
Organism: Chiloscyllium plagiosum; assembly: GCF_004010195.1. Lineage (NCBI taxonomy): Eukaryota > Metazoa > Chordata > Chondrichthyes > Orectolobiformes > Hemiscylliidae > Chiloscyllium > Chiloscyllium plagiosum. Next base: position 5,982,345 of record NC_057719.1, read on the forward strand.
CTTAAGTTGGCACCCCTTTTTTCTCAGATTATGCCCTCTGGTCCTCGACTCTCCCATGTCAGCATTTACTCTGTCAAACCCCTTAAAAATCCTTTATGTTTCAATGAGATCACCTCACATTCTTTTAATTCTTCTAAAACTTTATTCATAAGACAAACCCTCCAGATCAAAAATCATCCTAGTGAACCTTCTCTGAACTATCTCCAATGAAATAATGTTTGTCCTAAAATAAAGGAACTAAAATCACAGTTGCCTAGATGTGGTCTCACCAGCACTTTATACAGTTACAGCAAGACTCCCCTACCCTTATTCGGTCACTTCCTAATTACCTCTGCACCTGTGTGCTGGCTTTCTATATTTCATGCACAAGTACCTCCCCAAGTCCCTTTGCAGCTTTCTGCAGTTTTTCTCCATTAAGATAATACTATACATTGTGATTGTTTAAAGGATGCTTTTGTACAATTTCAAGAGTGAAAAACACTGATTTCAAAACAATTAATGTTTGATTGGCCTTCAGTATGAATGGATTAGAATGGTGAAAAGTAGACAGAATTCTCAGTTCTGATCCCACTACCCTTACTGGAAGTGCACAAAAACAAAAACAAAAAAAACAAAGGGTCTTGTGACATGGTGTAGTGTCCTGATTCCTGGGCCAAAATGTCTGGGTTCAAGTGCCACCTGGCCCATAGGTGTGTCATATCACGGCAGAACAGGTTGATCAGTTTCAGGTAAGCAAGGGATCAGCAGGGCTGACCGGCCAGTTACAGACTTGCACTCTTTGTCTAGCTTTATCTATCAAGAGTGGGAACTGGAGCAAGATAATATCTATCCTTTGACTCTTCGAGCTCCAAAGGAGGATGGGAAGAATCCTGATATTTTCTAATCATAAGTTCATAAAATACAGAAGCAGAGTTAGGCCTTTCAGCCCATTGAATCTGCTCTGCCATTTAATTGTGGCTGATATACTCCTTACTCCCATTTTCCTGCCTTCTCCCCATAGCCTTTCAACCCATTACCAAGTGAGAATCTGTGTAACTCCTTCTTAAATTTAGTGCCCCAGCATCCATGACACTTTGAAGTAACAACCTGTTTAGAGCTGTTACTTCACACCTGAAGAGCAGGTGGGATATGAACTTAGGCCTCTTGGCTCAGAGTTAGGGACACTACCACAGCACCAGAAGAGTCTATCTTATTATTGCCCATCTCTGGAACGGCAGTGCCTTGTACCCAGCCTCTCGGCTCAAAGATAGGAACATTACCACTGCATCACAAAAACCTTTAATAACCTGTATCTACATTGAAAATTATATTGACAAACTGCTACATGTTATCAGGCAGTATTTAATAATTCATGCATTTAACTCAATGATGTGGATCAATAATATTGCCAGAATGCACCTATTTATTTTGAAAAGGCTTTCAAATGCCCTGTTTTATCTACAGTTTAGAGAAGGTGGCCCAGTCACATTAATCAATAGCACTTGTTAGCATGTGCATTTTTGCAAAAATGGGAAGGATTTTCAGTCCTAGAGCTTACCAATGTCCATAAGTGCACTGATTAACTATAGTTATGCCAGCTAGGAATGTCCCATGAACTGCCCTCAACAAGGAAGCAGTGAGTATGCTACGATCAGAGAGTCCAGCCTGGGCTATAAATGGGCCAGTGTCCTGTTCTTGGTCTCTTTCCTGTTTTAAAATAAAGTATGTGTGGCTGTCAGGTGAGGGTATATCCCAATTTAACTCTGGTGTTCCCCGCAATGAAACAACATGATGGCTTTCATTAGGCATGAAGGGCGATCATTTGAGCAAGATGTTGGAGGGCTGTAGGACCATATCTCAGCACTATTTAGTGCCATCAATAGAAATGGAGATTTATCCTTCTCTAAATCTGCCATTGACTTGCTCTAAATAGGCTGTGATCCAGTCCATTCCTTCCTTGAACCTGTTATTACTCAGAGGTTGAACGTGCACTCAAGAATGGATCAGCAACACTTAAAAAGTATTGAAAGTAATCATAATTCTACTTGTGAGAGGTTTTAATGAGATTTTAATTACTGGTTTGATTTATTGTTTGAAGGCAATCCTCCAGATGCTTACTTTCATGGTTTTTTCTCCCTTTTTTCAGTTAGTAAGTAAGAGTTCATTTACAGCCCTACTGGTGGTTTGATTCAGTCACGTTATCGTCCACTTTCGAATGTGAACGCTAACTCTCCATCAGCAGTAGCGTGTTCTAGTGCTACAAGCCAAGGCTGCGGCTGTTTGTCCCCATCCCGTGCACTGCCTCCTCAGGCCCTGGATTATCATGAGATCTGAATGCACTCGGCCAATATTTTTGACTTAAATCTGTGAAATACAGCAACTCTTGCCCGTATCATGCTGCGATACAGTCTGTACTCCTCTTCCCGCTCTCCCTCCCACCCTGCATGTGCTCAGAGGCTGATATCATGCGGTTGTTTAGCATTGCTGGGCTGCTGCTGATTTGCATACAGCCGCTTTGTTTGTCTCTCTGTGCCTGTCCGACTCTAAAGTCTATTTATTTTGCATGAGTCATATCTCTCTCATATCAGGATTCAGATCTCGATCAATAGAGGTTAGTGCAGTTAAATGTTTTATTGATTGAACTGTTAATCCAGGCAAGCAGGGCAATATAGCCAGAGTAACTTAGTCAATTGACTAAGGTATTAGAAAACACATGACATATAAAATCTATAACAATTATAACAACATGGAAACAGACCCTTTGTGTCAGTCATGTGAGTCTAACAAGTCATTGATATTTTCAATCATTTTAAAACACATTTTCTTAGTGATATTTAACACGACATGCTCCCTGTTTTTAACTGAATAACTTCTGATTAATTTTTAGATTTTGTTCTTTTCTTGGTTTAAAGCAAATCTCATACCTTGAGACCTAAAATTAGTAGCACCTTTTAAAAAGGTTTATGTTAAACCTGTAGGTTTCACATCATATTGAACAGCAAAAGAACCATAAACTCAAAACAAATAGACAAAATGCTAGACATCATGGCAACCCACAATTGTAAGAGAAAGGTTAATGGTTCGAATTGAAAAGTCCTTATTAAAACTCAACACTCATCTGTTTGACATGACCCCTTTGTGGCATTGGTCAGTGAAGAGAGGATCGTATAAAAGATAGCTCCTGGATAACTGGCAACCAGGCAATTCCATCAATAAAGCAGCTGCTCATAACTGGCTGCATGGGTTAAACACAAGTAGGGTAATTCTAACCTTTGGATGATAGTCAGCCAGCAGCTTAGTTTGTGTCTCTCCCCATTTTAATTTCCATTGTCTCCAATGATCAGCTGAAATGTAAAAGACTGCTGACTCACCGTCAGCTATTTTACAATATCATTATCAAATCAAGGAAAAATGGAGTCATATTTCTATTTTGACTTAATAGCTGTTCACCCCAGGTCCACTTGAAAATATACTGGCTGTGATTCCCTGCTGAAAAGTATTTAGAATACTTTACCTATTGCAATTTATGGTTTTTTGGAAAATCTGATTCTAAACAGACCATAATATATTTCCTGGCCAAAAGACATACGGTTTTCTTTTGGATAAGCCCTCTACATGTCTTTTGATCTAGTTGATGGGCCAACAACTGCAGACATGTCTGCCCTCCAAGAGGGCATCACTGTGGGGAAAATTATATATTATGCTGCTGGAACTACTAATTCACGTCCCTTCCACTCCATTCATTGGCAACTTGCTGCATCATTCTCCCTGTGAGAGGATGGGAAGACAGTGTATCCTCTGAAATGACAGATATGTTCTGAAGCAAGTACATTGATGCCTCTGTTCATCATGGAAGTGAGCAATGTATAAAGTACAGCTAATTTACAGACTAATGTCAGCTTTGAGTGACTTATATTTTTGGGTTTGGATGTGAGATTGTTTCAAGGAATTAATTTTGCACAGTTTGAGCCAATATAAGTGCAAACTAATGTTGTGTGATACCAGTGAAGTCCTAATTTAAAGGCAATCCAATATAAGTAAGTTTTAAGCTTTACCAACATTATAAAAGAAAATTCATTGAAAAATTTTGCATTTGAGAAAGGTGTGGAGATTGCAGCAGAACTCAGCACCAACAGTTTTCATCGGGCTAAAAGACTATTTGGAGTAAAACTGCAAACTGTACAGGATATACACAGGCACCGTAGGCAGCATCACCATGGGACTGTTAACCAAATGAGAAATTAGCCAAAAATAAATCGAGTTAGGATTGCTGGGTTCAACTGCAGTTTACTTTCACTGTGATCCTATCAAAGGCTTTAGCTAAAATCAAATCTTTAATAGGTTATAAATCATCAGGAATCAACAATTAATCTCATCCTGTTAGAGAAATAAAGGGTAACCTATTTATTTTTAGTTGCATTCACTTGCAAATCCTGCAATTCATTTATTTCCATTTGTAATTTAATTGTTAAATCATATATCCGATTAATATAATTTAACTAGTATTCTTCCAGACCACTAATAAAAATAAAACTCTAAAGTATTTTAGTCTCTTGCTCATTGCAGTTTCAGTTAAAATGCAATACTGAAAATAAAATTCTGATTAAACAACAGCATCCTGCATGCGTATAACATGTTTGTTGAAGCAAAACGTTCTGAGGCCCTTCACAGAAACATTATCAAATTTGACAATGAGCCACATTTAAATTTTGAGGCCAGGTTAAAACCCAGTCTAAAGAGGCAGATTTTCGTGTATGTAACCCCAAATATCAGAAAGGACAGTTTAGATTGACAAGTGAAGAGCTGCTTCAGTGTGTAGTTGTTGAGTGATGATGTGAAGTACTGTAATGTCTCATTAGTTCTGCATTTGTATAGAGTCCTTGTAAAGCTTTAGCCTGATGTCACACATTAATGGTCTTCTATCTTGCACCCCTGCAGGTTCAGTGCATGCCACGTCGATCGCAGCCTCAAGAGTGGAGCAAGCACTGTCTGAGGTGGCTTCATCCTTGCAGAGCAGTATGCCAAGGCAGGGACCAATGCACCCTTGGATGACTCTGGCCCAGATTTGGTTGCATGCAGGTTAACATGCAGTGATTCTGCACCACTCTTTTGATTTCTTTTTTAAATTCAATTGTAAAATGAAAGTGAAGTTAAATTCAATTGTAAAATAAGCAAAGCAAATTCCCAACACATGCATTGCTTTCAAAATATCTGAGCATTTTCTGCAAAACTTTCCAACATTGTTGGTGCATCTTCATGGTAAGTTGGAAAGTATGTGATTTGACGAATACTAGCACTGAGCAATGTGTTGCAAAGTAGCATGAAAAAGCATTATGTAAATGAAAGTTCAAGTTGCACTAATTAAGGAATCTAAAACATGAAGGCAGTGTCTTAGGATAAGGCACCAATCAATTAAGACTGAGAAGAGGAAAAATTACTTCACTCAGAGTTGTGCACCTTTGGAATTCTGTCACTCAGGTAGATGCTTCAGGGGTAAATACAGGCAGATTTGTGCACTTTCAGGGGATTTTGAGTGATATGGGAAGCAGGTGGGCAAGTGAAATTGAGGCCAGGGTCAGCTTTTATCACATTGAGTAGTGGAGCATGTTCATCAGGCTATATAGTCTATTATGCTTCTATTTCTTAAATTCTTGAGGTAAACTTCTCGAGTTGTTTCGTAAATCCATAAGGAAAAATAGAAATTAAGCCAAATAAAATAGTTGGCAAGCAGATCAAAAGCTTTGGTTAAAGAGAGAGACTTTAAGGAGAGGCTCAATGTGTTTGTGTGAGAGAGAGAGAGAGAGAGACAGACAGACAGACAGAGATGGAGAGACACAGAAGATTAGTAAAGGAAATTAATAGTGGGAGAACTAAGAAGCTGAAAGTCCACTAATGATATGTCATGGCTGCAGAAGAGGCTAGTTTGAGAGGAATGGATAATTCTGTGGGTGATTTTGGCATTGTAGGGCTGGTGAAAGTTACAGAGATAGGTTGAACATGATAATGGAGTGATGTAAATTTGGATTAGTTTGGGCAAATCTGGTGTAGAACAATGTTCTTTAAAATATATTTTGATATAATAAAATGCCCAAGGTGCTTCATAGGAGCACTATAAAGCAAATTAAGACACTTAGCCACATAAGAGATAGAAGACTAGATGATTAAATGCTTGGTCAAATACTTGGGCTTTAAAGGAGGAAAGTGAGGTAGAGAAAGGCTATTGTAGAGCTTAGGCCCTAGGCAGATAAAGGTAGAGCACTTAGAGTTGACAAAACAAAAGAGGCCAGAATTAGAGGAGGATGGTGATCTCAAAGGTTTTTGGGGCTGGCAGAGATAACAGAGATGAGGATGAAAATTTTCAAATCAAGACTTTGCTTGATAAGGAACATATCACCATGGGAGCTGTTGAGGTCCCAATACCAATCCATGTGACACACCACTTATTGTATCTTGTCAACCTGAAAAAGGTTCAGTTACACCTACTATCTTCTTCCTGTTAGCCAGTCAATATGCTACCCCCTGCACCATGACCTTTTGCTTTCTATAATGATCTTTGATATCATATCTTATCAAAAGCCTTCCAAGAAATGTCGGTACAGAATATATATACAGGTTCCCCTTCATCCAAACCATATGTGCCACATTAAAGAGCTCCAACACATTGGTCAAACATGATTTCCCTTTCTAAAGATCATGTTGATTCTGTCTGATTATTTAATACCCTGCTATAACTTTTATAATAATAACTTCTAACACTATGACAAATGTTAAATTAACTGACCTATAGTTTCCTTTTTGTCTGCCTCCCTTTTTAAGTGGAGTTTTCTCTATCTTCCAATCTAACTGGACTATCCCTGAATCAGAAGAGTTTTTGAATATTAAAACTAATGCGCCAAATATCACACTAGCCATTTCTTTCAAGACCCCAAGATGAAGTCCAACCAGACCACTTGCCACTTATTTGCCCCACAGCTCCAACAATTTATTCAATAGCATTCCTCTGGTGATTATAATTTTCCTGAGTTCTTCCCTCCCTTCTATTTCCTGATTAATTATCACTTTGGAATGTTACTTGTATACTCAACAGTAAAGAATAATGCACAATGTCTGTTCAGTTCATTTTACTTGTTTTCCATTAATTTTCCAGTCTCACTTTCTATAGGACTAATGCTAACATTATTAACTTCATTTTTCTTTAAATGTTTACAGAACTCTTACTATCTATTTTTATATGTCTGGGTAGCTTTGTCATACTCTATTTTTCCATTTTTAATTTTTTGGTCATTCTTTGCTAATTTTATATTCAGTTGAATTTTATGACCTGCCATCTGTCCTTGCATAGTATATGTTTTTCTTTAAGCTTGATAATATCGTTAATATCTGTACTTAACGAGATCATGGGTATATGCCTTGGAATAGATTTTAAGTTATTGGAATACGTCTGTTCTGTGTATTCTGAAATATCCCCTTCACTTTCTACCACTGCATCTCTGTTACCTTTTCCTTTAACCTAATTTTCCAATTCACTATAGATAATTCTGCTTTCATGCACTTTTATATTTTATTTTGCACCCAATTCTCTTTCCTTTAAACTCACTGAATGTAATATTCAATCACATTATGGTCGCTGCTACCCAGGAGTTCCTTCAACATAAGCTCATTAATTAACTATCTCATTGCATGCATAACCTGCTAACTTAGCTCCAGAATATGCTGTTCTAAAAAACTAAACTGAAAGTATTCTATGAACCCTTCAACTAGGCAAACTTTGCCCATCTGAAATTTCCAGTCTATGTAAATTAAAATCTCCCATAACTAGTGCTGTGCTTTTCTGATAAGCTCTCTTTCTTCCTTCCCTTACTGGGTGGTTTCATTAGGAGGTCTGTACATCTCTTCCACAAGTGACTTTTTGTGTTGACCCAAATATCTTCACACCTTAGTTACTTGAACTTAAAGTCTCCCTTGTCTTGGATTAACAGAGTTGAAAATGTGTTGCTGGAAAAGCGCAGCAGGTCAGGCAGCATCCAAGGAACAGGAGAATCGACGTTTCGGGCATAAGCCCCCCGAAACGTCGATTCTCCTGTTCCTTGGATGCTGCCTGACCTGCTGCGCTTTTCCAGCAACACATTTTCAGCTCTGATCTCCAGCATCTGCAGCCCTCACTTTCTCCTTGGATTAACAGAGCCATGCTTCAAATTTGCTACTTCCCTGGCATTCCTAAATGTTCTGTACCATTCAAGATTCAGGTCCTAATCCATGTGATTCTCCAGCCATGTGTCTGTAATGGCTATTAGACTATACTTATTTTACGCATTGCATATTATCCTCTTAGTGGAGACCTTGTTGCTGTAGTGATATTGTTGCTACTAATCCAGAGAACCAGGTAATGTTCTGGGGACAAGGTTCAAATCCCACCACAGTATCATTCTATACTAAAGAAATAAATGCGAAAGAGAAGCAGTTTTTGCAAGAGTAAACTCTGGAGTGTTTGCTGAGGTTCTTTTTTGATTATTACAGGTTTCAATTTGTTGATCTAAAATTGTGACAAATTATTTCTTTTTGATCTAGAAATCGATGTTTCTGTCACTGAACACGTAATTGGTAGAAAATAAATAGAAAAAATGTCTGAATATGGTTTATGAAGTTCTCAAGTAAGATTTTGAATCAGAAACATTGACTCTCCTTCACAGAGTCTGACTGAGTCCATCATTTTCTACCTTCATTTCAAATTTCCAGAGCAAGTGGTCTTTTGCTCTTGTAGATATTTGCTGTTTGTGAGACCTTGCAGAGTGCAAATTGTTGGTCTGTAAAACAGCTGTGATTGCATACCAAAAATAATTTATTGGCTAGATGTAAACCTGTTGGTTAAGATACATGATAAACCACAATTAATTCCTCCAAGTGGTGGAATGCTCTTCTTTTGAGATATCTTCAACTCATTCCTTTAAATCAATAGGTTATGCTGTAGAGTCGTATAGCTCAAACTGTCTTGTATGGACGTGCAGAATCTAATATTTCAGCAACAGACTTCATTTAAATCAAGATTTAAAATGATAAAAGAGACCGATAAGTTGGATGAAGCACTGTCACTGGGGAAATTCAGAACAAGAGGGTGAAATCTTAAAATTAGCACTAATTCATTTAGGAATTAAGTTCTTTATGCAAGCAAGATATTATATATATGGAACATTGTTTTCACAAAGACATCAGATGCTGGAAACATTTGAAGATTTTGAGATTGAGATCCATCGACTTTTATTTTGCAAACAAGAAGACAAATGTGGACTTCAATTCCACAAAATAGCCTGAAAAGCTATTTAATTCTGTACCTATTGTGGTGCAAACACCATTTCAAATTTAATGTTAGTCAGCCAAGTCTCTTGTTGGATCTTTTAGATTTAAAAAAAATTATTTGTTGGATGTGGTTGTCACTGCCAAAATAAGCATTTGTTGCATATATTTCTACCATATATACTCAAGTAATAGTCACATTTTTTGAGTACCTTTCAAGGTTAAATTTATATGGTCAACTATTACATGGATGCTACTTTTAAGTGGCTAAAATTCATGCCATATCATTAGCAGCAGCTCAATTGATCTCTGAACAAATAATTAAAAAAAGAATTACGGTAGTTCTAAAGACGCGGAGTGGAGCGCGATGGTCAGTGGACTGGAAGACCTGCAGCAGAGCAGGATGACCAGCAGACTGGAAAGTCCGGAAAGAGGGACAGCCGGCACACTGACTCAGAAGTGTTATCTGTGAAGAACTAGGGTCAACCTTTACATGAGATATAGGAAAATTCCAGATTTTTGTAGCCAGAAATAGAGGATCAACTTTTAGGGAGATTAACTATTACTCAAGTATGTACAGTAATTTCCCTTGAACTGAGTGGCGAGCTAGGCTTTATTGAGGGCAAAAACAACGACTGCAGATGCTTGAAACCAGATTCTGGATTAGTGGTACTGGAAGAGCACAGCAGTTCAGGCAGCATCCAAGGAGCTTCGAAATCGACGTTTCGGGCAAAAGCCCTTCATCAGGAATAAAGGCAGTGAGCCTGAAGCGTGGAGAGATAAGCTAGAGGAGGGTGGGGGTGGGGAGAAAGTAGCATAGAGTACAATGGGTGAGTGGGGGAGGGGATGAAGGTGATAGGTCAGGGAGGATAGGGTGGAGTGGATCGGTGGAAAAGGAGCTGGGCAGGTCGGACAAGTCCGGACAAGTCA
>NC_057719.1:5992818-6012926 GCF_004010195.1 Chiloscyllium plagiosum
CGGAGAGGTCAGGAAGAAGATTGCAGGTTAGGAAGGCGGTGCTGAGTTCGAGGGATTTGACTGAGACAAGGTGGGGGGAGGGGAAATGAGGAAACTGGAGAAATCTGAGTTCATCCCTTGTGGTTGGAGGGTTCCTAGGCAGAAGATGAGGCGCTCTTCCTCCAGCCGTCGTGTTGCTATGGTCTGGCAATGGAAGCCCTCCCCCAAGTTCCTCCTCCCTTCCTTTTATCTTAGTCTGCTGGACACACTTTCCTCATTCCTGAAGAAGGGCTCATGCCCGAAACGTCGATTCTCCTCCTTCGATGCTGCCTGACCTGCTGCGCTTTTCCAGCAACACATTTTCAGCTAACATAATAGTCACCACTGATGAGACTATAACTTTGAATTCAAGTTTTAATAATTGAATTTGAATTCATTATTAATTGAATGGAAATTCTGCCAGATATAATGATGAGATTTAACCAGTATCCTTAGATTACTCTGGATTACTTGTCCAGTGACATTAATAGTCTGCCAATATCTCCCACTTGTTTTCCATTTTAAAATGTGATCATTGCTGTAAAAAGACGCTAATTTCACAAGAGTACAAATTGAAGGGGAAAATCAACATTGATGCTGAATGAGAGTGCTGATTGGTTGACAAATAGATTCTGAATCGAGAATGTGGTGCTGGAAAAGCACAGCTGGTCAGGCAGCATCCGAGGAGCAGGAAAATGGATGTTTTGAAACGTCGAATCTCCTGCTCCTTGGATGCTGCCTGACCGGCTGTGCTTTTCCATCACCACACTCTCAACTCTAATCTCCAGCATTTGCAGTCCTCATTTTCTCCTGACAAATAGATTCTGACTGATAAAGGCATTGCTAAGGGGGTCTTCACAGGTTAATGCTAATTGACAGTTAACAGCCAGGCTTTGTTTAAATGTTAAACCAGGTAGGTTTAGAATAGTTATGGCAGTGGGGATCTCATCTCAAATTCACTTCCTTACTCTGGAAAGGTGCAAAGACAAAACTCTCAAACAAAATATTTTTTAAAATGTACTTGTCGAATGGAATACTCGTATTGCCAAAAGATATCCAGCTCTGAGAAAGTTAAATAATCAGTTTGAACATACGGAGGAAGTAAACACCTTCTGATCAGCTTCTATGTAGATGATTTCTGTGAAACTCTGGCAGCTCCCAACTCACCGAGATTTTAGTTTCCTGTATGTGTCACTGTAATAAGATGACGTATTCATCATGAAGCATTTAAATATTAACCAAAAGCACTTTCTTCCATCCCATTGTGGATGCATATTTCAGTGAGTCATAATTCTATGATTGAAGTACAGAACAAATCTGGAAAGGAGGTATTTATTGGGAAATAAGCCAACTTGTATGTCTAAATCCCTCGGTGGTCTCACCCCCTGTCTATATATAATCTCCTACAGCCTTTTATGATATCAGCACTCCTTCAATTCTGACTTTGTGTCTGTCATAATTATAATTCCGTCTAATGCCATCTCCTACCCTGCATGAATTGAACCCACACTTTTGCCATCACAATGCATTCCAACCAGCCATCCAGCCAGCTGAACTAACCAACAGCTGAAGTTACCACTCTCCTTCTCAACATCTCCCCTTATCTGAGGCATGGTGACCCTCAGGTTAAACCACCACAAGTTGTCTCTCTCTAAGAGAGCAACATAGACTGGTAGGAGTATGGTGACTTTACCTATTACCTATACTATCCAGTCTTCATGTATTCAAGCTGATTGGAGCGCCATGGAGAGTGAGTTAGTATTAGCAGTCGCAAGCAGAATGTTTTTAGTTTTGATTTTAGAAGTTTAATATAGTTTATGCAGGATTTGAAATCAGACAGATAGTGCAACAGCCTTGTACAGTAGTGAAGATTCATTTTGAGAGGTCTAGAATTTAAGAGCAGAGATGTACTGCTGAGGCAGTATAAGGCTCTGGTCAGACAGCATTTGAAATGTTGTGAGCATTTTGGGCCCTATACCTAAGGAGGGATATTGGATTAGTGGTGCTGGAAGAGCACAGCAGTTCAGGCAGCATCCAAGGAGCTTCGAAATCGACGTTTCGGGCAAAAGCCTTTCATCAGGAATAAAGGCAGTGAGCCTGGAGCGTGGAGAGATAAGCTAGAGGAGGGTGGGGAGAAAGTGCATAGAGTACAATGGGTGAGTGGGGGAGGGGATGAAGGTGATAGGTCAGGGAGGAGAGGGTGGAGTGGATAGGTGGGATATGCCAACCTTGGAGGGGGTCCAGAGGAGGTTCACAGGAATGATCCTGGGAATGAAGGGCTCTGTCATATGAGGTATGGTTGAGGCCTCTGGGTCAGTACTGGATGAAGTTTAGAAGGATGGGGAGATCTTACCGAATACTGAGAAGCCTGGGCAGAGTGGACTCTGAGAAGATGTTTCAACTAGTAGGAGAGACTAAGACCCAGGGGCACAGCCTCGGAGTGAAGGACCAACAGTTGAAAATTGAGGTGAAAAATTTTGTCAGCCACAGGGTGGTTAATCTGTGGAATTCATTGCTGCAGAGGCCAAGTCTTTGAGGGCAATTAAGACAGAGCTTGATGTGTAAGGGGAAGAAGACAGGAGAATGGTTTGAAAACAAAATTTGCCATTTTTGAATGGTAGAGAAGCCTCGATTGACTGAATGGCTTAATTCTGCTCCAATTTGGTCTTATAGTACAGCATATAAATTGAAATGATCTGCTGACGGTGTTGCCAAAAGACAACAATCTCGTGTATTTTTTCAGCACTTTATGTAAACCATTCCAAAGTGCACCTCAGGATTGCAGTTGAACAAAATTTGATACTGAGCCATATAGTGGCATAATAGAACAGAAGCTTAATTCAGGATATTAAGGAAGATCTTAAAGAAAGTAAAAGACATAGAGAGACATGCATTTCCAGAACTTAGGATCCAGGCAGCTGAAGTTGCCATAAAGGTCAAATTAGATTTATTTTAAAATAATGGATTGAGCCTAGCACATAATTCAGGCACAAGAGTAGGAGATATAAGGGCTGTACTAAAATTGGGATGACCACAAGGGAGCATTGTTATTGGCTTTACTGTGGAAATAATTATCTTTTACTCCAACTCATTCTTTCCCTAGATCTCAAAGGCATAAAACTCTTTGCTTCTCAGTCTTCTCTTCATGTTACAATCCATTTAAAACCAAGCTGGATATCAGGTAATTGAAAACTCTTACAGTGCAATTTACAAGGATAAAAAAGCCCTTCATGGTGGCAACTACATGCAGCTCTGCCCCCTAACTCTCCTGAAGTTCTGGTATGCTGCTGGTGTCTTCCATGCTGAAAACTGATGCAAAGTACCTATTCAGTTCCTCCACCATTTCTTTTTTCCCCGTTACTACTTCTCCAACCTCATTTTCCAGATGTCCAATGTCCACTCTTGTCTCTCTCTTATCTTTTAAATATCAAAAAAAACTATTGCAGTCTTCTTTATATTTTTTAGCTAGCTGTCTTATTGCATCATCTATCCCATTGTTGCTTTTATGGCTATCCTCTATACTAGTTTTTAAAAGCTTCCCAAACCTCTGGCTTCCGGACTAATCTCCACATTGTATGTTGTTTTTCTTGCTTTTATGCTTTCCCTGACTTCCTTTATGAGCCATGGTTGCCTCATCCTCCCCTGAGTACGTCTCTTCTTCCTTGGAATGAATTTCTGCTGTGTCTCCTGAATTACCCTCAGAAACCCCTGCTATTGCGGCTCCACCATCTCCCCCACCAGGCTCCCCTTGCAATCAATTCTGGCCAACTCCTCCCTCATGTCTTTGTAGTTAACTTTACTCAATTCTAATACAGTTACTTCTGATTCCAGCTTCTCCCCCTCAAACTACAGGGTGAATTCTGTTATATTCTGCTCACTGCCCCTCGGGGTTCCATCACCTTCAGCTCCCTAATCAGGTCTGCCTCATCACCAAATCCAGAATTACCTGTTCACAGCTGCTTCAAAGAAACCACCTCATAGACATTCCACAAATTCCTTCTCTTGGGATCCGCTGCCAATCTGATTTTTCCCCGTTCACCTGGATATTGAAGCCCCCATGATTATTGTTATAGTGCCTTTCTTACATGTCATTTCTATCTCCTGATTTATTTTCTTCCTTATATGCTGTTTACTGCTAGGAGGCCTGTAGACAGCTTCCATCTGGGTCTTTTTTCCTTCGACATTCCTCAGCTCTCCCCACACTGATTCTATGCCTTACTGCTATTGATTTAATTTCATTTCTTCCTAACAAGGCAATCTGCCCATCTGCCTGTTCTTCTGGTAGGATGTGTATCCCAGGATGTTTGGTTCCCAGTCCTGATCCCCTTGCAGCCAGATCTCTCTGATGCATGCGATATTGTACCTGCCAATTCCAATCTGCGCTACAAGCTCATTTACCTTTTTTCATTAACTGCGTGCATTTAAGTACAACACCCTCAGTATGGCATTGACTGCCCTATTCCCATAGTTGTTCCTTTTTCTGCTGTGCCTGAAGTTAGGTTCCTGACCCTTTCCATAGTGTCTCTCCAATTACTTGTTCTGGATACTGTAATAACTTTTATTGGGTGCCCCCTCCTTTAACGTTTTCCATTATTTTCCAAGCAACTGAACCCCATCCCCTCACTGTTTAGTTTAAAGTCCTATCCACAGCCCTCCGGTCCCAGCATGATTCAGGTGGAGCCCGTCCCGTTGGAACAGCTCCCTCGTTTCCCAGTAATCGTGCCAATGTCCCATGAATTCGAGCCTGTTTCTCCAACACCAATCTTTGAACCACCTCTTTAATCTTCTTGACTCAGTGCCAATTTGCTTGTGGTTCAGGTAGTAATCCGGAGGTAATTACTTTTCTGATTCTGCTCTTTAGTTTATCCCCTAGCTGCTTATATTCGTTCAGCAGAACCTCTCTCTACCTATATCACTGGTACCTACAAGGACCATAACAACTGGATCTTTTCTCTCCCTCTCCCAAGTTTCTTTGCAACCCAGATGAGATATTTTGAACCTGGGCACCAGGCAGGCAACACAGCCTTCAGGACCCGCGTTGCTGGCAACAGAGAAACAATATGTATTCCCCCGACTGTACTAACCCCGATTACAACTACATTTCCCTTTTCTCCGTGCTGTTCAGTAGCTCCCTGAGCCATGGTCAATTTGCTGCTCCTCCCTACAGCCTCCCACTCTCACCCACACGGCGGGGGCAAGAATTTCAAACCTGTTAGACAAGCTCAGGGACTGAGGCTCCTTCAGCACTACCTCCTGGATCCTTGTACCTGTGTTGCTGGTAGTCACACCCTCCTGTCCCTGAACACAGATTGAATTTGAGGTAGTTAATCTAAAGGATATGACTGCCTCCTGAGACACAGTGTCCAGGCAGCTCTCCCACCCCAGAAGCCAGAGTTCCTTGTGCAACCAGCACTTGCTACAGATGTGGTCACTGCAAACCATACTGGGGTCCACCAGCTCCCCCATCGTACAGTTATGATCTGCCGTTTTGCTCAAATCGCTATTTTAATTACTTAGTTCTTAATTTGATTTTTCAACATTTCCTACTGATGGTTTAGTTTGTAGCCTGTAAATATTTCCCCTATTTACCTTCAACCTGAAGGTAACCAATAAGAGATAGTCAAATTAGTAGCAATCATCAACCAATGAACTTGTGTTTTAAGTGTGATGCCACTCTTTTTGTGCTGGACCCTTGATCCTGGGCTTCTTTTTATCCTGTTTATATAAAAAAAAAGTCCCCCAGTCCTCATTTACCATCCCACCAGCATCCACATTAGCTGCTGTTTCTGCCACCTCCAGCAGGAAGCCACCACCAATTACATATTCTCCACCCGTATCATCCTTCCACAGTGACCATCCCCTCCAGGACAACTTAGTCCAGTCCTAACAAGCCCCAAAAGCCCCATGGCACCTTCCCATGCAGTTGCAGAAAATGTAACACCTAATGGTTAATTCCTCTCTCCTCAGTATCCAAGGGTCCACACGCACCTTCCAGGTGAAGCAACAATTTACCTGCACTTCGCTCAATCTAGTCTATTGTATTTGCTGCTCACAATGTTGTCTCCTCTACATTCGGCGAATGAAATGCAGACTGGATGACCGCTTTCAAGAACACCTACATGTTGTTCTTAAAAATGATCCTGAACTTCTGACACTTCAACACACCGCCATGTTCCCTGAACACCATTTCATTTTCTGCTCAGGGACACTGCAACCTTCAGGGTTCCATAATAAATTCTATAATTTTAGGGCCTGAGAACCTTCTCCCATGTTCTTATCCTAAACCCCACACAGCAGTCCTTTTCGTCAAATGGACTGCTCTCATCGAACCAACCTGTTTTCACCCATTAATGGACCCTATTAGCAACATTTCATTCTCCCCAGCTCAACATTAACCATTCCTGTCTGCCCAACTGTTGTTCTCTCCCTTTGGGCTTCATGTTCACTTATTGTTTACTCCCAGCCCAGTCTTTCGCATAGTCATAGAGTCATAGAGACGTACAGCATGGAAACAGGCCCTTTGGTCCAACTCGTCCATGCCGACCAGATATCCCAACCCAATCTTGTCCCACCTGCCAGCACCCGTCCATTTCATTTTCTGCTCAGGGACACTGCAACCTTCAGGGTTCCATAATAAATTCTATAATTTTAGGGCCTGAGAACCTTCTCCCATGTTCTTATCCTAAACCCCACACAGCAGTCCTTTTCGTCAAATGGACTGCTCTCATCGAACCAACCTGTTTTCACCCATTAATGGACCCTATTAGCAACATTTCATTCTCCCCAGCTCAACATTAACCATTCCTGTCTGCCCAACTGTTGTTCTCTCCCTTTGGGCTTCATGTTCACTTATTGTTTACTCCCAGCCCAGTCTTTCGCATAGTCATAGAGTCATAGAGATGTACAGCATGGAAACAGGCCCTTTGGTCCAACTCGTCCATGCCGACCAGATATCCCAACCCAATCTTGTCCCACCTGCCAGCACCCGTCCCATATCCCTCCATACCCTCCCTATTCATTTACAGGGTTCAGAAAAGATTTACAAGGATATTGCCAGGGTTGGAGGATTTGAGCTATAGGGAGAGATTGAATAGGCTGGGGCTGTTTTCTCTGGAGCGTCAGAGTCTGAGGGGTGACCTTATAGAGGTTTATAAAATCATGAGGGGCATGGATAGGGTAATTAGATGACGTCTTTTCCCTGGGGTGGGGGAATCCAGAATTAGAGGGCATAGGTTTAGGGTGAGAGGGGAAATATATAAAAAAGACCTTCGGGGCAACTTTTTCACGCAGAGGGTGGAATGTGTATGGAATGAGCTCCTAGAGGAAGTGGTGGAGGCTGGTACAATTGCATAATTTGCCAACCTTTTCCTGGCTGCTTTCAGTTCCAAAGGAGAGTCACTAGAATCAAAATGTTGGCTCTGCTTTCTTTCCACAGATGCTGCCAGACCTGTTGAGTTTCCCCAGCAGTTTTTGTTCTTGTTTATTTTCCTGGTATTGCTGACACTTTCAGGCTGGGCTGTGTACCACACCGAGAACCAGCACTTTTTTCCCCCAGAGTAGGCAGTGGTTCCACAGGCAAGGACTGATCTTTTCCAGGATGGGCTATGGCTCCAGTACTTGTATCTATAGTTTTACAGAGTGAGCTGTAATTCCAGTGTGATGTCACAGCTCACGACAGCCTCTCCTGCTCTGTGGTGATGACTACTGCATTTGTGCGACTTTGCACAATTTTCATCTTGAGTTTGACAATCAAAATCCATAGACTAGTGCAGTTTCCCACAAGAGTCTCTGTGTATTGATCAGGAGCAGGAGCCCACTTCTTTCCAGTTCTAATTCTGCCTCTTAGCCTGGGTCCAGTGCAGCCAATTATCGTAACCCTGTGAGTTCTTAGATGGGATCAGCTAACTCAGTAGTGTGGAGAACCAAACCTCAGGCATGCCTTGTTACAGGTTGGTGCCATGCGAGGCCCTGCATAACTGCAGTAAAACATTCCTACTTCTGAAATCAAGATTTGGATTCTTTCTTTACCTGTAAAGGAAGCTGTAACATTTTCTAGCATAACATTTTCTTTTAAAGTGAATGGTGTTTTTGAATATTATGGTGCAGTAATTCTAAAAGTGCATGTAACATCAGAATGTTGAGAAGTGAAAATAAACACCATCAGAACAAAGCTGCTGAAATTCCCTCCAGAAACAATAACACTATCCCTTTTGAGCCAGACACAATGCTGAAGTTGTAATGTTAGTGGAGTTGCTGGATTATATTTTCACCAAACATAGTTCTCTCAAACTTGTTGATGGAAGATGTTGACTCTCTTTCAATAATCTTTCCTCTGGGACACCCGCACCAACCAACCCAACTGCCCTGTGGCTGAACACTTTAACTCCCCCTCCCACTCTGCCAAGGACATGCAGGTCCTTGGCCTCCTCCATCGCCATGGCAAGTGACGCCTGGAGGAAGAGCGCCTCATCTTCCGCCTAGGAACCCTCCAACCACAAGGGATGAATGCAGATTTCTCCAGCTTCCTCATTTCCCCTCCCCCCCCACCTTTTCTCAAGGGCTTATGCCCGAAATGTCGATTCTCCTGCTCCTTTGATGCTGCCTGCGCTTTTCCAGCAACACATTTTTCAGCTCTGGTCTCCAGCATCTGCAGTCCTCACTTTCTCTTTCAATAATCTGTTGAGTGAAGGCCAGCCAATTAGCCACAGATTGTAACCAATCACTCTGAACCATTTTTGCTCTAAACTGTTCTGTTGAAATCAGATTCTTTAGTTGAATTACTTGAACAATCAGTGATGTTGATAAATATTTTGAACGCATTGAAGATACGTTGAGTTGCATAGGCAGAGCAGTGGGATGTTAATCCCCCAAAGTTGTGTCAAAGGCTTTTACTAACGTAATCAATGATTAGGCAGACTACTCTCTATGGTGGTCATCAAATTTTAAAAGAAGCATAATTGCATGGAAAAAGCTGCACAGAAGGTTAATCCAGAGTAGAGGGGATGAAGATGAAGAGGCTGTTCCAGGAAAGTGTAGGAAGTATTACTTGGCTAATGGTTAATATTAATCCTGTCTTAATAATTTGCTACATGAAGGTGAATCAGAACATTAGTTTGTCAATCAGAACACTTGCAAGAAACTGTTTCCATTCAGTGTGATCTGTAATGAGCTACCAGGTAAGGTTGCAGAATCAGCCTTAGCAAAGAAAGGTTCAGGACGATGCTGAATGTGATATTGAGTTGAAGTAATAGCAGTAATAATAAAATGACTAATGTTTGATAAAACTGAAGATAACAGGAACTGGTAAGCAGCCTAACGGTGGGCTGTTATATGAATAGAAGTATGCTAAGTCAATTAGATTTGCTAAGAATTAAAACTGCAGGATACCAGGAGCTGCTGGCTCTATCAGACAAGGTACACATTTGGATAAAACATTTTGGATTGTTCATGTGCACAGATAAGTCCAAAGAAGGCATGCATTTGGACAATAAGTTCAGGATTGGTCATATGCATGTATAATTCCAAGTAAGTCATGCAGTTGGCACAGAGACTTGTGAATAAAAAGCTTGAAGAAATCTCCTGGGTAATAACATTTGGGTTTAGTTACAGACATCACGGTAGTGAAAGACAGGTGATTGAGATATCAGTAGTAGTTATAAGTGTGTGTTATTTGTTTCAGTACTTAATAAATGAATTGTGATTTTATAAAGCTCTAGGTGTCTCTGCTGTATCTTCGTCTATGTGTTAAGTGTTGTCTCTCAGACACCAAATGTCTGCCTTTTTCATGTGATTTATAATGGGAATTTCAGGTTTTTTAATAGTTAAGTGCGATTTCTGGAGTTCTAGCCAAAATGCCCTTAAACGTTTTCAAGTAGGCAGCATTTACTTGATCCAGTTTGCATAAATGCTACTGGATTGTCAAAGGTTCTCATTCTTGGTCGCTAACCAGGCTGGAGATTGATGTGATAACATTCACGACCAGCTGTACTGCCCTTTTTAGAGCTTCAGTAATAAATAGAGGCATGTGAAGACCATACAACCCCTTGAAGCTGCTCCACCATTCAGTGCAATCATGGCTGGTGATCTGCCTCACCTCCACTTTGCTGACCGGTCCTTATATCCCTTGATTCCCTGAGTGAGCTTTCACAATATTCCAAAGATACACAGCCTTCTGATTGAAGACATTTTTTCTCATCTCAGTTTTCAAAGATTGTTACCTTTTCTGAAACTGTGTCATATGTTCTAGGTTTCCTGGAGAAACTATTACTCAGTATCTTTGCTGTGAAGCTCCTTCAGAAGCTTGTATGTTTCAAAGACAACACCCACCTCTCATTCTTTTTACTCACCCTGCCTAGAATCATACCATGAAGAATGGCGAATGAGTGAACTAGCTGCATTGGATCTGCACAGTTCCTTAACTCAGATCCTACCAGTAGAGATGTGGAAATTATTGGGAATATGCAGTGTTACTAAGCTCCATTTTAATTTACTTTCCAGCTGAAGTATACATTGGAATGGGAAAGCCTACAGAGGCCACAGCATGCATCCAGGAGGCAGCTAACCTTTTCCCCACATCTCACAACGTATTGTTCATGCGTGGTCAAGTTGCAGAACTCCGAGGGAATATTGATGAAGCTAAGCGCTGGTATGAAGAGGCTTTGTCGATCAGTCCCACTCATGTCAAGACAATGCAAAGACTGGTAAGTGAATTTTTTTGTGGATGTTTTTGGAAGCCGATAACGTATCCTGAAAATTAAAACCCAAAATGTCTCTGCCTAGTTGTAATGTATAATCATGCAATTAAAAAGTATTTTTGTATCTCCAGCTTAAGTGTTGGTAACGTTATTTCCATCCAGTTTTGTTGTGCCATCAGCAGCATCACTAACATTCCTGTTAATGTCTTCATCGTAAACTTTTATATTCACTTTTATAATGAAAACATTGTTATGTCTGTAGCGATCAGTAATGTACAGATGTGATTACGTTGTGACAAGTGTACATTGGCAATTACTATTGTAAATGTGCACAAGAAATTTTAATAGCAATATGTACATGTTAACAACAGAATTTATGGTTTCAAAAGGAAAAGACACCAAATTACATCCTGCCTGATTCAATTACTCCGCTGTGGGAATGATTTCTGTTTGAGAATCCAGAGATAAAATATGGTATCAACAGAAGTGACAAACCAGTCCAGTTGCTGTCAAACAAGAATGGTGTTGAATTTTCTTTGGATCAAAACCAGCCTTACTTACTCAGTGCAGCCTGCATATGACTCCAGGCCCACACCGACATATCTGGCTATCAAAGTGACCTAACAAACTGTCTATAACGGATTCAAAGATTAAACCTAATCTACTGTTTTGATTATAAATAAGGTTGTGTGGTAGTTGATAATTGAGTTGTCATTTGACAGTCTCCTCATTGTCATTGGGTACTATTGTAACTGCAAGTATCATTTTCATAATAAGGAAAATTGTGAGATTTGTTTTTGGCAAATGGAAAATGTGAGAAAATTTAGGTAAGAAATCTTTCCATTTGAATCTCTGATCTGCTAAAATAGTACATTCATATTCTGAAACTCTTTGCACCCAGAAAACAAATTCTTTATACAGTTTGAATTGGCTTAATTGGATTCCAGAGTCATGTCACCTTGTTCCAGATTCCCTATTCCTGAGGGAATTGGGGAGGGAGTTACGTGGTTTTCCCCAGCAACATTGAGGGTTGGCAGTATATTTCCAAGGCAGGATGGTGAATGGCTTGGAGAGCTGAAAGGTGGTGGTGTTATCATGTATCTGCTGCACTTATCCTTCTAGGTGGAAGCAGTCATGGATTTGGAAGGTGCTGTCTAAAGAATCTTTAAGAATTTCTGCACTGCAACTTACATTTAGTACACATTGCTGCTACTGAGCATTGGTGGTGGAGGAAAGTGAATGTTTGAAGATGTGATGCCCATCAAGTGGGCTGTTTTGTCCTGGATGGCGTCAAGCTTCTTAAGTGTCATTGGAACTGCACTCATCCAAGCAAATAGGGAGTATTCCATTACACTTGTGCCTTGTTGATGGTGACAGGTTTTGGGGAGTATTACTTGCTGAGTATTTCTTGCCTCTGACCTGGTCTTGATGCCATAGTTTCTTGGTGTAGCCCTCAAGAGATTGATATTGGGGATTCAGTGTGAAGTAATGATGTTCAATGTCAGTGGGCAGTGGTTCAGTTCTTCTTTGTGGCAGGTGGTCATTGCCTGGCAGTTGTTTGCTGCAAATGCAATTTACCCCTGAAAAACCCAAGCCTGAATGGTGTCCAGGATTTGTTGCACCTTGATATGTTCTGCTTCAGACTTGACCAGGTGGCTCTCGTATGTTTGAGAGTTGTACCCCTCAGTCTGTATTCTGGCATCCAATACCTTTTTAGCCAGTGCATAAGCATTGGCACCTGGTCTGTGAAATAATACCCAGTGTGAGTCAATCTTTAACACATGGAGAAACCCTGACATAAATGTTCTTGAATCCTGAATTACCAGCAGTTTCTATGGGCATTCAGTCTACTCCCTGTCCTAGCTGAGTTTTGCTCTAAACTGCATTACACCTGGATTAGATCAGTAACATGCTTAGCTGCCAATGGTTTTCTTAATCATTGATCATTTTTGTAAATAATTTTTCCCAGAAATGTTTTACTGATGCTTGTAAAATCTCAAATGGTAAGTCAGCTGGAAGTTGTATCTGATATTTGTGAATGTGCACTATTTACAATGTAGTACTGGGCTAGCTGCCATGAGCTGATCAGTTCAGGTCCCAATAGTGTGTGAAATGGTAATTTTTAATTTCCTGAATCCATGGAAGCCATAGAACCATTGTGTTAGCAAGAAACCAATTAGTTCATTGACGTGATCCAGCTGACTTATGACCCTAGTCTCTCAATATTGCACAGACGTTATACCATTGAAACAGGTCATTCAGCCTGTGTCAGTGTTTATGTTCTCCCTTAGTTCTTACTGTCACATCAATAGATCGTTCTGTTCCTTTCTACCTCACACTCACTGAATTCTCCTTAAATGCAGGATGTAAATTTGACTCCTGTTGCCAGCCGGAATGGCCTCAAAAACCACACTATATTTAATTTTTTAAAAACTACAGACAGCAAGGCCAGGCAACACACACCGCCTTGCTGGTGTCACTCCATTCTTCAGATTGAATTTTTAAAAATAGAATAACTTTTAGCTGATTGTCAAAAGAAAGAAACGTGGGCCTCTTCAATTTTATAGGCCACCAATCCCACCCTCGCAAAAGGTACATTTACCGCCTACGCAGGAGCCTTTTTTTGACATTTATAGAAACCTGGAGCACAGAAAGAGATTATTTAACCCATCATCCTGTTTGGCTTTTTGAAAGAACTGTCCAATGATTTCCACACCCTACCTTTTCCCTAAAATCCTGCAAGTAAAGTTTCCATACAGACCTAATTGAGAATATTAATTGTATGCTTGTGAGTTTTATTAGGTGTCAGATCTGTTCCTGTTTTATAGGATAAGAAAATGGGCCAATCCTTGATTGATTTGTGAACTGACTAAGAGCCTTTCTGAAAAACAGCAGACACTAAACTTTTATTTCTTCTTGGACCTGAACCTTTAGCTAACGTTTCCTCAAACTTTGTTTTTGTCAGAAGTCACAAGACACCAGGTTATCATCTAACATGTTTATTTGAAATCCAAAGGAACAGCAGTCCGAAAGCTTGTGATTTCAAATAAACCTGTTGGACTATAATCTAATGTTATATGACTTCTGACTTTTTTTTCACGCAGTCCAACACCTGCACCTCCACATCATTGTTTTTCTTGGCTTTAACATGTGGTCATTGTAAATGCACAGTTCGTTATCTGCAGTGTCCTCCTTGACCAATATTAATGGTATTTGTTAGGTAGCAGCTGTTCCTATTTAAAAGGGTAATCAAAAGGCCACCCTTGGAACAGTTAGCCCTGCTTAGTCAGTTGGTTAAATCTTACTTAACAGAGAGACATGTTGCTGAAGCTTTTTGTGTTGAAGTGATTAGGGCAAATGCACAAAGGTAAAATTTCAAACAATTTTACTACAAGCAAAATGATGTCGATTGATCAGCAAGTTGACTCTGGCTGGGCAAGGCATTGCCATAGAGAAAGTGTGTTGTGGGAAAAAAAGAGTTTATTTGAAATTTTGGCACTCTCTTGCATTTATCCAGATGAATGCAAGCTGAAGAGTTTCAGTGACATGTCTCTCTGTGTCCGGCAAATTCAGTTTCTGTACCACCTAGTTGGTTGACTTCAAAGCTAACATGTTGATTGTTCTTAACATCTGGCATACATGATGCAGAAGAAATCACGTGGAACCTGGCCACTGAATGGTTGTTCTGGAGGTGTTTTCAGGATGTCCTTCTGTTGCTGTTAGGCCCCCCCCCCTTATACGTTGGGGTGATGTTAGAGATTTTTAAAAAATGTCAATGTAAGCAATTCAACATGAAGAAAATAAAGTGTAAGTAAAAGGTGCCTGTGAAGAAAAAAAGGGAGTAAAGACCCAATCCTGATAATGAAGTTTGACTTAAATTCCCCGATTGGGATTGAACTCGCTGGGAGGCTCTTCTGTTGGCTCAATTAAATCCAACTCTTGTCTCCTACCAGAGCCATTGTTAATCCAATACTTCCTGAGTCTGCAGTTCTAGCATGAGGATAGAATTGCTGCATTTAGTTAGATGACAGCTCAGAGGTTCCTGGAAGCTAACCCAATCAGCATGAAATCTGCTTAACTACCCATCTAGCTGAGGTGACTTTGCCAGAATAATAAAATAAAGAACTGTGGATGCTGGGAATCTGAAACAAAAACAGGAAGTGCTGGAGAAACTCTGTGGGTCTGGCAGCACTTGTGGAGAGAAAAACAAAGTTAACGTCAATCAGTTGACTATGCTGGGAGCAACCCATACAAAACAGGACCTAGGGGTATTGTGTGCAATAACGAACTTAGAGAAGGTATTCACATTTTGAAATTGTTAAACTTGATATTGAGTCCTGCATGCTGTAAGTTCCCCAAATGGAATCTGAGGTGGTGTTCCTCCAGTTTGTGTTGAGCTTCACTGGGACCCTGCAGCAGGTGGTGTATTGAAGCAGTAGGCAACTGAAACCTCAGGATCATCTTTGTAGACAGAACATAGGTGTTCTAGAAGTGGTCACCCAGTCTGTGTTTTGTCTCCCCAGTGTAGAGGCGACCACACTGTGAGCAGCAAATAGAATAGACTAGACAAGATTGCGTGAAATACCAGTAAATTGCTGCTTCACTTGGAAGTTGTGTCAGGGGTTTTGGATAGTGAGTAAGAAAAGTCGTACCTTCTGTGATTGTATGGAAAGATGCTGTGGGGTGTGAGGAAGTGTTGGGAATGGAAGAGGCGTGGACCAGGGTGTCCCAGCAGGAACAGCCTCTGCGGAAACCTAAGGGTGGGGAGGGGAATATGTATCTGGTGGTGGCAGTCTTCTGGAGGTGGTGGAAATGCAGACTAGTGACCCTCAGGATGTGAATACTGATGGGATAGAGAGTGAGGACCAAGGGATCCTATCGTTGTTGTGGGAGGGAAGAGAAGGGGTGAGCGCAGAACTATGAAATATGGGCCAGATCTGGCTAAGAATCCTGTCAACCATGGCAAGGGATATTCATTTGAGGAAAAATGTGGACCTTTCAGAGGTCGGGAACTGGTGTCATAAGAACATGCAACGGAGAAACTCCGAGAATGGATTGGAGTCTTTACAGAAAACATGATGTGGGGATGTATGGTCAAGGAAACTACGGGAGTCAGTGGGTTTGTAAGGGATGTTAGTCAACATGACTAAAGTATTCTTTAGCTATTTATTTCAAGGCTGGTTGTGGAATTAATTGGGTGTTACCATTTCTACACTACAAAAGATATTCAGTAACTGAGAAACATATTTACAGTATCCAAGTTCCATGAAGTTGCTGTATAAATGCAAGTTCATACCTCATTTCTTTAATTTTGCTTTCTTCACATTTAGCTGTCCTTTGCATGGTTTCCTTTTCCTTTTTTATTGTGCCTGTAACTTTCATTTGAGAGTCAGTGTGAAAACTGAGCATGATTACTGATATTTATGGCTGGAATGGGGGGAGACGTTGTTTTGCAATGGATCTGGTTAGTGAAAATGTCACAGACAGAAGCTGTTAAGCAGACTTCCTGATCCAGGGTCAGAGGAATCCAGTTTTCGGGAATGCACAAACAGGCAGAAGGTGCACCCCTGGCAAGTGCTTGACTGTGAAGTCAATCCACTGACGAGCTGAAGAAGGATCGGAACTGATAATACGACACAAATAACTACTCAGACACCTCCTACAAGCAGGCTGTTGGGCCTAGAACAAGCTACTGCTTTATTTTAGGGGGAGGTGTTTTCTGCTCAGTAAAGTGAAAGATGTAGAGAGCGAGAGAGAAATTGGTAGACTGAGCCAATCTAAAATCAAAGCAGGAAAGGATGGAATTACACAGCAGCTGAAATGAGTGAGACAGAGAGAGGGAGTGAGTGTTTTTGACCCGGGTCACTTGAAACAAATCTGTCTTAAAAGTACAGTACAATCACTGTGACCAGTATTGTGAACAGTACTCTAGATGTTGTTTCACTAGTGCCTTGCATATCTGAAGCATAACCTCACTACTTTTGTATTCAGCTCTGCACTCGATAGCTTTCTATTAGCTTTCCTAATTGCTTGTTATACCTGCATAGCTAATCTTCGTGATTTGTACACTGGAACACACAGATCTCTCTACATCTCAGAGTTTCTCAATCTCTCACCATCCTGCCAATGTGGGCAAGTTCACCCGTTACCATATTATACTCCATTTGACAGATCTTTGCACACTCACTTAACCCATCTATATCCCACTGCAGATGTCCTCTTCACAACTTCCTTTCATAACTAGCTGCGTCCATGTGCAAATTTTAGCTACCATACCTCGAATCCCTTCAAGTCATTTATATAAATTGAAAACAGTTGAGATCCCAGAAACAAAATTGTGGTATACCGCTCAAGACAAATACTGACAGTTACGCCTACCCTCTGCTTCCTGTTAACCAGCCAATCCTTTCTCCATACTAAACCTCACGCAATGAGCTTTTGTTTTCTGTAATAACCTTTACTGGCATTTTATCAATTTTTTCCTGGAAATCTACATACAGTACATCACAGCACATGTTACCTGCTCCGAGAATTCCAGTATTTCTGTCATAAACATGATTTCTGTTTCGCAAAAGCATGTTCTTCCTGATTATCTTGAACTTATTTTCCTTACAACAGATATTAAGCTAATTAGCCCTTGAACTCTGCTTTCTGTCTTCCTTTTTGAATGAAGAATTTGCACTTGGCTATCTTCCGATCTAATGGACCTTCCCTAAATCAAGGGGATTTTGAAAAATTACATCATAGTATCAACTAACTCACAAGACATTTCTTTTACGACCCTGGAATGAAGTCCATCAGAACCTGGGCACTTTTGTTTAGATTAGATTCCCTACAGTATGGAAACAGGCCATTTGGTCCAACAAGTTCACACCAACCCTCCAAAGAGTAGCCCACCCAGACCCATTCCCCTACCCTATATTTACCCCTGACTGATGCACCTAACATTATGGGCAATTTAGCATGGCCAATGCACCTAACCTGCACATCTTTGGATTGTGGGAGGAAACAGGAGCATCCAGAGGAAACCCACACAGACACGGAGAGAATGTGCAAACTCCACGCAGACTCCACACTCACCCAAGAAGAGAATTGAAACCGGGTCCCTGGTGCTGTTAGGCAGCAGTACTAACCACTGGGTCACCGTGCCACCCTCGTTAATCTTATTAATCTACAATTTCAAGAGTTTACTAAATACCACTTCTCTGATAACTGATTTTCTTGATTTAATCCATTTCTTGTTGTATTCCATTTCCTGATTTATCAATGCTTCTGGGATGACAATATAAGTTAATGTGTTCTCTCTTGTCTGTCAGCTAGGAATTTGGTACTGCCAACATCTGCCTTTTAAGTCCCTGTAAGATTTTTTAACCTAGTTACGCAGTTATTAAATCTGATGTCTTGTAACCACCACACATTGCCACCGTTTGATCCTCCCAACCTCCGTGAGTTTACAGTGAATCAGTATCCTGTAAACATACCCATGTTGTAGTGTTCCCAGATATGGTTTTTGAGAAAAAAGCCAACATCTGGAAATTTCTGTTCATTCAGAAAGCAGGGCTGAATCAATCAACTTTCATGTGGTTATTGAGCACGCTTTGTCTTTATCTGAGGAAAAAAAAGTCCCATTTCTTTGATTTGAAACTCTGTCGAAGAGTTGACTTGCCTTTTGTAGAAAAGCAATGTAAGTGATGAATGTAAGAACGTCAGACACATTGAGCCTGTGGGGCAGGGAAATTGGTGCTTGCTTTAAGGAAACTCCATAATGATTTCTGAGTTTTGTTCAGCTCAGAGCTGAATGCAATTTAATCAGCATTTTTATCCACTCTCTTGTGGATATTTTTCCATTCAGTACCAGGCCCCTTCTAGAGAAATTAAATTTTGTTATCAGCTACCATTTTTGCCTGAAGCATATATAAGAAATGAGCACTTACTTGTCGGTCTCTCCAGATTCAGTGTGTGATTTTGTCCTGGACAATTTAATAACTCATTAATGACACTACAAATGAGAATATTCCTCATTGACCATTTCGTTGCTTCCACTATTAGGAAGATTGTGGATTAGTCTGAAACCCTGCACTGAGCAAGAGGGAGAAGGGATGGTTACACAGGCTCTCTGAAGTTTTAAGGAATGAGGGATTGAATTTCAGTGTACTATGATGGGTAAGTATACCTGAAGCAAGTGAAAGATCACTAAAATGAAACTTAACACAGATTATAACTGGAGCAAATGAGTACACTAGCTAATAGAGGGAAGTATTTTGAACTTATTAAAATTAAAGCAAGGTGTTTGTAGATGAACTATACCTATATAGTTAAGTCATCGGCAACATTTTAATTGCACTGCATTTCAAACAGAGGTTAGAAAGCATAACAATCACTTGCATTTATATTGTGCCTTTAATATAGTAGACCAGCCCATATTCACAAGAGCATTATCAAAGAAAGAGACCCCAAAGCCACAAGGAGATATTGGGGATAGGTAACTGAAAGCTGGGAGAAAGAGGAATGTTTAAGCACATTCTTAAAGGAAGGAAGTGAGGTAGAATGGTGGAGAAGTTAGGTAGGGAATTGGAAAAGTTAGGGAGGGAATTGTGAAGCTTAGAGCCTTGGAAACTGGAGACCTGGAGAACAGTGGTGGAGAGCTGCAAGTCAGGGATACACAAGTGACGGAGATGACGGTTAGTGGAGAAGAGATCTCAGTGTAGATTTGTGCTTTTTCTGGATAAAGCTCATAATACAGATGTAACTTGGCTTGAATGACATATTTGGAATTGGGCTGAATAGCAGTCCCGCTGTCCTTTTTTTAAATTGGGGAAATCCAGAAGACCAGAGTGCAGAGCACCAAAAAGGTTGAAAAGAATAGGAGAGAAGATAAGGTATACCGAGACATAGTAGTTGTGGGAATTTAAATTTGAGGTTTTAAGACTTGCAGGTCATAGGAGGAAAGGAAGACTGAAAGGAGACCGGGAGAATGGGCAGGTTGTCACATAACATGGGGAAAGGGGCTCTACAATTTGGAAGGCCCAAGGATGCATAGGTCAAAATGGAATGAAGTGTGGTATCCAAACTCACTACTGAACTGCAGATCTCTACTATTTCTGTGGTTGCTCTGATGAATTTTGCACTCAGGACACATCTTACCTCTCAATATTTGTCTCTTGACCATGCACAGTTCTGGTCTCCATATTATGAAAGGATTTTGGATTAGTGGTGCTGGAAGGGCACAGCAGTTCAGGCAGCATCCGAGGAGCAGCAAAGTCGACGTTTTGGGCAAATGCCCTTCATCAGGAATAAAGGCAGAGAGCCTGAAGGGTGGAGACATAAGCTAGAGGAGTGTGGGGGTGGGGAGAAAGTAGCATGGAGTACAATAGGTGAGTGGGGGAGGGGATGAAG
>NC_057719.1:6013291-6014542 GCF_004010195.1 Chiloscyllium plagiosum
GAGATGTGTTGGAGGGCATCTTTAACCACGTGGGAAGGGAAATTGCGGTCTCTAAAGAAGGAGGCCATCTGGTGTGTTCTGTGGTGGAACTGGTCCTCCTGGGAGCAGATGCGGCGGAGGCGGGGGAATTGGGAATACGGGATGGCATTTTTGGAGGAGGTCGGGTGCAAAGAGGTGTAATCCAAGTAGCTGTGGGAGTCGGTGGGTTTGTAAAAAATGTCAGTGTCAAGTCGGTCGTCATTAATGGAGATGGAGAGGTCCAGGAAGGGGAGGGAGGTGTAAGACATGGTCCAGATAAATTTAAGGTCAGGGTGGAATGTGTTGGTGAATTGCTCAATCTCCTTGCGGGAGCATGAGGTGGCGCCAATGCAGTCATCAATGTAGCGGAGGAAGAGGTGGGGAGTGGTGCCGGTGTAATTACGGAAGATCGACTGTTCTACGTAGTCAACAAAGAGATAGGCATAGCTGGGGCCCATCGTGTGCCCATGGCTACCTCTTTGGTCTGGAGGAAGTGGGAGGATTCGTAGGAGAAATTAAGGGTGAGGACCAGTTCGGCCAAACGAATGAGTGTGTTGGTGAAAGGGTACTGTTGGGGACGTCGGGAGAGGAAAAAACGGAGGGCTTGGAGACCCTGGTCATGGCAGATGGAAGTTTAGAGGGATTGGATATCCATGGTGAAGATGAGGCGTTGGGGGTCGGGGAAACGGAGGTCTTGGAGGAGGTGGAGGGCGTGGGTGGTGTCTCGAACGTATGTGGGGAGTTAGGGGGGAATGGACAGTGTCGAGGTAGGTAGAGATGAGTTCAGTGGGGCAGGAGCATGCTGAGACAATTGGTCGACCAGGGTGGTCAGGCTTGTGGATATTGGGAAGGAGGTAGAACCGGGCAGTGCGGGGTTCCCAGACTATGAGGTTGGAAGCTGTGGGTGGGAGATCTCCTGAGGTGATGAGGTTCTGTATGGTCTGGGAGATGACGGTTTGGTGATGGAGGGTGGGGTCATGGTCGAGGGGGCAGTAGGAAGAGGTGTCCTTGGCGTAGCGGTAGTGTGCTAGGCTCATAGCCCAGAGGTTGATGGATCGAAACCATCCTCCGCTGTTGCGCAATGTCTCCTTGAGCAGCTTTCTTTCTGCTGTGTCTGCCACCACATCCGCCCCCACCAACGCCACTCACCTGCATTCTGCTGACACGCCCCCCGCACATATCCCACTGTCACCATTCCCGGCCCCCAGAACCCTGAGGGGAGCACCACCCCTG
>NC_057719.1:6015579-6026360 GCF_004010195.1 Chiloscyllium plagiosum
CCTCCCCCACTCACCCATTGTACTCTATGCTACTTTCTCCCCACCCCCACCCTTTCTAGCTTATCTCTCCACGCTTCAGGCTCTCTGCCTTTATTCCTGATGAAGGGCATTTGCCCGAAACGTCGATTTTGTTACTCCTTGGATGCTGCCTGAACTGCTGTGCTCTTCCAGCACCACTAATCCAGAATCTGGTTTCCAGCATCTGCAGTCATTGTTTTTACCTATAATGAAAGGATGCTGTTGAAGGTGTGACAAAGAGCTAAAATGATAATAATTGAAATGAAAACTTGAAACTGCTCCAAGGCTGAATAATTGGGGCAGAAGTCTGATGCACGACCTTATCACCCTCACCTTAACCTCCTTCCACCTATCGCATTTCCAACGCCCCTCCCCCAAGTCCCTCCTCCCTACCTTTTATCTTAGCCTGCTTGGCACACTTTCCTCATTCCTGAAGAAGGGCTCATGCCCGAAACATCGATTCTCCTGCTCCTTGGATGCTGCCTGACCTGCTGCGCATTTCCAGCAACACATTTTCAGCTCTCATCATTAAGGTCAACATTGAAGGACAGGTGACGTCCTAGATACAGAAAGTGGTCCACCTTTTCCAGAGTTGTTTCGGCAAGCTGAATTGATGGTTCTATCCCATTTGTCCCAATTGTTGACGGTTGATAGATGATCTGAGTCTTCCTGGAATTGATGCTAAGTCCAAGTTTCGTGTATGCATGGTTGAAGGCAATCAGAATCTGTTGCAGGTGGTTTTCTGACATCTGTAGTCATCTGCATATTGGAACTCAATGAGGGAACTCACAGATATCTTGTTTTTGGACTTATGATGGGCAAGATTGAAAACTCTGTCATCTGTTCTGTGGACAATTTCAATTCCTGGGGGTAGGTCATCCTTGACAATGTGGATGATTGTCCCAGTAAAGATGGTCAACAAGGTTGGGGCAATCATCATCCCTGTTTTACTCCGGATCTGACTTGAAAAGGCTCACAGTTACTGTTGCTGACCATAACTGTGGCAAGCCTGCCATCGTGGAGGAGTCTCAGGATTCGAATGTACTTTTCAGGGCTTCCATAGGTAGATAGGACATCCCATAGGAGTTCCCTTGATACCGAGTCAAAGGCTTTGGTGAGGTTAAAGAATGCCATTTACAAAGGTTGAAGTTGTTCACGACATTTTTCTTGTAGCTGTTGCAAAGTGAAGATCATGTCGATTGTTTCACGTGGTGATCTAAAACTTGTGTCTCCGGAAGGATCTTCTCGGCTAAAGGCTCGAGTCGGTTGTTCATGACGTGGGTGAGGATCTTTCCTGCTGGTGCTAACCGGGAAATTCCACGATTGTTTCTGCATTCAGATCGGTCGCCTTTTCCTTTTGTAGATGGTAGCAATTGCTGAGTCTCTAAAGTCTGCTGGTACATCTTCATTTATCCAGATCTTAATGAGAAGTTGATACAATTAGGAATGAAGCAGGTTACCTCCAAATTTGTAGACCTCGGTTGGTGTGCTATCGAGTCCAGCGACCTTGTTGTTTTTCAAGGTTTTGATGACTTCCTTGACTAATTCAAATGTTAGTACTTTGTCTCGGGAGTTGTCATCGGGTTGATATGGAATGTTGTTGATCACATTCCTGTCAAATGGGACAGTTTGATTTAGAAGATCTTCAAAGTACTCCCTCCAATTGATGTCAACGTTGCTCTTCAAGATGGTTGTACCATCTTTGCCTTCGAGAGGGGCTTGACTGTGAGTGGATCGGCCAAAACTAGCTTTAGTTACGTTGAAGAAGCCTCGAGTGTTATTGATGTCCACTAGTTGTTGGATTTCCTGAGCTTTCTTCCTCTACCATTGATTTTTCAGGTTTCAGGTGCTCTTTTGGACTGCAGCCTTACATTCCTGATAGTGTTTCCTTTTGGTAGCCAATTGTTGGTCGTTTTGTCAGGTGATGAAAGCTTTCCTGTTTTCGTCGATAAGTTGTTGGAGTAGTTTGTCATTATCATCTAATCAATCCTGATGTTTTTTCATCTTGAACCAGTTGTTTCTTTGCAGGAGATGATGGTAGCGTTCTTCAATTGATTCCAGTATTCTGCTACAGATGGTGGAATTTATTGAGGCAGTTGTCCTTGAAGATTTTGTTGAAACTTCTGTACATAGTGGATGTCTTGGAGGATGTTAACACTGAATTTCTTGATAGTGTTCTGATTTTGGTGTTCCCCTTTGGGCCGAATCTTCATTCTCATGTTGGATGAGATGAGTGGATGGTCTGCCCAGCACTCTTTGGCACCAGTAACAGCTCTTGTTATTAGTACGTTTTGTTGGTCCTGAGATCATGCGATGATGTAGTTGATGAGATGCCAATGTTGGAGGATTTATGCTGCCAGGAGACTTTATGCCTGGTGAAATAGTGTATTTGTAATTACCAGATTATGTTCAGCACACTTGGTGAGGAGGAGTGTTCCAGTGGCGTTGACCTTGCCAACTCCTTCCTTCCTTTCCAATCCAGACTCTATGATCTTTCCCAACTCAGGTATTGAAGTCACCCAACAGAATGATCTTGTTGTTGGGATACAGAGGAAAGGATGTCATTAAGTTGGGTGTAGAAGTTCTCCTTTACAGAGCCATGAAACATTCATTGATTCCCAGTGGTTATTCTGTCAGGTTCTAATGTAGGCTGTTTCAGATGGCAAAACCTACTCTGTGGATCCTTGGGTTGTTCAGGATAAAATCCTTTCCAGAAAAAAGGTGTATTGACCTTGCTCTTCCTTTAGTTGCCATTCTCCAGCTCTGCACGTCTCAATCAGAGCAACAGTGTCAAAGTTGAATTTTTGGGATTCCCGGACAACAAAGGCAGTCTGTGTTTGGGTTATCCGTCAGAGTTCATATATTGCAGGTTCCAAATTTCATGGTTTCACTTCTTGATGTTTTTCAACCGCATAATGGTGATCCCTCTGAACGTGGCTTTCCAGACAGGATGGGTGAAGCAGACTATTTTTAGGCCACCTTTTCTAGCCCCCTCCCAGTTTAGGGTGTGCAGAGTGGATCCTAAATAAGGCTGCTCAGACATGAGCACTGCTACCAAACAACTTGCCTGCTTCTGTCCAAACGTTGAGCAACTGAATCAAGTATTCACTGCTTTCATGCCGGTTCTTAACCAGGAGCTTCCAGCCACCAGATAGCCTACTCCTGTCACCCTCCCCTAATTGCTGAAAGACTTGAAGAAGTAGCCTGAAGAGTATAAATGCCTGTGCGTGTATTTGTTTCGTGTGTACTTGATGTTGCAGTCCAAGAAGCACACAATACTTCACAAGTCAACCAACTGATTCCAATGGCATGGGGACCACAACGATTAGAGCAGATGGATTTGTTGCAGCCTTCATCTGCCTTTACAGCCTTTGAGCTCGAAGTAACTTCATCTGCCTTTCCACTTTTGAAGTTTTGCTTGGATTGTACTTTGTCAGGGATCTCACCCTCGACCTTACCACCATAGGTGACCCTACCAGGAGCATAGCTCCAGATGGCAACACTCACGAGGTCTCAAGACCACAACAGCTTCTCCACCATGACAAGGTGACAATCCACAGAGTGCTCATTAGAGACCAGCTGAAGAGGGCTGAGATTCCAGTGTTGCTGTCTTGCTTGCTTTCTGTTTTGTAGCATATAGGCCTGTTGATTGGCTCATAATCCTGGAACTTGCTCCGGAATAACATTGTGGAGTACCTACACCAATGGATTACATTGGTTCAAGAAGACAGTTTGCCACCACCTTCTCAAGGGCAGGTCGGGCTGGGCAATAAATGCATGCCCAGCCAGTGATGCCCTTGTCCCAAGAGAAAATAAGAAAAAACATAAAGGTGTTATATAAATAAAACTTATCACTTTCTCTGTTGAAACCAGTTATGCCTCCAGTTCTGGTCTTACAAATTGCCATCATCCTGTTTATATAAAATGTCTCCAGCACCGAAATCCATTATAAGATGATTGATGGCTCCTGCAAAACACATGGGGAAAAAAGTGTGATAACATGAAATTTCCCATTGTAAAGAGATTTTCATTTAGCTCTGCATTGTCATGCAACATATATCTCTGTACATAAACATGCCTTTTTGAAGATCCAAAAGATGAACTTGAATACAAGACAAACACAGACCGTTCCACCCAACGAGTCAGTGCATGTCTTTCTGCTGCACATTAGCCTCTTCCTACACACCCTTTCAGCGTATCTTTGGTCTTGCTTATCTAGCTTCTCCTTAAATGCCTCTATGCCATCCAACTTAACTATTCCATGTTGCATGCTCACCCTTGTGGAGATGAAAAGGTGCAATATGCAATTTGGTACAAAGAACATGGTTAGTATAAATGAAGGATACAATTCTAAAGAATGTGTAAAAGCAGAGACCGGGGTGCACCCATGCATAATCAATTAAAAGCAGTGGGACAGATAGAGTCATGTAGAGTGCAAGACCAGGGAGGTTATGCTGAACCTTTATAGGATACTGATTAGATTTGAGCTACAATGATGGGCACCACGCTATCAGAAGGATGTGTAGGCATCCAAGCAGAGACTTATAAAGAATGGTTCCAGAGATGAGACTTAACCTATAAGGATAGATTGGTGAGATTCTCCTTCTGCTAAAAGGAGAAGCAATAGAAATTTTCAAAACCATGGGGAATCTGAACCGAGTACATAGGAACGACTGTTCCCACTTGTAAATGGATCGAGAACCAGTCAACACAGTTTGAAAGTGCTTTGCAAAAGAAGAAAATGTGAAGTGAGAAACATCTTTTTCACATGCCAAGTTGTTAGAGTTTGGAATGCACTGCCAGATCGTGTAGTGAAGGCGTATTCAGTTGAGACATGCAAAAGGACATTAAATGATTGCTTGTATTTAAACAGTGTAGATTTTGTTTATCGTTTCTGCCATATACAATTGATACAGTAAAAAACAAGACAGCGTTTTTCCAGGACCAAGGTGCATGGTGAAAAGGCAGCAGATTGTCACAAAGTCAAAATGCTCAGAGAGCCTTTGTGGTTACTGTGGGCCGAATGGTCGTCTCCTACACCATAATAATTCTGTGAAAAAAATTCACTGAAATTTCCTTTATGATCCCTGGTTGTGGACACCTCAATGTCTACACTGTCAAATGTTTCATAATTGGAAAGAACTCTTATCAGGTGGTGCATCAGACTTCCGCCCCAGCTATTCAGCCTTGGAGCAGTTTCAAGTTTTCATTTCAAGTATTATCCTTTTGACTCTTTGTCACATCTTCAACCGCATCCTTTCATAACATGGAGACTAGAACTGTGCACGGTCAAGAGACAAATATTAAGAGGTAAGATGTGTCCTGAGTGCAAAATTGAATTAAGGTCAAGGGAGGATTCCTGAAAACCAGTTTCAGAAGCAACCCTATTGATTCCTACTGCAACTTTTGGTTTTTTTTATCAATAGCAAATAGTTTAATGAATTATGTGCATTGACACATATCTACTTCACAATAGAAAGGCAATCATGCCTTCAGGGCTTTCATTTTGTAATTTGGTGTAAATACTTTATGCCTTAGCATGAGCTGGAAGCTTGTGTAGTAATGAAAACAGCAGGGTGCTTGACACCTGCCGCTTGTTCAGCATCCCCAGTCTTTCATTTGCAAGCGGCATACGCAGGCAAGTCTTTAAAATGGTTTAATGCTTCCTTTTTGTTCTGGATCTCTTATTAGACAGTATACATGCATGCCTGCAAGCACATTACATGGGTCCTAGTTCTCGTCCATGCTGTTGTCTAATTGCGTACAAGGCGTGTGATGCTCACCTCTCCTACAATGATCTTTGTCCACTTGGTTTGTCTGGTTTTGTTTGCTATGTTTCATCTTGAACCCTCCGAGTTTCACGCAAGGAATATGTTCACATTGCCAAATCAAAACGTTGTGGTGTATTTAAAGTTCACAAATACATGGTATGAAGGTAGCACTGCAACTTGAGATCTGAATCAGACCCAGTAGGTCTGGCGAGGAAATCCACGGCATTGAATGCAATGTCAATTTTACTCCCCATGCAATATTAGTCTTTGCTAACTTTGAGTGTAAATCAGATGGAATGTAAAAGCAATAATGCACCCACTTCACTTCATTTCCTGCCAAGCAGGTTAGGCAAAAATTGGCCCCAATGCATCCAGCTAGGGACAAAATGGCTAGCTGTAAGGAACATAATTGTGGGCCAACCAGATTGAGCATTAGAATAATCATCCAGAGGCAGGAAAGATAAGGGTGAGCAATGCAGTAGCAGATTGATTGAACATCGAACAGTAGAGCACAGTACAGGCCCTTCAGCCCTCGATGTTGTGCCAACCTTTTATCCTACTCTAAGATCAAACTAACCTACATACCCTTTATTTTACTATCATCCATGTGGTAAAAACAATGACTGCAGATGCTGGAAACCAGATTCTGGATTAGCGTGGTGCTGGAAAAGCGCAGCAGTTCAGGCAGCATCCGAGGAGCAGGAAAATTGACATTTCGGGCAAAAGCCCTTCATCAGAAATACAGGCAGAGTTCCTGAAGGGTGGAGAGGAGGTGGGGGAAGGTGAAATGAGGAAACTGGTGAAGTCCATATTGATGCCCTGGGGTTGAGGTGTTCCGAGACTGAAGAGGAGGCGTTCTTCCTCCAGGTGTCAGATGGTGAGGGAGCGGCAGTGAAGGAGGTCCAGAACTTCCATGTCCTTGGCAGGGGGAGTTGAAATTTTGGGCCATAGGGCGGTGTGGTTCATCCATATGCCTATCCAAAAGTCACTTAAATGTCCCTAATGTATCTGACTCTACGACCACTGCTGGCAGTGCATTCCACACACCCACCACTCTCTTTGTGAAGAACATCTCCCCTAAACCTTCTTCCAGTCACCTTAAACTTATGCCCCCTTGTGATAGCCATTTCTGTCCTGGGAAAAAGTCCACTCTATCTATGCCTCTCAGCATCTTGTACACCTCTACTAAGTAACCTCCCAAGAAAACTCCCAATAAAGTGACTGCTCCTTTCCTGTTTCTGACTTCCACCCACACTGACTCTAAACAAACCCTCCTCGATGATTTCAGTTTCTATTCCTTTTGAAACATTTAAACCCTGGAACATCCAACAACCATTCCTGCCCCTATGATATCCAAGTCAGCTCTGCAGCCACGTGTTCAGCTGCATTCGCTCTCTGTTCCTAGCCTCACTAGCCCGTGGCGCTGGTAGCAACCCTGAGATTACTACCCTGCTCATCCTACCTTTTACTTCCAACCTAACTCCCTATATTCACTTTTCAGGTCCTTATCCCTTTTCCCAGCTATGTCATTTGTACCGATGTGTACCGTGACTCCTGGCTGCTCACCCTCCCTCTTTAAGAATCCTGTTGACTCAATCCAAGACATCCCTGATCCTGCCACCCAGGAGGCAACATACTATCCAGGAATCTCATTCGCACCCATTTAGGATTTGAATTCACATTTGAACATCTCAGGTGCCAAGTGAATTCAGCGAAGACTTGCAAGAGAGAAGCCCTTTTTTTTTAAACTAACAGGCATAAAGAGGCAGCTCTGGTGAGGGAGTGAAAGATTGAGTGAATGGAAGCTTTCATCTGGCAGAAAGTGCTGAGGGATTATCGGTGGATTCTGGGATGTCTCAGTGGAAATCGGGGTGATGGAATCTGCAGCCAGAGGGAGTTTAATGGAATAAAATGTTACAAGCTATGTCCCAGAGTGTGATCATTACCAAATTAGATATTGTCTTTTAGGAGCTATGCTTCTAGGGTTGAATAATTAGAGGTTTTGCTCTCATCCCAGCCAAACAGGAGTGTTTATTGCTCACTTTATTCATTTTGTAAAAGTAACCTTCCTCAATTTTAAAAGCACAAATTCACAAATTTTCTGAAAAGGGAGGAACATGTGAAGAAAATTTTGTGCAGCGAATTGTTTGGATCTAGAGTCCATTGCTTTAAAAATGGTGGAAGCATTTTCATTAAAACTTTTGAAAGGAAATTCAATTAATACTTGAAAAGGAAAAACGTAGGACAATGGAAAAGATTGGGGATTGGGACTAGCTGGGTAGCTTTCAACCCAGCAGTCTGAAAGACCACCTGTACTGGATACTTTTCTTTGAGAGTGGATAAGAAAATTTGATGAAATAAGAAGAGAGTAAAATCAGATACTTAGACTCTTCCACATCTCGCATCATGGATTAAAGATATGTGAATTCAAGCCATTTCTGAAGAAAAGCCATATTGGATTCAAAACATTGATTGTGTTTCTCTCTCCATAGATGCTGCCAGACCTGCTGAGATTCTCCAGCATTGTAGCCTAGTCTACTAACCAGTTCCCTGTTCGTGCTGTGCTTCTCCACACACAGATGGGAGACAAGCACATGTCTGAAAGACAGATTGCATCTGTCCCCTTAATCTCCTAGATTATCTGTATCAAGTGTTGGTTGGGGAAAGAGTTGCAGGACAGGACAAGGTGCTGGGAAAATTCCCTGTTCCAGACCAAATACTTTTGTGGGGTCTTTAATATCCATCTGAACACATTGGCAGGGTGTAGATCTGAAGAGCAGAACGGGAGAAATTAACAGTAAAGACATGTTCGAATAGAACAAATAGAACAAAATGAAAGGAGATTATGAAACAAAATGGGCTAAATGAACAGAATGCTTCCCTATTTTTAATTCACTGGTTGAGTCGACAGCTGCAACAAAGTATTCACCATGTTCTGCAAATAAAGAGGGTGTTTAATCAATTTCTGAAAAGTGTCTCATTTTTGCCAGTATAATTAATTAAACAGAGCTGACCCATGGCCAAAACATAGCATCTAATCTAAAGTAACCTCCTTCACTTGAGTTAAAATTCCCTAAGCCCCCAATATCTCTAACACAATGTGCCCCCTTGATCTCACCCACATCCTTAATGACATGCCACCTGATAATAATTACAATTCTGATAACAACACAAGGGTTTAATGTAGACCCAGCCCACAGAAAGAGAAAAACTGAACATGTGAAGTAAAATAATCCATCCTGGAAATTCACGATTACAATTACAGCTAATTCTTTCCTTACCTGACATCTGTATACAAACATTATCCATCAGAGTTTGCGAGATATGCGCCGGGATGGACATTCTGGTTAATCTTTAACGTTTTCGGCTAACAGATGCTGAGGCCAACTGAGTGGCGTGACTGCAAGTTGTGGCCTGACGATGCACCTACTCACTAGACCAATAGGAGGAGCTCTGAGGAAAGTTGACAATTTGCACCATCAACCCCCTCACCCACATGTCTTAAGTATGCACACACATTCAGTTTTGTGCCGTCAACCATGAACCAAATACTTGGTTTCTGGCCTGTGCATTTTATGTGTTAAGAAAGTTGCGCAGAACCTTTTGTATTAGCATTCCTGTATTTTTTTATTGAAGCAACTCTTAAGCAGCTGTCTCCTGGCAACAGTTGCTCATGCCAACAGTTCAATGTTTTCCTGCACTGCTGTTGTTTGTTTTATACACAAAGCCAAACTTCAAGCAGCAAGTAACAGGGTAACAAAGAACCAATAGCAAGTATATGGTTCTTGTAATGTGGTTCGGCATGGTTCCCTGGCAACAGCAACAACAGTTTCAAATTATAGAGTGCCTTGTAAGTAGTAAGACCTCCCAAGGTGCTTTCTAATACATCTCACAAGTGACTGATCTGCCCTTTTGCAATCACTTCATCATCTAAGTCGACTTTCTATTGTGTGTTTCTGAGCCTCTTTTCCCTTCATAGAAATATTGGACCTGGTGTTCCTTTTCACTGTATGGAGGTAAAGCCTGGTTGTTACAAGGCTGATAGATTTGACTGAAAGACAGTAGGTCTGACAGATGACATACTCAGCTAAAGCATCCCGTCATTGATAAGTTCCCAGATTTTGAGGAGGATAAGGGAGTTCAGTCTGGTATCCTGACCAGTGTACATCCCTCAATCAGCATCACTTAAAAAAGACAATTGTCTAGTCAGAATGACATTGGTGTTTCTAAGACTGTTGTATGTAAGTTGGTTGCCCAGTTTCCGAAATTGCAATGATGACTCTTCAAAAGAACTTGAATGTCTCTAAAGCACGTTGTGAGGTTGTGAAGAGTGACATATAAGTGCCAGTTCTATTTTCTTTAACTTTCTGAGAGCAGTTCGTCACAGACTCAGACCACCCCAGCTTTCTGCCATTCCAATGTGGGGTAGTCTTCATACAAGTGACTGGTAGCACTTTTGTGAAGCTATTGGAGCTGAAGGTGGGGTGAAGAAGGGACTGGGTGGTTACTGAGAAATACATGAGATTTGTCTTGACGTATTTGGTATTTGATGTGCTCTGTGGTGTATTTGGCCATAGTTTATAGACAATAGACAATAGGTGCAGGAGTAGGCCATTCAGCCCTTCGATACTGCACCGCCATTCAATATAATCATGGCTGATCATTCCTAATCAGTATCCTGTTCCTGCCTTATCTTCATAACCCTTGATTCCACTATCTTTGAGAGCTCTATCCAACTCTTTCTTAAATGAAACCAGAGACTGGGCCTCCACTGCCCTCTGGGGCAGAGCATCCCACACAGCCACCACTCTCTGGGTGAACAAGTTTCTCCTCATCTCTGTCCTAAATGATCTACCCCGTATTTTTAAGCTGTGTCCTCTGGTTCAGCACTCACCCATCAGCGGAAACATGTTTCCTGCCTCCAGAGTGTCCAATCCTTTAATAATCAGATCCCTTCTCAGCCTTCTAAACTCAAGGGTATACAAGCCAAGT
>NC_057719.1:6027280-6035274 GCF_004010195.1 Chiloscyllium plagiosum
AATTCTTCTGCCATTTCTTTGTTCCCCGTAATATATTCCCCTGTTTCTGTCTTCAAGGGCCCAATTTTTGTCCTAACCATTTTTTTGCCTTGCACATACTTAAAAAAGCTTTTACTATCCTCCTTTATATTCTTGGCCAGTTTACCTTCGTACCTCATTTTTCCTCTGCTTATTTCCTTCTTAGTAATCCTCTGTTGTCTTTAAAAGCTTCCCAGTCCTCCATTTTCCCACTTATCTTAGCTATGTTATACTTTTTCTCTTTTAACTTTACTTCCCTCGTCAGCCGTGGCCACCCATGCCTCCTCCTGGGATCTTTCTTCCTTTTAGGAATGAACTGATCCTGCAACTTCTGCATTATACACAGAAATATCCGCCATTGTTCCTCCACGGTCATCCCTGCTAAGGTATTGCACCATTGAACTTTGGCCAGCTCCTCCCTCATAGCTCCATAGTTCCCTTTATTCAACAGAAGTACTGTCACTTCCGACTGTACTCTCTCCCTCTCAAATTGCTGTTACTCATTTTATCTTAGGTTAAGCCTGAGTGTTAGAATATAAATTGTATGTATACCGTGGATTGTATTACTGTTCTAACTATGTATTGTAAGAGTCATTGTTTGTTCAAAATTGTGGAAGTCATATGGCCTTAATAATACATATCTGGGATCGCAGGCTTTGTCTACTTTTTTAAAAAAAGTTAATGGTCCCTTGCCAGATCATAACGTAAATTTGGTGGGTCTGGTCTGAAATTGTAATGAGCTGAGACTCTTATTTCAATACTAAGCGTGCTGCACTGTCAGAAGTACCAGATTTCAGAAGAGATATTAACTCAAAGCACCTCTGGCCATTTGAAGACATAAAAAATTGAAAGATCCCATAGTGCTATTTTGAAAAGAGGGCAGATAAGTTCTCGAGGTGTCCTATCCAAAGTTTACTTACCGTTCGCTAGAAAGAAATTACCTGGTAATTTTCATCAAAGCTGTTTGTGAAAGCTTGCTCTTCACAACAGGCCTACTACATTTCCCTATACTGTAAGTGATATCTAAGTCATACTTTGGATCTCATTGGCTGTAAAGAGCTTTGGAATGTTAAGAGGTTGTAGAAGTTGCTATACAAATGTAAGTCCTCATTTCTTTCTAAAAGAAGCAGTTCTGTCCAGTCTGTCTACTTAGAATGCTAATCCTGGATTGAGGCACTGGAAAACTGTACAAGCAAGTTATAACATCTGGATGGGTATATGAATAGGAAGGGTTCAGAGGGATATGAGCCAAGTGCTGGCAAATGTGACTAGATTAATTTAGAATATCTGGTTGGCATGGATGAGTTGGATCAAAGGGTCTGTTTCCATGCTGTACATCTCTATGACTCTAACTGTGGATGCTGGAAATCATAGACAAAACAGAAAATTGTGCTTTTATTGAGTCTACACAGGGAATTTGATTAAATGCTGAAAGCACTCAGGGATGAGAAAAGATTTTCCCTGCCATTGAAGGTCATCCATC
Organism: Chiloscyllium plagiosum; assembly: GCF_004010195.1. Classification (NCBI taxonomy): domain Eukaryota; kingdom Metazoa; phylum Chordata; class Chondrichthyes; order Orectolobiformes; family Hemiscylliidae; genus Chiloscyllium; species Chiloscyllium plagiosum. The sequence continues at coordinate 6,028,782 of NC_057719.1, forward strand.
TATTCTGTTGGCTCTCTTGTCATGGCATCCTGTCATGCACTGAAAAATTCACTGTGGTGTGAGAATTTGACTATAGGATCAGTTGACAATTCACACTCTCTTTCCTCCCTCTTAAGCAAATGTTTGTCTTGACATGAGTTATAGGTTGAAGTTTGATTCATTTCCATCTCTGATACTGTGCCATTGAAAAATTCTGTCATTAATATCTCCGGCCCACTGTTCTTGTGTAATGTGTAGTGTGAAGCATATCCCAATATAGACACTTTACAATGGCTTGTAAAACACAAAATGGCATACGGCAGGTTTAGACAGGAGCTCTGTGAGCTAGATGCAATGCCTTATACTGCTTTAGCACAGGAGTTAGATTTTTGTGCATTAACTGGAGATGAAGTCAAATATAATCTTCAATTAAACTTTAAGGAAAATATCTTCAGTCATCAATCAAACATATTTCATTTAAATTTAACCTGAATCTTTTTAAAAATTTAAATAATTCAACTACAGAAGCAGATTGGATTTTTGAATAATTTAAAATCATATGGAAGTAGGATTATATCATTTGGACGGAGTTGATGAGGATTTGTCCTAATGCGCACCTTGCAATGTAGTATGCATCTTTTGTCTGTTATGAATTCTGTGTTCAGTTGTCTAGCTTTTGTTCCACTAAACTGGTGTTCATATTCACACCTTGACCTTCTGAAAAGAAAACCCAGTTGTTCAAAAGATGGCTATACTGTCCAGTTGCACTGAGCTATCAATACTGGGAAGGATCTAGGTGCCTTGCTGGTCTGTGCCTTGCTCACCCTAAATGAGATATTGCAGCAGTACAGTTGCAGCAGAATGCTGAGAATAAGTCAGTCAAGGAGGAAGACCAGGTCAGAATTAGTTGCTCTGTCCTCCAATGATTGAAAATGTGTCCAAAGTTTTGAAATGCAGAATAACCTCATGGACAATATTGTATTGATTTCTCAGTCCTTTCAGGAGTCGCAGCTTAGTGAGAGAAAAATCTAGAGAGAAATGTCCTTCAGTCTCCTTCTACACCCTGCTAGATAGTGCTGTGCTATTGTTGCTATAGCAACAGTTGACTAAAATCGTCATCATCTGGCACCAACTTGTCTCCAGGGAATTTATTCAGAATGCCTAATGGTTTTTGGACGGTTAGAAACTAAACCTTTAAGAAAAAGGAGAAAGAATGAAGAAAAAGACAAGAATAAGACTCAGCATTCTGAAACAAAAATGGTCTTGGAAAATCATTTCATATTTCAATCTTCCTTTTTTATTTGTTTAAACTTTGCTCATCATTTGGGTTTAAGAGACAGTCAGCTGTTTTGAGCGAACACTTGGGTTAGGGGAACACAATGCCATGGAGCAGTAAGTTATCATGAAACAATGAACTCCCATTCAACTCTGTTCACCAGAAACGGTGGAGACATTGAACCATTTAACATGTCACCAATAAAGGGAGAAATCATACCAGCTGTAATAGCTGAGAGCAAAGAAACCGACAGTCGTTCAGACAAAAAAGGCAGTAATCAAGTTCTGTGGAGTGAGAAATGCCAAGTTCAATTCCTCGTCTTTTGTTAATTGATCTTGGCCAAAGGAACATTTGACGTACTGCAGCTAATTGAGCTAGTGAGTGGAAAGACAGTTCGGTTCCATCTAAATCTCTATGCTTACAACTTGTAGAACTGAGAACTTTTCAACACACCTTCTGTTGGTGCTGTCAAATTCCAGTGTTCTGCTTTATGAGATGATTGCTTCACCCAAAAGTATGTTTAATTCTCCTCAAGCTTGTCGGTAAAAGTGCTGAGGTTTTTATTGAGCTCAATCCAACTGTCCCTTTGTTAGTTTTTAATGTTTAGCTCAGCATTCTGCATTTAATGCCTACGGTAGATAATTGTGCTGCTTCAGAAGGTAAGCAATTCAATTCAGAAGATAGATTCTCTGCCACTTTCTTTATCTCGACTTTGTTTCCCTCTTTTTATTTCTTCTGGAATTAACTAGACCTGAAGTGCAGTTTTGGAAGCATTTAGAAGTCTCCAGCACCTTAGTAAAATGACTATGTAATACAAAGCAGTGAATATTATAGGTTATCTTATGTGATTCTAGATTAAAGTGGTGCTGGAAAAGCACAGCAGTTCAGGCAGCATCCGCCCTGTAGCCCAACATTTCAACTCCCCCTCCCACTCAGCCAAGGACATGGAGGTCCTGGGCCTCCTTCACCGCCGCTCCCTCACCACCCGATGCCTGGAGGAAGACCCTCCTCTCATTTATCTCTCCACCCTGCAGGCACCTTGCCTCTATTCGATGAAGGGCATTTGCTGGAAAAAAACAATTTTCCTGCTCCCATCTGGGTTCCAGAATCTGCACCCCCTGTTTTTACTCTTACGTGATTCTAGAGTCCAGTTTTGTTTTCACCCCACTGGTACTTTAGCGTGTTCAAAATAACTCAAGGCATTTTGCAGGAACATTATTAAACAAAATATGACATAGAGCCACACAACAAAGCTTAGGACAAGTGACTAAAAGCTTGGTCAAACTGAAAGGTTTACAAGAGCTTTGTTAATGCAGAGAGACTTAGCAAGGGAATTGCAGAACTGAGACTCAGGCAGCTAAAGGCACAGCATTATTGGGGGGGCATTAAGTTTGGTGGTCAGTCAGAATTGGAGATTGCAAAAAAAACAAAGTTTTCTGGAATAGATAAGTAGACAAAAAAAGCTCCTTATTTGATCACTTCCAGTTGTCAAGTTATACAGGCTCATTTGAGGGTGTTGGAAGCCTTGGTATTATGGACTTGCAAAGCAACAACTGTAGCCAGTATTCCTATTTGTAGTCACTGTTGGGCACATTACTGAAATGTGTGGATGTTTGGTGCAGTTCAGATTGGACTCAGTTATGATGCTTCGTTTCTTTCTAACACCATTCTCGCTTTCTGCTGTTGTTCAATGTTGAGGCTCAGACTTGAATGGATAAAGCACCAATAACCCAACCCACCATAGCACCTCAGCTTATGAGAAGTGACAGGCAGCAAAAGGTCTGCTGGTCAATCCAAGTTGTTCCAAATCAAATATGAATTATGATGCAGACACCCGACTCTATCCAACATTAAGAAGTCTCCTGGGAAATGTGGAAAAGCAGACTGAAGACCAGGCTTTTCTGGGGGTGGGGACCAGTACTTGGTCTTTCTGCACAGAACACATTCAGCTCTTTTTTGAACTCATAGCAAAAGAACCAATATTGCAGCCTTGCCTTCTCACTCCATTCAGTTATTATTTTACATAGTATTTACAACCAGTTAGTTTTACAGTTCTGCATTCTACATGAGCCTCTTCCCATCAGCACCTCACACTATCAGCATAATATCCTACTGTTCCTTTCTCATAGTTAAAGAACTATCTAAATGTTTGTAATGCATACCATGATAGATCTATATCTCAAGTGGGTGATTTATATGTGACTTGGGTTTTCTCATTTCCAGCTTATTTTGGCCAGCAGCAGTTACATTTCCACTCAAACTCTCTAACTGACCCCTTTCCCTTGTGTTCATTTGTGTCATAAAAGCCTGTTATTAATTTAATCTCAGTAAAATGTTGGCAAAGCAGACTTATTGGCTCTCAAACCCATTCAATTCGGACAGATAGTTTTATCTGCCTTGGTTCCCAGATGTAATTTAGTAAATTATACATGCTCTCTCTTGCATTAAAATTGCACAAAACGTATATCATTACAGAAAAAGAAACAGGCTGTCAACAAATTAGCGGAACAGTGTGTGGTGTTTTATTTCCAGCCTGTTTCTGACTTGCCTGAAGACTCTCATCATCTCTGTATGTGTCTCTCAGTCTCTGCAGGCGGGGGCTGCGATTGTATTGCACTGTTACAGAGGCAGACACACAATGTGTCACACATAGTATAACCCCTAATTATTGTGTTCCATCAGAGATCCAGCTGCTCGCACTGCACTCTGTGACCGGAGCTTTCTCCACAACGGCATCCTTCTGTATTGATTCATTAGTGCAGATCAAAAGCTTTGATGTAGCCTGGTTAATTATTACAAGCCATCGAGGACTGATGATTTATTAATATGCTTGGCAATCTTTCTTTGAGCACCCAGGGGAGCAAGCGGTTCCTGACCATGGAACGAAGCAATTGATCTACCATGATACTTTGCTGTTTTGACACTTAAATTTCATTCTAACTATGTTTTAATGATTAACCTGGTATCAAACCGAAGTCTCCAGAGGTGGAAGATTCCAAGTCATGATTCAGTTTCATTGGCTGGGATCAGACAACCTTTTCACTTCAGTATACCATTATGTTGAGTGGGGAGGTTGGGTGGGTGACACTGAAAATGGAATAATCAAAACCCTTTCTCCCAATGTCAGTTGAAACACTGCAAGAGTGTAGATTGAAGCTTGCTTTTCATGCCCTCTGCAATTACTCTGCTTGGCACTGTAAACACATACGCACCTCAATTCTGAGGACAAAACAGCCTGCAATTCAAAAATACCTTTCCTTATCCCAAAGCATTATACAGCCAAAGAAGTGAAGTCACAGCTATAATGTAGGAAATGTACACAGCAAGGCCCCACTAAAGGTGCTGTCAACTGTGGAGCTGTTCTGGGATATAAATACGGGTTTGGGCACTAGAGCAAACCACCCTGCTCCTCTTTGTAATAATGCCATGGAGATTTGATATCCTTCATTTTTGTCAGAAAGAAAGCCTAAAATTTCTGCTTACTCTCTGCAGGGAAATTTAACTGCACATCTGTGGAGGAAGACAGTTCATGTTTCAAGTCCAGTGAGAAGGGTCGCTGGACTTGAAACATTGACTCTTTCTCTCTCCATAGATGCTGTCAGAACTGCTGAGTTTCTCCAGCAATTTCTATTTTGGTTTCATTCCAATCTCCCCCATCCGCAGTTCTTTGCTTTATTTTAAATCCACTTGAGCAAGTGCTGTTGACTAAACCACCACTGTTAGCTTGCCCAGGACAGTATCAGCATCAAAAAGACAGGGGACAGTTATGCAAGAGACTTGAGGCCTTAATTATTTAGCATTCTGATTGTCTATTACTCAGTTTATATTTTCAATTTTGTGGTTATCCATTAACATTACCATTGAGCAGAAAGATTTATTCTGGCTCATAGCTTGAGGTTTCAGTGAATGATTTAAAAGCCTGTGCTTGAACAGGAGACTTATTGTGAAGGTTCTGGTAATAATTAAGAGAAAGGTGCTGCAGAAGGAGCAGCAGTTACTTTCAGAACCCAGGTTTTATTCACTCATGGCTGTATGTGTGGATAAGATTACAGCTATCTGTGATAGCACTCTGAGCTAGATTGTTGTGGAGGCCTTATACCCGAGACGTCGATTCTCCTGCTCCTCAGATGCTGCCTGACCTGCTGTGCTTTTCCAGCACCATACTGTTGACTGTTGTGGCTTCAAAGCCCTGTTATAGAAGTTTAAGCATAAAATTAAAACTACACGGGCTCTGGGAACAGACATAAGTAAAATGAACCTGGGGAGAACCAATGCTGACGCAAAGAGCTGAATGGCATCCTCGTGCTGTAACAATTCTATCTCACCAATCTGACCGTTCTTCACATGTAATTTTGGTTAATATTCTTTCATGGGTGCGTGCACTCCTGGAAAGGCTCACGCTTGTTAGCCGTTCCTGATTGCCCTTGAACTGAAAGTCCAACCACGGTACCGTGGGTCACACACTCATAAAGCTCTTACAATAAGGAAAAAAGTTTTACAACTCATCATGTCTACACTGTTCATCAAACAGCCATGTAATCTAAACCATTTTCCAGCATTTTTCCCATAGCCTGCATACTGTGGCATTTCAAGTGTTCATCTAAATCCTACTAAAATGCTTTTAGGATTCTGTCTTGACCATGCTTTTCGGCAGTGAGCACCATATACCCATGACCCTCTGGGTGAAAAGAAATTTCCTCAAAGCTCCTGTAAACCTCCTGCTTCTGATCTGTGCTTCTTGTTATTGAACCTTGTTCAAAGTTTGTGCGAAGATTTGTCGCTCGGGTGTTCGTTGTTGTGTCCTGATGCAGCTTCGTTTGTGTGTGTTGGGGTGGTTACTTTCATAGTTGAGGACTTACGGGCGAGAGACGCTGAGACAAGCCAGGACACCGAACGGAGAATTCACTGCAAGGGTATACAGGAAAGCCACACACACAGACCAAGTCCTAAACTATGAAAGTAACCACCCCAACACACACAAACGAAGCTGCATCAGGACACTATTCAAAAGGGCCACAACACACTGCAGTACACCAGAACTGAAAAAAGAAGAAGAGGAACACCTATACAAGGTATTCACCAAAAACGGATACCCGCGCAACTTCAACAACAGATGCCTAAGAGAAAGACCACGGAACGAGGACATACCACAACCAAAAGGACTAGCCAAACTACCATCCATCAGGAGCATCTCAGAACTGACAGCCAGACTACTGCGACCCCGAGGACTCATAACGG
>NC_057719.1:6035491-6043462 GCF_004010195.1 Chiloscyllium plagiosum
GTGCAGTCTTTGCATGGTATTTTGTACACTACATTCGTCTTGCTCATGTTGGGTATCGGTTCCTTCGTTCTGGTGAGTTGTTGTCTGAGCGTGGCTGTTGGAACTGACAACCGGAAGCAGCAGGGACAGACCACTATAAACACCGGAGGAAACATCAAAGAAGCGCTTCGCAGGAGGCTCCCAAGCACTGATGATGTCGCCTAGCCAGGGGACGAAACGTTTGCAACAAAAACTTCCAGCTCTGCGAACAGAACCACAACTATTGAACCTTGTGCTAGGGGGAGAGGTTTCTCCCTATCTATCCTACGTATGCCCCTCAGAACTTTGTACACTCAATTAGCCTTTTTTCCTTTAAAGAAAAGCACCCCAGCCTTCTTCATCTCTCTTCAAAGCTGAATCTTTCTAGTACAAGAAACATCCTGGTGAATCTCTTCTGCAACCTCTCTCGCACAATCGCATCCTTCCTATTGTGTGGCAACCAGAACTGCATGCACTACTTTAGCTGTGGCCTAACTAGATTTGCATATAGTTCCAATATATCTTCCTTGCTTCTACATTTAGTTCTTTGACTAATAAAGGCAAATACCCCAATTGCTTTCTTAAGCATCTTACCTACCTGTCCTGTTGCCCTCAAGGACTAATGGACATAGACACCAACATCTCTCTGATTCTCTGTGTTTACTAGGGCCTTATCATTCAATGTATACTACCTTTGCTTTGTTAGTCCTTCCAAAATGCATCACCTCACTTTTCAAGTTGCCACTGTTCAGCTCATCTGACCAGCCCAACGATATTATCTTGTAATCAAAGGCTTTCCACCTTGCTATTTACCAACCACCAATTTTCAAGTCATCAGTGAACTTACTGATCATGCCTCCAGAATTTATGTCTCGATCATTAATGTACATAACAAACAGCAAGGGTCCCAGCACTGAACCCTGTGGTATGACACTAGACACAGGCTTCCAGTCACAAATACAACCTTCGACCATCACCATCTACTTCCTGCCACTCAGCCAATTTTGAATGCACTTTGCCAAATTGCACTGAATCGCATAGGCTCCTAGCTCCTTAACCATTCTGACATGTGAGACCTTGTCAAAAGCCTTATTGAGGCTGTCAACTTCACTATCCCCATGTACCCACACAGTCACCTCCTCTCAAAGTCAGTGAAATTTCTTAGACATGACCTTCCCCTTACAAAGCCACACTAACTATCCTTGATTAATCCTTGCTTCTCCAAGTGAAAATTAATTCTGTCCCTTCAAAGATTTTCAAGTAGTTTCCCTACCACCCCTCTTAAATAATGTTAAAAATCACACCACACCAGGTTATAGTCCAACAGGTTTATTTGGAAGTACTAGCTTTCGGAGCACTGCTCCTTGGTCAGGTAGCTAGTCTTTGTCCACCCCAGTCCAACACTGGAACCTCCTCATCGTTCTTAAATAACAGTATCACATTACCTGTCCTTCAGTCCTTTACCACCACTCCTGTAGCCAAAGAAGATTTGAAAATTATTGTCGGAGCCCATGCAATCTTTGCCTTTGCCTCTCACAGTAGCCTAGGGTACAGCTCATCTATGCCTGGAGATTTATCTACTTTCAAGACTGCTAAAATCACTAATATCTCCATTCATTCAAGTGTATCACAGATGCAAAGTATTGATTTAGAACCTCAGCTATACCTTCCAGCTCCAAGTGCAGATTGCCACTTTGGTTCTTAATGAACCCTACACTTTCCCTGGTTATTCTCTTGCTCTTAGAGTAGAGTATCTTTTATTTGTCATTTCAGCCATATATAACTGATACAGTAAAAACGAGACAGCATTCCTCCAGTACCGAGGGTGCGACATGGACAGCAGAAACTACACGATCGTGAATGGCATAAAGTGCAAAACTCGTAACTTACAGTGTAATAGAAGAATGATAGACATTTTTCAAGCAGTAATATGAAAGAATTTCCAATGGGAAAGAGTCCAGTTATGCTGTATTAAGGAGCCTGATGGCTTGAGGAAAGGAACTGTTGCACAGTCTGGCCATGAGAGATCGTATGCTCCAGTATATTCTGCCAGATGGCAGGAGGAAGAAGAATTGGAGTGAGGGGTGTGTGGGGTCTTCCACAATGCTCTTAGCCTTTCAGATGCAGCGTGTGCAGTAAATGTCTAATGGAGGGAAGAGAGACGCTGAGGACCTTCTCAACTGTCCTCACTGTCCATTGTCGGGTCTTATGATCGGAGAGAGTGCAATTCCCGAACCAGCCAGTGATTCAGCAGCTCAGGGTACTCTCAGTAAACCTGTAGAATGTGGTGAGGATGGGGGATAGGAGGTGGGCTTTCTTCAGCCAATTTTAATATATTTTGGATTGTTGGATCTTCCTTAATGGTACCTCATGAGTGTTTCTCATGTCCCCTTTTTGCTCTTCTAATTTCTTCTTTGAGCAACTTATGCACTTTATATACTCTTCTAAGGAATCTGCTGTTTTGAGCTTTCATAGAACATAGAACATAGAAGAATACAGCGCAGTACAGGCCCTTTGGCCCTCGAACATGCGCCGATCCAAGCCCACCTAACCTATACTAACCCACTATCTACCAGAAACTTCCTTTTACTTCCTTTATTTAATCCTGTATGTCCCTTGAAATACAGGGTTCTGTGGACTTGTTAATCCCATTCATTATTTTTACAGGACATGTCGGCCCTGCACACTTGCTATTATCCTTTTAGATATCTCCCACTGCTCTGATATGGATTATCTTGCAAGTAGCTGCTTCCAGGCAACTTTGGCTTCTAATCTTAATAAAATCGACCTTCACAAATTCAGAACCTTTATTTTCAGCTGATTTCGTCCTGTTACTGGATCTGATGTCACATATAGGCCAATATCTTATCAGTATAAAGGCAGCACAGCCTTTTCAAGGTTAACTTTCCCCACGATTGCAGCAGTCTTACAGTGCAGACCTTTTGGTCCACTGTGCCTGCAGCAGCTCGTTAAATGAGCAATTTGACTCGTACCAACCTCCTGCTTTTCCTCCATAATTTTGCGTGCTATTTCTATCCAAATCACCAACTAATACTCTCATGAGTACCTCAAATGAACCTGATGTCACCACATTTCCAGGCAATGCATTCCATACTCTAACTGCTTGCTGTATGAAAACATTTTTCCTCATTTCACCCTTACTTCTTTTGCAGATCACTTTAAATCTTTTCCCTCTTGTTCTTCCAGCGAAGACATGCTGCTACTTGAAGTCCATTGTAGATTGTGTTACAGATGCTGCTTCATGTCCACATTGTATTCAGACAGCAAGTCAGGCAGAAAATAGGGCTTGTGAATTAATGATGATTATTTAGAAGCAAACGCTACTTAAAAGGTGTTACTTATTGAATAAATACAAGGCACTGTTTTCTTTTTATCTTGCTGGAACTTCAGAAGACAGGACAGATTCTGAACTCTACAGTAGAGCTGCTTATAATTGTGTGACTTGTAAAGCTGCTTCTCCAGTTCAGTTGATTGATATAACACTTTTCATGATGCTGCTTGGCTTTACCTGGGCTTCAGAGCTGAGCTCTCATGGTCCCTGCTACAAAGTTAAAAGGAAAGAGCTAATTTAGCTGCAGTATCTTTCATGACCTCAAAATGTGCCAACGCGTCTTAGTTGCAACAACAAACTCTTTGTGAAATGTTGATGCAGAAAAAATGGCAGCCAATTTGTGCACAGCAAGATGCCACAGAGTAGAGTGTGATAACAGCATAAAACATAGGAGCACCTTGAACCTGCCTTGCCACTCCATAAGTTTGTAGTTGATTTAGCTTAAGTCCACTGTTCTGCCCTAATCCTCTATCTCTTGATTCCTTAGATAACCAGATAATTTGTTTTTATCGGTGTTGGTTGAGGGATGAATTTTGGCTTAAACACCAGGTGATAGGGTTCCCCTGACTTCTTTAACATGGAGAACATGAGATCTTTTAGACCTGTTGAGAAGGCAGACAGGACTTCAGTTTAGCATCTCATCCAGAAGACACAAAGTGAACCTCTGAATGTGGGGCACTGGGCTACCCCTTGACCCCATTGTAATCCCCTCTGTACTAGCTGTGTGAAGTGATACATTAAGAAGTATTTTGACATGAATCAAAGCCTTCAGGAGACGGAGGTGCAGAATACAGTACTGGAGGGCATCCTTTTGTCGCTGCAGAACCATTTGAGTTCTGAATGAGACAGATGTGACCTGTGTGTACCAGGGTCTGTAGTTCAATGGCAGAATCTTGTCAATTGGCACAAGTTCTGGAATAGAATTTGAATTTATTTACGGTGAAATGGAAGGTTTTCTTCTGAGCAGTTGGATAACTCTAGCATTTGAAATTCATCTTTACAATTCTTGTCAACATCCCATGTTCACTTTCAGCTAATCGGAGATTTTTGTCAACCTTTCTTTTCCTCTTCTCAACATGAGCTTTCAGAAAAACATGAATCGTCATTCGTAAATCACCTAGTTGACATCAAGGTCCACGTGAAATGTTTGAGCTGTCTTAAATTTGAATTTTCTATGTTTAAAATTGAGAGCTGTTAAAGATTCATACTGAATAGCAGAGCGGGGTTGAGGAACCTAACTGCTGCTTCTGTACCTTATGTTCTTGCGACTCTGTAATCTGAAGATCTTGTCATATCCTAAGAGGCTTCTCCAGTGTTGAGTGTCTCAGAAGAGCTTAGCTTATCTAAACCAAGGAGAATGTGACATTGTGATGTTCGTCTAATCTGCCGCAGCCAATGCATTAAATTAACTTGTGTCATGCTATTGCTAACTCGGTTCACAGGGTCCTACAACCCCAAGAGAGCACCCCCCACTCCCCCAGTATTCATCCTCACATTGTGAACCTGGAGGGTGGGTATGACGATGTGGAGATTTCCTAGGAGAGCCTGATTTCCATATGCACACGTGCGCATTTCTAACAGCAAATACCTAGTGATGCTGTACCCTCCTTACCCCAGAAGCATTCAACCCCGTTGATAGAATCAGTCATATAACACACAACATTCATCCTGCCCAGCTATTTGTGCAAACCTGCCAAGTTAGCCCTAATTCTCCCCCATTGCCCTGAAAACATTTCCTTATCAATTATGAATTCAGTTTCCTTCTGAAGGCTGTTATTGAATTAGGTTTTACGGTTCTTTTAATCACATTATATTCCTACATTTCTCCCTGTCTCTCTCACACACGCGATAGTGACTACACAAGTATCTGACAGTTATAAAATGATTTGGGACTTCCTATTGTCCTGAAAAGTGCAACAGCTATGTTAGTCTATTTCCCTGAATTATCGATCATCATTATTTGCTGTATGAGATAAAAAAAAACTTCCTCACCTCCTGTGTCTCAAAATTTACTAATACTCTTAAATCCATGTCCCCTGAGTTCTGCCAACATCACCTCAAATATTTTCTGAGTGCGCGGATGACTTGTTGAGTTGTGCAGAACTTCTAAGTTGATTAACATGGTCACAGACACTTTGTGATTTGAAGGGCCAATTTGTCCTTGACTGCACAACTTAGTGGAAATATTGGTTGTCATCCCTGGAAGCAGCATCTCTACTGTTGTAAGGAGAACAGGCCCAGTTTCTCCAATTGCTCCACATAACAGAAGTCTCTCATCCCTAATATCATTCCAGTAAACTTCCTTTGCACAGTACCCTAGCTGAGACCTTATCGGTTATCTTTAAATTAAAGTATTCCTGTCAGTGCCATATCTGATATCAATTCACTCTGCACAAATCTATTACTCATACCAGGACCTTCTGACCTCTGGAATATCGTCAGAAAATGGTAGGAGGGTGAGAGAAGGTGGTAATAACTATTTTGACATTGCCCTGCGAAAAAATAATTCTACATTTGTATGAGAGGCAGCTACTTACGATTAGCCGCGATATGAAGGTGCTGGTGTTGGATTGGGGTGGACAAGGTCACAGGTTACACCAGATTATAGTCCAACAGGTTAATTTGAAATCACAAGCTTTTGCAGCTCTGCTTCTTTGACAGATGGAGTGACAAAGGAGCAGCGCTCCAAAACCTTGTGATTTCAAATAAACCTGTTGGACTATAACCTGGTGTCATGTGACTTCTGACCTACGATTAGTATCAACAATTAAATGGATAAATTGCAAAATCCAAGTCAACTCTTGCAGCACCATTGAATGTAAATGTTTAGGGAGCAGTTGTAATGGACAGCACAGTACTGAGAACTTCTGATTTCATTGTGTAGTGGCCTTTAATTTTCAGAGTTATTGGTTAAAATAATTGATATTGAAGACATAAAAATGAGCAGCTGACGTGCTTAGGTGCAGCAGTACTGATATAAGAAGCTGCACCGATAATGTGTTCTATGCACATCTCTATTAACTCATTTTCTTACAAGCTCCTTTTCTTTCATTATTTCTTTCTCCCTGTTGTTTCCCTTTATATTTCAGTCTGCATCATTTGTCTCTCTGTTTGTCTTGCTCTCTTTCTGTCCGCTCCTATAAGAGCCTATCTAATTGTAAATTGTGGCCATTCCCTTACTCTTTTTGATTTCTGACCCATGCCAGTAGTTTTAAGGACGAGCTTTCATTATTGCTTTGGGTACTCTAAGAGCCCAGCCTGCAAGCTCGTCTCTCTTGCTTGCTCCCATTTTCTAATTCAAGAGGAATAAATGGAAACCACTGCCACGATGTGAGATCACAGGCCAAAATACTTTTTTCTTTATTCACTCACAGAATGTGGGCATTGCTGCCCACAACCCCCTCACACTCACTCCCCCACAAAATCCCCACACACACTCTCCCCCACACACACACATTTATTGCCCATCTCTAATTGCCCCGAAGGCATTTAAGAGTCAACCACATTGCTGTGGGTCTGGAATCGCATGTAGGCTAGACCAGTTAAGGATGGCAGTTTCCTTCCCTAAAGGACATGAGTGAAGCAAATTGTTTTTTCTGGCAATCAACAATGGATTCATGGTCATCGTTAGACTCTTAATTCTAGATATTTGTTTAATTCAAATTCCACCATCTGTCATGGCAGAATCCGAACCCGAGTCCCCAGAACATTATCTGAGCCTCTGAGTTAACAGTCCAGCGATAACACCACTAGGCCATAATCTTTCTCTTTGAAGAATTAAGAGCCCAACTGCAGAAGGTGAAGTTGCTCTCCCTGAAAGAAGGGAAGATGAAGAGAAAATTTGGTAAAGGGGTTCAAAGCAATGAGTGATTTGGATAAAGTAGATGAGAAGTTATTTCCAGTAGCGGAACACACACTACCAGAGGACAAATGGATTGGCAGAGATCCAGATTTGACATGAGAAAAGAGTTTTTCACACAGCAAGTTGTCATGAACTGAAGTATGCTGCCTGGAAGCATATTCAGTAAGAATAGTTGAAAAGGAATTGGATAAATAATTGAAGGAGAAAATGGGCAAAGACAAATTATATTGTCTACTTTTCAGGCATGATGGGCAAAGTAGCCCCCTGTGCTTTTTTATGTTTATTTTATGGTTAAAAGTGAGTTACCATAGTCATAACAGACCATAATGCTGCTCTCATTAGAAAGAAAGAGAGAGATGATTGGTGGTGGTTTAATCTGAGGGCCACAATACCTTAGGAAAGAAGGAGGGAGGTTGAGGAGGAGTGCCCTTCATAGTAACCTCAGCTGGTGCAGGAATTGAACACATGCTGTTAATGTCACTTTGTATTGCAATCCAGCTGTCCAACCAATTGAGCTAACCTCAACTCTACCTCTCTCGACACACACACGCACAGCCCATTACACAACTTATACACAACCCCCAATCCCCACACACACGCGCGAGCGCGCACACCCCACTGGACACGCACACACACCTCTCCATACACTCTCATCCCCACATTCGCACCCCCACACACATGTGCCCGACGCGCACACACCACCACACCCATCCCCTACACACACAACCCCCACGCACAT
>NC_057719.1:6043474-6048106 GCF_004010195.1 Chiloscyllium plagiosum
GAATTCCCCAAACACACACACCTACCACCACACTCATCCCCTACACATACATACCCCCACACTCCTACATTCGCCCACTCTTACGCACCCCTGCATGCACGCATCCTGTACACATGTCCCTACACACATGCCCCCACGCACACATCCCCACCATGCACAAGCCTCTTCCCCCCCCACCCCATCTCCCATACACACAGCCCTGTTATGAAGTGTTGGTGAGCTTATGAACTTATAGAGGTTTATAGGGTGAATAGCTAAAGTCTTTGGAGTAGGGTCCGAGGGTGGGGTAGTCCAAAACTAGAGGACATGGGTTTAAGGTGAGAGAGGAGAAATTTTAAAAGGACCTGAGGGGTAATGTTTTCACACAGAGGGTGGGGCATGTATGGAAGGAGCTGCCAAAGGAAATGGTGGAGGCTGGTATAATTACAACATTTAAAAGGCATCTGGATGGGTAAATGAATATGGAAGGGTTTCGAGGGATATGGGCCAAAAGCTGGCAAAGGGGGCTAAGTCAGATTGAGATGTCTGGTTGACAGCTAGACAAGTTGGACTAAAAGGGTCTGTTGCCATGCTGTATGACTATGTCTGTATGGATGTGACATCACTGACTAGGTTAGCATTTATTGCCCAATTTCACTTGAGAAGGTGCTGGTGAACTGCCCCCTGAACTGATGCAGTCCTAGGAATGCAGGGACACCCATTATGCTATGGCAAGATTTTGATCCAGGAACAGTGATATAGACCCAAATCTGCATGGCATGTGGTTGAGGGAAATTTGCAGGTGCTGATGTTCCAAGGTACATGCTGCCGTTGGCCATCAGATGGTAGAGGTAGCAGGTTTAGATAGTGCTGTTGTAGAGCCTTGCTAAGTTACTGCTATGAATAGCATGGATAACATGCATGTTTGTCACTGTGCATGGTGATGAAGGAATGTTGAAGATGAAAGATCAGGCTGCTTTGTTATGAATGATATAAACTGAAAGGACTGCGGGTGCTGTAAATCAGAAACAAAAATTGCTGGAAAAGCTCAACAAGTCTGGCAGCATCTGTGAGGAGAAATCAGTTCTGAGGAAGGGTCACTGGACCTGAAACATTAACTCTGACCTCTCTTCACAGATGCTGTCAGACCTGCTGAGCTTTTCCAGTAACTTGTCATGGATGATGTTGAGCTTCTTCTGTTGTTGGAACTGCCCTCATCAAAGCAGGTGAAGTGTGTTCCATTGCCCAGCCACAGAATTTCTAATCTTTGACCTGCCCTTGTAGTTGCATTATTTATATAACTCATCCGGCTCAGTTTCCAGTCAATTATAATCCCTAGGATGTAAATAGTGGGGAATTCAGTGATACATTGAATGTCGATAGTTAATGGTTAGATTGTCTTGTGTTCGAGATAGTTATTGCCCATCATTTGTGTAGCACGAATTTTGGTTGCTTATTGTCAGCCCAAATCTGAATGTTGTCCATGTCTTGCTGCATTTAAACTTGGACTGCTTCAGTATCTGATTAGTCACAAATTGTACTGAAAATTGTGCAATCATTGGCAAACATCTCAATTTCTTACCATGTGATGGAGGGAAGGTCTTTGATGAAGCAGCTGAAGATGGTTGGTCCTTGGATATTACCCAGAGGAACTCCTGCAGTGATGGCATGGAGCTGAGATGATTGACTTCCTGCAACCTCAATCATCTTCCTTTGGGCCAGATATGACTCAACAGAGAGTTTTTCCCTGATTCCCCAGGACTTCAGTTTTACTTAGGCTCTTTGCTTGATGTCAAGCACAGTCACTCTGGCCTTAGCTCAGGAGTTCAGCTGTTTTGTCAGTGTTTAAACCAAGATTGTAGTGAGAATCAGTAGTGGAATGGTCCTTGCAGAACCCAAACTGAGTATCAATGAACAACTTAATCCTTTGCAAATGGGGAGGTGATGGCATAGTTTTACTGTCAGTAATCCAAAATCCAGTTAGTGTTCCAGGGACATGGCTTCATATTCCACCATGGCAGATGATAAAATTTGAATTCAGTAAACATCTGGAATAAAATGTTAGTCTAATGGCAACCATGTAACCATTGCTGATTGTCATTAAAAACCCATCTAGTTCACTAATGTCCTTTAAGGAATGTTCTCTGCTGTCCTTCCTTGGACTGGCCTACAAGTGATTCCAGACCCATTGCAATATGGTTTACTATTAACTGCCCTCGGGGTAATTAGAGATGGACATAAATGCTGACCTAGTCAGTGACACCCACATACAATGAATAAATAATGTTTGAAAAAAAAATGCTACTTGATACATTGTTGATGACCCCTTCCATTACTTAACTATTAATGTTGGAGATTAAATCAATTGGCAGTAATTGACCTGGGTTAGATTTGTCCTGCTTTTTGTGTATACCCTGGCATTTTCCACATTGGCAGGTAGATGCCAGTGTTGTAACTGTACTCGAGCAGCTTGGTGAGAGGCACGGCTTGTGTTGGAGCACAGGTCTTCAATAACCCTGCCTGAACTTTATGAGCACCCATAGCCTTTGCAATATCCAGCACCTCCAGCCATTTCTTGGTGTCACGTAGAGTGAAGCAGATTGGTTGAAAATTGGTATCTGTGATGGGAGCCTCAGGAGGTGGAAGAGATGGTTAATCCACTTGGCACTTCTGTTTGAAGATTGTTGTGAATACTTCCTCCACCTCTTAATTATTTTATTGTCGACCGCCATTCATGACTGGATGTGAGATTGCTCAGCCCTGATTATCACTTGCTACTTATCTAGTTTGACATGCAAGTAGTGGTAGGTTCATCAGGTTGACACCTCGCTTTAAGGTGTGCCCGTTGCTGTTCTTGGCATGCCTTTCTGCACTCCAATTTCTGCTGATGTCTTATTCGCCTCACAGTGCTCAGCTTTGAGTTGCTAGATCTATTCGAAATCTTTCCCATTTAATAATGCCAGGTTGACCATCCAACGTCATTATTTCTTTAGATTTATAGTGGTTTGAAACAACTGAGTGGCTTACTAGACCATTTCAGAGGGCAATTAATAATAAAGTCACATCTCTCTGTGATCTGGAGTCGAATGTAACGCAGGTTGGGTCAGGAATGTGGATTTCCTTCCTTCAAGGATATTAGTGAATCAGCTGAGATCTTAATTGCAATCTCGTGGATTAGGTTAGCCTTTCATTCTGGATTTTCATTGATTTCAAATTTCATCATCTGCTATGGTGGGACTTGAACCCATATGCCCAGAATTTTAGTTGAGTACACTGGATTACAAGCTCAGTTTCTTTATTACAGTACCACCATCTCCAAGCACCTGTTCGTAAGAAGAGTCATATTGGATCGAATTGTTAAGTCTGTTTTTCTTTCCACAGATACTGTCAGACCTGCTGAGTTTCTCCAACATCTTCTGTTTTTATCAGATTTCCAGCAGTATTTTGCTTTTATTTACAGAGGTGTGCCTGGCATTCTGACCCAATTACTGATTTCTCGGAAAACCCTGAAACACATGATTATCTGATCTAATAAAGAGTAGAGTCACCATGATCTTACCAGACCATAGTGCTGTTCTGCCACTACAGATAGATGGGGTGAGGGGTTAGATCGAGAAGGAGAGTCCTTCATGGTAATCTCAGCCGGAGCAGGGATTGACCAACACTGTCGGCATTGCTCTGAATTGCAAACCAGCCGTCCACCCACTGAACTACCCGACCTCCAATAGCTAAGGGAGGATGCTATGCACCAATGTCTATGCCCATTTCAGACTTTATAACATTGCTTCCACGTCAGAAGTACTCCAATGGATGCAAGACATTTTGGGGCATTCAAAGGTTGTCAAAGGCATTTTATAAATCTGTTTATTCTTCGGTGCAGTGCTTAGTGGGTGGTGAAGTCTTGTGTTGGGTAAGTTGTAAATTGTGGTAAAATACCTTGCAGCTTGTAGGCGCTGCACACAAGATCATCTGCTTCAAGGTGACATCAGGTTGGTGCAGCTTTTTGTCAGTGTACTTCAGCCCTGAGTACGCCAGCTGGTTGGTCATAGTTTTGGCTTCTCCAATGTGGCATGGGCTCAACGGATTAGAGAGAAACATTTTTATGAATTATAAATGGAAAAAAAAGCTGCTTATCCAGTTAAAGTAAAAACTAATGCAGATCAGTCAACCTGTCACGTAAGATTTAATTATTTTTATTTTTACTTACTGTATTTGTAGACAAATTATTCTCCAGAAGGTATGTTTAGTCACCAGCCTACTCTGACTAAATCAGACATTGCCAGACATTGCTTCATAGCCATGAATGTAGCCAATTGCTTCAGAAATGGACAGAGTCATCTCATCAGCAATCAGTCAGAGAGTTGGGAATGAGGCATGGGGTAAGTGAGCAGAGAAGAGTGTCAGAATAAGGCGAGGGTTGTGTGAGGGGAATAGTGTGACAGGAGTGAGGCAGGGATGTGTGAGGGGAATAATGTGTCAGGAACGAGGTGGGGGTGTATGAGGGGAATAGTGTGACAGGAATGAGGTGTCCGTAATAAGGCAGCATTGTGCGAGGGGAATAGTGTTACAGGAGTGAGGCGGGGATGTGTAAGGGGAATAGTGTGTCAGTAATAAGGCAGGCGTGTGTGAGGGGAATAGTGTGACAGGAATGAG
>NC_057719.1:6048197-6064496 GCF_004010195.1 Chiloscyllium plagiosum
GGGGGGTGTGAGGGGAATAGTGTGTCAGGAATGAGGCGGGGGTGTGTGAGGGGAAGAGTGGGAACGAGGCGAGGGGAATGGAGTGTGAGGACTGAGGCAGGAGGGATGTGTGAGTGCAGTAGGGAGTCAGGAATGAGGCAAGTGGACAGGAAAACAAATTTCAGGCCATTCGTTTTGCCTGCACACTGTCCTGCTGTGTTTCACAAATATTGGCTTAAGAGAACATTGATTTGGGAGATCCAGCAACATGAAATCTTTTTACAGCAATTAGGTAATTTATATGGATTTCAGCAAAGCCTTTGGTAAGTTCTCAAATGAGAGTCTGATAATGAAGGTAAAAGCACATGGGATTACAAGTAACTTGGCAAGTTGGATCCAAAATTGGGTTAGTGGTAGGAGACAGAGGGTGATGGTACAAGGTTGTTTCTGTGACTGGAGGCCACTGTCCAGTGGCATACCACAAGGATCAGTCCTTTATTGTTCATGATATATATATTTTAAAAATATAGAAGATAATATGGGGAGTGGTGTTGAGTAATTTTGTGGATGACACGAAGATTGGCCAGATGGCTGACAGGAAGAACATTTTAGGCTGCAGTTGGATATAAGCAAATTGATCAGATGAACAAATCAGTGGCTGATGAAAATTAACTCCAGTAAGTATTTGGAAGAAGTGACAAAACAAAAGGAGCATTCACTGAATTTAATTCTAAGCAATTTTCCTTATGTTAGCCTAGTTTGCCAATTCACTTGACCCTTTACTGCAGAGAAATCTCTCAGTAGAATGTGCAGGTCATTTGTGGTACTTCTCTCTTAGGCATTCTGTTATGGAGAAGAACCTATTGTTGTACTGCTGTGTCCTATCCCTGCAGCTCAGTAGCAAAACAATTTCTACTGATGTGTGTTTCCCCTGTTTTAATGAGTATGCTGACAGGAATCATATAAGAATAGCATTGGCCTTAAAAATTTCATCCTTATGTTCAAACACCTCTTTTGTTCACTCCCCACAATATCTCTTTCACCTCCTTCAGCCTACAACCCTCTGAAAACTGCCTTTCTCCCAGTCTGGCTCCTTGAGTTCCTTCATTCTACAGTTTTTGGCCATGCTCAAGAATTCCTTAACTATCTGTCTCTCTCGCCTCCCTTAAGATGCTTTGTCAAACTCTCCTCTTTGACCCACCTTTTGATCACGTCTCCTTCTTTGGCTCAATGTCAGATCCTGTTTGATAGCACTCCTGAAAATCGCCAAGTTGTTGTGTCCCTTGTCAACACACAACTGCCGAAGCGCTCACAAGATTGTCCACTTGACTGATGTACTGAAGGATAACTGGTGCCTGCACAGCCAGGATTAATCCTGTTCTCACTTCATGTCTTTCTAAAAGGTATCAGTGATTAGCAGGGTTACTGCCAATGGACCATCTCCATTAACCTCTTTTCTCTCACCTTCAAAACAACAAAGAAGATAACTGGGCTTAAAGAATTAGCAAACATGAGTACACTGGAAAATATTCGCTCTCCACTACTCCAATACAAAGTATCATGGCACAGTGTAATGCATTAATTGTACTCTTTTAGCATTTAATTCCTACCACCAAGTGGCAGGTCTGTAAAGGGGTGAAAGTAGTAATTTTGTTTGAATTGCAAATGTTATTTTCTTGTCAGCTAACAGCAGTGAACGGAAAGTTACTGAAGTGAAGGCTGGAAAGCTAATTACAAAGACACACTCTTATCATGGTGAAGAGGGAAGTGGCTTTTTATAGGTCTGTGTGGGAACAAAATTTCCCTTAACCCGCTAAGTGCTGCAGCCTATTTCTTCTCTCAACATTGTCAGACTGGGAGAGCACTACAGTGATCTCATTTGAACTTACTCAGAGTGAGATGGGATCAGTGACTTGTTTTGGTGCCATTAGACTGGACAAGATCAAGTGACGTGTCTGAACGCTGTCAGACTCTGTTGCTGAGTTTAAAGGTCCATTCCTTGCAGGGATGATGACAAGTTTGCCATCTCAAGGGCAACTAGGGATGGGTACTACATGCTGGCCCAGCTCACATTGCCCACACCCCAGGATTGAAGAAAGGAAAGGTATTGGTAAGAGTCAGAAGGCTGGCTGGATTAATCATTCTGATAGGATGATGCAACAGTTGGAAGTTTTGTTACTCTTGGCTGATTTACTGCTCATTGGCAACCGGCTGATGATTTTGGCTCAAGTTTTGACATCAAAGTGCCAAGTCAGACTTCATATATATTATATATATATATATATATATATATATATATCAACCTGTTCAGACATGCTCTAACATGCCTCTGGAGCAGGTGGGACTTGAACACAGACCTTGTGGCTCTAAGGCTGAGATACTAAAACTGCCACAAGGGTCATAGAGATATACAGCACAGCACGGAAACAGACCCTTCAGTCCAACTCGTCCATGCCGACCAGATGTCCTAACACAAGTCAGCTTTCACAATCCAAGTTTAGTATTTTGTTGCAAAATTACTAATTAATACTTAATATTACTTGCAACATTAACATGAATGGTTGGAATACACGAGGCAATACAAATCTTCTCAAAAAAGGAGGCAGTAGTGTTAAGGAGAAACACATTAAGGGGAAAAAGCAAATCATAATTATCAAAGTTCTTTTCAATAAATAGGGAAAGGTCTGTTAGTTTAAAAAAAGGATCAAAACGCACTCAGGACAAGAAACGAGAGTGAATATGGAACAAGAGACAGGGAGGTAAAATGTTGGGCTGACCCCATTAAAATGACACGCCACTTGTAAGTGTGTGTGTCTATAATTAGAGTGATGTTTAGTTTTGTTTTACAGTCTACTGTTTCTGATTTTAGATTAGTGTTATTACTGTAATGTTGGTATATATTTCATTGGCATAGTTCATGGGTTTAACTTAACATAACCAGTGAACTCCAAAAGATAGCAATTCCCTGAACTTGTTGACATATCTTAAAAGTCTTAACTTGCAAACTAGCAGGTTCTCACCAAACAGGCTGGCGTGCACTGACCACTGCATAAGTGCACTACGTAAGCATAGGTCTCCCACAGAGAAAGAATTCGAGTCAGTCAGAGTTACTGCTTTAGATGGTAATATCTTGGCCCTTTTTATAAAGTTGGCCTGTACAGGCATCAAGTGAGGATGGAATAGGGAATAGCTTCAATCTCTTCACTTCTGCATGCTGGAATACTCTGGTCACACTCACTGACCAGAAGAATGATCATTTGAACAAAGGGTCAGAGGCCAGATGGTGTCTGTTAAAGTTCAGAGAGCAACTCGAGTTCTAAATGGCAGCTCCATCAAATTTACCATCCTCTTAAAAATGATCAGAAATTTTCTATTTCTTCTGGAAGATACTTTAACTTCTGTACTGCAGCTTGCTTTCCACCAGGGTGACTGTTTAAATTGCCAGTGCTGTAGAGTGTAAGCTGCAGAGCAAGATTGATTTTAATTCTTTACACAACTTACCTCATTGTATCGTTAGTTGTTTCAATGTAGCCATGGCCTCAACTTAATTCTTCCAGAGAACATGATAAAATCCATCTCTTATTTTTGTTTCTTTAAAGTGAATCTACCTTTCTTGCAGATTGACTCACCAACTAATTTTGCAAGTGAGGTTCTTTGTTCTGTATCCACTGTCGTGACCGGTTCAGGGAACGCAGTGCCAGTAGCTGTACCAAACAATAGGGTGAGATTTATGTCTGTGTACAGGGTTACCTTGTGATAAATTATTTGGCTCTCTCTTGACTTTGTATGTAAACCAGTTTAGTTAAAAGGAATAATTCAGCTCTTGTTTTTGCGGTGGACAACCAAATTAGAAGAAGGCAAAGATTGAGATCAACCAACTGCCATTTTATTTCTGCACTTCTGTGTATCCAGTTAATGTACGCGTGCAGGACAGTAAACTGGATAAAAAATTACAATGACTCGTGAAGCATGTTTGTTGTAATGTTGCATAACTTGGTTCAGAATCACAGTGTCTCAGCCATAATTCATTTCGTCTGATTACATACAAGTGTTCACCTTAGATTACTGTTTATATTTGGCAAAGTTCACAGACTTTTGTTTGTGTAACGAAAAAGCTATGGTTTGTTTTTTTAAGGCTGTATCATAGAATCCCTACAGTGTGGAAGCAGGGCATTGAGTCCACACCAACCCTCCAAACAGCATCCTACCCAGACCCACCTTACTACCCTATCTCTATAACCCTGCATTTCCCATGGCCAGCCCACCTAGCCTGCACATCCCTAGACACTGTGGGCAATTTAGCATGGCTAATGCACATAACCTAGACATCTTTGGACTTTGGGAGGAAATCCCTGCGGACACTGGGAGAATGAGCTGTATGTTGGATGACGGCAAGCTTCAAGTCATATATGGTCATCTTCCTTTCTACTTCGATTAACATATATTCGCAGTTATGTTAAACTTTTACAAAACACAACCACTGGGTGACATCTTTGAATTTTGATATTAACTCTACCCCTCCTCAGCTGCCTTTTGAATTAAAACTTGTTCAAAGCTAAAGCTTTGAATATCGATAAGACTGCCTTTGCATCTTATAAGAATATTGGAAACATAATGTTACATCGGCAATCTGACCCTTTCACTAAAACTGTATCCATTTTATTTGCTTTACTTCATGCACAATATTTTTTGATCAAACCTTGGTTGAGATTATTAGGATTTAATCAAGATTTAAGGATTTTAAAATTCTTAGATACTTTTTCTTAAAATCTTCTTTCCCTTTGTTATTTTCAAAGTGCTCTTTCCAGGATCATTAAACGATATCACTAAAGTATTTCTGAAAAAAATTAACTCATCGCAGATCAACCCCAACTCAGTTCTGAGGAAATATCACCTGAAATGTTAATGCTGATTTACAGCATCCTCAGTTCTTTCAGTTATTAAAACCAGCGATGGTCAGTTCTGTTGTTTATCTTTCTTCTCCCTGTCTCTTCACCTAACTGTGTGAAAGTACAAAGTGCTTCAGCTAAAACATAGAAATTATGAACAAGAGTAGGCCATTCAGCCCTTCAAACCTGCTCTGCCATTCAGTATGATCATGGCTGATCATTCAGCTCAGTACACAGTTCCTGCTTTCACCCGATACCCTTTGATCCTTTTAGCCCTAAGAACTTTATCACCTTGAAAACTTCCAATGTCTTGGCCTCACCTACCTTCTGTGGCAGGGCATTTCACAGGCTCACCACTCTCTGGGTGGAGAAATTTCTGGACTCCCCAATAATCGGGGACACCACTCCTGCATTTACTTTGTCTAGTCCTATTAGAATTTTGTAGGTTTCAATGAGATATCCCCTCATTCTTTTGA
This sequence comes from Chiloscyllium plagiosum, assembly GCF_004010195.1. Classification (NCBI taxonomy): domain Eukaryota; kingdom Metazoa; phylum Chordata; class Chondrichthyes; order Orectolobiformes; family Hemiscylliidae; genus Chiloscyllium; species Chiloscyllium plagiosum. The sequence continues at coordinate 6,053,542 of NC_057719.1, forward strand.
ACAGCAGTGAATATAGTCCTAACTGATCCAGTGTTTCTTCATGCATCAGTCCTGCCAACCCAGAAAAGGTTCAAGGGACAGAGGATCTACTCTTGTTTAATTGTCCATAGCCTGTAAACAAGAATTATTGTTGCCTATTTGAAATTTTTCAGTTAATCCTGCATCTACAGCATTTTGATAAAGAGAATTTCAGATTTCTATCTTTTGTGTGCAGAAAGCTATTTTCTAATTTCACCTTTGAGTGACCTGGCTCTAATTTTAAATGTCAATTCCCGTGTCGTTGCCCCACACCCCTCCATGGCGAAATTTTCTTCTCTGTATCCGCCCTATTAATACTCATTAACATCTCACCAGATTGCCCCCTCAGCCACTATATTGAGAAAATGCAGTCTATTATTCTGATAAATCTGCCCTCGTTCCCACACCAACATCAATATATCCTTCCTGAGGTGCAGTGCTGAAAATTGAACACAGTACTCCAGATGGGGTCTGACCAAGGTTCTGTATTAGTGAAGCTTCACTTCCTCCCCTTTGTAATCATGTTCCCTTGAGATAAAGGCCAACATTCCATCAGCACAGCAAGTGCAGTTTAATTGCAGATTTTTGCATCACCTCACTTTCCAGGTACCTTCTCACATGAAACAAAAACCTCTCTCATCAGATAGGTCGTGCTGATTGTGTGGCTGCCATGGTGTTTAGACATCATGGGACTAAATGTTCTTTGAACTGCTCCCTCCTCCTCTCCCACAACCTGCCTGGACATTGAGTTAATGAGATGGCCTATCTGTATTTGTTACTTAGTGATTGCGAGGTGATGTGAGCGAGAGGGGACAGGCGGAGGAGGTGAGCAGAGGACACCATCTGTCAATACAAAAACTGTACTGTGTCATCCTCTTCTCCCACATCCAACCCCCAACCTTCCTGACCCAATTCCCAGGTCAGGCTGAGTTCATTGGAATGTCGCTATTGTAAGAAATGCAATAACCAGTTTACTTACTGAAAGAATCAACAACTGCAATGTGCCAATGTCCAAATAATCACTTTTAGTGTTCTTGGTTTCAGAACAATGGACAATTATTCCTGTTGCCCTTTTCGACTCACTATCTCTGCATTTCTTTAAATTAACCCCCATCATTACTGACTTCCCAGTCAAAGAAGATGTTAAAAGATACAGCAGACAGACAGGCCACAATATCAACCAAAGTGGTTAATCAGGGGTAACATCAAATGAATAGGTTAAGCTGCTGTTAATTTTGGGAACCAGTAACATACAATTAGTAGGTTTCCTTAAGAACAAAAATGTTCTGGTATTTTATTTCCACAGACCCACCATTTTAAATCTCCTCAGTTGCAGAATTGTCAGCAAGACTACTGAACAAGAGGAGAGGTATGCAGTTCCAGTGAATGCACAGGGATCATGACCTTAGGGTGGTTCAAGAGCTGATTCGGAGCAGCCTGACCTGGAAATGGGTGGGAGGTGGCACACATTATAGTTTTTCTATCGATTATCAGAGAGTGCTTTAAAAAAAATCCCTCTACTTCCCCCATCCCCACTAAACTCCCCACCTTGGACTTTTTTATCTTCAGATGTTACCTGACTTACTCACTATTTGCAGTATGTTTTTATTTTGGAACAATGTGTGTTGACTGTTTCATTGGTCATACCATGGAGAGACTACAGAGCAGAGTGTGACTTGGGGTACGGAACTTCCATTATCTGGAGAGACTAGAAAGAATTGTTTGATTTAGTGCAGTAATGTAGAAAGGGAAATTTAATAGAGCTATTGAAAATCTTGAATGAGTTTGTATGACTAGATAAGGAGAAGCTGTTTGCACTGACACGAGAATCAGTAACCAGAGGACACAGATTTAAGCTAATTGTCAAAAGAACAAGTGGAGAGATGAGAATTATTTTTAACTCAGTGGAGTGATAATCTAGAACGCATTGCCTGAAACGGCAGCAGAAGCAGATTCAATAATTTCAAAATGGAATTGAATCTTTACTTAAAAAGGAAATCATCCGCAGGAGAGTGAAACTAATTAGGTAGCTCCTTCAATAAACTAGCACAGATACGAGGGTGGAAAGACCACATTCTGTGGTGGGTAAGTCTATAAACATCACTATCTAGGTGTTTTTTTTAAAATAGAGTTAGAGGAGAGGGAACGCTTTTCAATAAGTGCTGCATATAATTCTCCCCTATTTTAGTCTGTAGGAATGTAGAGGGTTTCACTGGTGGTTACCAACCCGTTAGTGTCACCCTGGAATATCCAAGAACGAAAGGCTGAATCTTTGGAACGCTGAGTGAGCCACCCAGGAGAAAATTGATATGGGAATAGAAAAATGTTTTTTTTCTCGTTTTCTTTAAATGCTTCTGTTCATCCGTGATTAAATTTTGAAGATAAGAGGTAATCCTGTTGGGTTGAGTATCTGCTCAGCCAGTGAAGAATCAGTTTGCTCTCAGATTGATCCACCGAAGGTGGGACATGGTCAGGCTAGCATTTCAAACTGGCAGAGTCAGGAGCAAGGGTGGCTGGAGGCTAGAATCTCTTGCGATGTAGCCCTCCGTAATGTATTCAACATGAGTTGGCTTCAGCAAATAGTGTCAGTTTCCTGACATCCCTCAAATTGCTGATTTTAAACACCTAGATGGCAGTCATATCCACAGGAATGTATTTTCAGACATGATCATATTGAATGGTGGAGTAGCCTGGAAGGTCCGAATGGCCTACTTCTGCTCCCATTTTCTATTCTTCAATATTTCAGGCACTAGCAAATCTGACTAACTGAAATCTGGTTCTCTTCCCCCTCCCCCCAAAAAAAAACCACAGCTCTGATAATCGCCCTCCTACTTTTGGAGATAGTGAGGACTGCAAATGCTGCAGAGTTGAGTGGGTAAAGCTTGGAACTGGCCACTCTGACCCTCCCACTGGCCACATGCCTGAGCTTTTTCCTGTTTTTCCTGAAGACACCCCATCACACATGGAACCGCCCTTTAAACTGCTGCAACCGAATGGTGATTTTAACAATTGGATGGTGATTTAAGCTATTGCTATGCAACGGATTGCATCCTAGCAACACGACTGCAGATCTCTCTGCAATGGTTTAGGGAGCGGTGTTTATTTGGCGTGGGTGGGTTATAAAAGATCCTGGCTTGGCAACTCTCTCACATAACTCTTTGTGTGCACTCTATCAGTTAGGATGAAATGAGGAGCATGTGCAAGGTGGAATTGTAAATAAAATGTTTACCTTGAGATAGGGAGATAAAATAAAATATGCTGCACTACCAATATACAATGAACACCAAGCATTATAGTTTGTGTATCTGTAGTATTGCCTAAATTGTTGTGGGTGATATTTCTTTGGTTAATTAAACTATTATCTACAGCTTTAAATGTAATTTTCTTCAAATGTTGAATATTTTGGATATTTTCATTTTTGGCCCCTCAACATTTTGAATTTTAAATTCTCATCTTCACCTTTTAAGTCACTTCATGACCTTAGCTCCTGCTTATGTCTGAACTCCTGGCCTCTTCTCACTCCAATTTTCTTGACCATTCTCATTCCTTGGTACCATTGACTACATCTTCTCCCAAAAAGGCCCCACTATCCACCTTTCTTCTCCCTCTACCTGACTCCTCTTAAAACTCTCCTCTTGATCCAAGTTTTCAGTCAAGTTTCTCCTCCATGCTCTCAAAGATACAGCTTTGTCTATTTGTCTGTTTGTCTCACACTGGAATGAAGCACCTTAGAACAGTCTCTTTCCATTAAAGACACTATGTAAATGGAAGTTACTGCTATTTTGAGTTTTGTATCCAGTGGGTATCCAACCTTCTCCCTGTTGACCACCTTGATTCAGGTTGGACTGATGGTTCCAAACACATAATGTGGGGCTTTGCCCCCTCAGTACAATTTGCAAGTAGCCATTTTTGACTTTGAAAAACAAAATGAAGCATCTTAACTTACTATTTGACCACGAGAAGCAATATTCCTAGCATTACTGCTGTTTCCCTACCTGAAAATCAGCAGTGATAAAATTTACTTCAGCGCTGAGAGTGGGAATTTCTGACCTTGAATTTGTATTGCTGACAGCAACAACAGGATTCCATGTCCCAGAGTAGATGTAGTTGTCTGGGAGGTGGCCACGTGAATTGGAGAGGCAAAATGAGAGAGGATACAGCAGCAGATGTTTAGAATGGTGATTATGCAAGGGGGCTGAGAAGAGGATGACAGTGGCAGAGTGGAAGGAAGTGGCGGTGTTGGTATTAAATGGGATAGAGGTTTACCAAAATGACTCTGCCTTCTCTCTACAGATACTGCCAGGACTCCTGAGTTTCTCCAGCTATTTCTGATTTGGCCAGAATTATTTGAGATGCAAGGAAGAGCAATGCACCATGTGTAATGGGATGTGAGATTGAACCTACGTATCATTGTTAATGCAATTTCTATGGTGACACAATCAAGTGTAGTAATGCACTGGATTTTATTCTCAAAAAGAGAAGCTATGGGGGATCCAAGATGGCGGCAACCTAGAAAGATCGCGTTGCAGAGCTCCGCACTGCTTCGCATGCGGGACCAAGTCCTAGCCTGCCTGACCCGGACCATCACAATATCCTGGGACTCTGGAAAGGTCGTGGAGTCCCAGGAAACTGTCAGAGAGCAACTTACCTCAGTTTTTGCCATCCAGGGATGTTGAAGAAGGGCAGAGGTATGTCTGAGGCCGGGCCCGCTGCCTAGCCTGCAGGATCCTCGGACTCGATTTCCTACCAGGCCCTGGTGAAGGAGCTTGTGAAATCTCACAAGATGTTGGGTAAGCAGATAGAAGAGAAGCTAGCCCCAATCTCTATCATGCTGCAGAAGCACAAACAGCAGCTGGGAGATCTCAAGAAAAGGATGGATGAGGTAGAACACAGAGTCACAGTGGTGGAAGCTGATATCGATTCCTCCAAGGATTGGATCCAGGCCCTGGCGACACAGGTCCATAATTTGCTTGACCAGGTTGATGACCTTGAGAACAGGGACAGGAGAAAAAATATTCGGATCGATGGTCTGCCAGAGGGTAAGGAAGGTGAGCGGCTGGTGGAACTTATTGCGGACTGGTTGCCGAAATTCCTTAACTTGGAGACTGGAATGAGGAGCTTGAAGATTGAGCGGGCTCACCGGGTCACTGCACAGAAGTCAGGTCTGGACCAGTGTCCTCGTCCTGTCTTGGAGCAGTTTCATATAGAGATAAGGAGAGGATTGTGGAACCTTCCAGAATCCAGAGGAAGGATTTGAAGGCCCTAGTTTGCAAGGGCTCTAAGATCATGTTCTTCTAAGACTTTTTGGTGAGTTTTGAGAAGATTTGTAGCTCAGGTTGAGGTTCTGGATGTACGCTTACTCGCTGAGCTGGAAGGTTCATTTCCAGACGTTTCGTCACCATACTAGGTAACATCTTCAGTGGGCCTCCGGGCTGCGGTGATCCGGAAAAGAAAATCCTATGATGGCATCAAGAAAAGATTGAAGAACTTCAGGATCCAGTACTGTCTGAGGTATCCAGCAATGCTGCGGATCACCTTAGATGGATCTGTACATCTCTTTTACACGTTGGAAAAGGCAAGAGACTTTGTGGGCAAATTAACTTAATCTGAACAATTTAGTATGTACAAATAATGTTGTTTGGGTTTTTTTATTTTTAAAAAAGACAAGTCCGGTCGGAGTTCTCTTTTCCTATTTTGTATTGGTAGTAATCTGGTCTAAATTATGCTCGGGGCTGTTGAGATGTATGCTTTCATTTCTAAAAAGTTATACCAAAGGTACTTACCTTTTTTTTTCAAAATTTCTTTGTTCACATTGTTGTTCCATGGTATATTTTCTTTCTTTGCTGCTTGTGCTTGTGGTGCGGCTCTAGCTAGGAGGAGTGAAAATGGTTGGGATGGCGAGGTGCCAACTTATGGGCAGTTTATGCTCAATTCAGGTATTTAAATGCCCTAGCTGCAGTATTGGCAGCGGGATGGGAAGTTAGGTTTTGGGATGTGTAGATGACCTCTTTGGGCAGGGGCTGAGTTCCCCTATTCAGTGCCATTGACGCGTTATATGTTGGTTTGTTTGGTTGGTTTTTGTTGTATATAATCTTTGATAGCTTTGTAGGTTTGTTAACTGTAGTGGTTTTAGTTTATGTAGTTTTTATGGTCATTGGATCTTGCAACACTAAGGCTTGGCAATTTGTAATTCGAGTTCCTCCTCTCTGGACTCTAAATGTTACTGCAGAAGGCTATGGCTAATGACTTGATTAAATGGTGTACCCGGAACATCAAGGGAAGGCACTCACCAATTAAGAGATAAAAGGTACTCTTGAGCCTTAGAATGGAAAAGCTCCATATTGCTTAATTACACTTGAATGATAGGGAGCATTTGAAACTACAGCAGAATGACTTTGAATGGATTTACTTTTCATCTTTTAATACCAGAAGTAGGAGAGTGGCTATATTGGTCAAGAACAATCTCCCATTTGAGTTACTAGAGTGTATTAAAGACACACACGGGAGGTGTGTAATTCTCAAAGCCCTGATAAATGGGGGAGAATATGGTGTCTTAAATGTTTACTGTCCTCCGGCCCATTCCCTCAAATTTCTGGTAGATACCTTCTTTAAATTGATTAATCTTGAGTCCTGGCATATCATTTTGGCGGAGATTTTAATTGTCTTGTGGATCCCATAGTAGACAGTTGCCCAAAGACCCACATACTCTCTCCCCCTATCCTCACCTCCCCACCCCCCCCCCCCAAACCCCAGTACCCTCTGTGCAAACTGAACAATTAATGGATCTGTGTGGAGTTAGGGTTAGTTGATGTCTGGAGGTATCTCCCCCCTACAGGCAGGGATTTTACAATTTTTTCCAATCCACACAGATGTCACACCAGGATTGATTTTTTTCTGACCCCACCATGGCAACCCTGGACTTGGTAGCATCTTGTACGGGCGTCATCTCCGATCACACTCCAATGTACCTGTTGGTTAAGATTAAGGGGCTAGAGTGGGCCCGAGGCACTGGCAAATGGATCCCTTTATCCTTAAGGATAATACATTTATGGAATATTTCTCTAAGGAACTTAGGGCATCCCTAGACATTAATTCAGGCTCGGTTAGTAGCCTGTCCGTCCTTTGGTAAACTGCCAGAGCCTACGCCAGAGGTTAGTTATCTCCTACTCTGCCAGTAGGAACCGGCAGAAGGGCAAACAGCAACGTCTCCTTGAAGCACGGTTGAAGGCAGCCGAGAAGACTTACTTTGAGTGGCCCTCGTTGGCCAAGCTGAAGAGGATTACAGCGCTGTGGTCTGCATAGAATTCCATGCTCACGCAGACAGCAAAGAAGGAGCTTACTTTCTCAGAACAAAGGTTATATGAGCATGGTGACAAACTGGGTAAGTACCTAGCATATCTCACCAGGAAAAGGAGTGCACCTCAAGCCATCATGTCAATTAGGGAAGGGTCTGGGAACCTAACATGTGATTCCAAAAAGATTAATGCGGCATACCAGAGATTTTACTCTGAATTATACCAGTCTGAAGGTTATGAGGAGGGGTGGGCCAAGATGGAGTCCTTTTTCGAGGATCTGGAGCTCCCGGGTGTGACCCCCAAACAAGAGTCTTTTCTCAATGCCCCCTTATCAGAACAAGAGGTGGAGGAGGCTGTGAAGCAGCTTCAGAGTGGAAAAGGGCTCAGTCCTAATGGACTTCCCAGAGAATTCTGTAAGGAATTTATGAGCATATTGTCAGGCCCAATGCTCAACATGTTCAATGACTCATACAGCCTTGATCATCTCCCGCCATCTCTAGGAGAGGCCAATATTTTGCTTATTCTTAAAAATAGGAAGGTCCCGGGGGAGGGGGGGGGGGGGGGCGCTGGGCTCTACAGATCCATTTCACACTTAAATGTTGATTTTAAAATCCTCTCTAAGACTCTTGCATTAAGGCTGGAAACTGTGTTATCTTCTGTTGTTAAAGAGGACCAGATGGGCTTCATAAAGAGCCGCAGATCCTCCAATAATGTTAGGAGACAGCTTAATGTAATTCAAGCTTGTCAACAACAGTCAGTACAGGGATTGATGATTTCTGTAGGTGCAGAGAAGGTATTTGACCGAATTGAGTGGCAGCACCATTTTTATATTCTAGAGTGGTTTGGCTTGGGCAAAGGCTTTATAAGATGGGTAAAGGTTCTCTACAGTGACCCTGTCACTGCGGTCATCACCAATGGGGTACGATCGAGCAATTTTAACATTTCTCGGGGCAGCTGACAGGGCTGTCCCCTTTCGCCTTTGTTTTTTACATTGGGATTGAACCGTTGGTGGAGGCCATTCGTTGGGATCCCGGTTTATCGGCTCCAGAAGTGGGGTCAAATTTACATAAGATTTCGTTGTCTGCAGACAATGTCCTCATTTTTTTGTCAAACCCAGCGGTTTCGGTGCCTTGCCTGATACAATGCATCAGCGCGTTTGGCACCTTTTCAGGGTATAGGATGAGTTTTGCAAAATCAGAGGCTATCCCTATGGGTGGTCTTACGAAGGTGCTAGGTCTTGAGAGCGAATCTCGATTCCCATTTAAGTGGTCCCGGTGGGGTTTTATGTGTTTGGGCATATTTATCACTCCAGTTCTTGATCGGTTGTTCATGTCAAATAATTGAACAAAATTAGCTAAAATCAAACAAGACCTTCAAAGATGGGAGGCATTTCTGATCTCATGGTTAGGTCGGACAGCTCTTATTATTATGTTAAAAATCACACAACACCATGTTATAGTCCAACAGGTTTAATTGGAAGCACTAGCTTTCGGAGCGCTGCTCCTTCATCAGGTGATCCGCTCCGAAAGCTAGTGTGCTTCCAGATAAACCTGTTGGACTATAACCTGGTGTTGTGTGATTTTTAACTTTGTCCACCCCAGTCCAACACCGGCATCTCCGAATCATGCTTATTATTATGAATATTCTCCCCCATTTTGTTCTACCCTTTACAGTAGCTCCCCCAATGTTTGATAGGCAAACATCAGGAAACTGAACGGCTGGTTCAGCTCTTCTATTTGTTCTTTGTAAGCGACCCCTTATTAAATTAGCTAAACTGCAATTGCCTCACAGACTGGGGGAGTGGAGTGGGGGGAGAGTGCAGAGGAGATTTACTAGGGTGTTGCCTGGTATGGAGGGGACGTCTTACGAGGAAAGGCTGAGGGACTTGAGGCTGTTTTCGTTGGAGAGAAGATGGTTGAGAGGTGACTTAATAGAGACATATAAGATAATCAGAGGGTTAGATAGAGTGGACAGGGAGAGTCTTTTCCCAAGTATGGTGACGGCGAGTACAAGGGGGCATAGCTTTAAATTGAGGGGTGATAGATATAGGACAGATGTCAGAGGTAGTTTCTTTACTCAGAGAGTAGTAAGGGTATGGAATGCTTTGCCTGCAATGGTAGTAGATTCGCCAAATTTAAGTGCAATTAAGTCGTCATTGGACAAACATATGGACGTACATGGAATAGTGTAGGTTAGATGGGCTTCAGATTAGTATGACAGGTCGGCACAACATCGAGGGCCAAAGAGCCTGTACTGCGCTGTTATGTTCTATGCCTTCCCTCTGCCGAACAGCCCTCCATGTGTTAACTGTATTGATAACTATTGGGTTATGACAATATTCCTTAACTGTCCTCACTTTGTCCAAAAACAGCAAGCGAGTAAGGGGCATCCTGCCTGAGAGGCTTTGATATCCAACCATGATGAAAGAGGGTCCCCACAAACCTGATCACTCACGCAAGATAAAAGCAAGCTTAGTTGACAGTAGAGATTCCACTTCCTTCGTAAACCACGGCTCCGGTGCTCAACAGCTTCCTCCCTGCCTGACAGGTACATACTTATCTAGGACACTCAGGAGCTTTTCCTTGAATAAGCTCCACATTTCTGATGTGCCCATCCCCTGCAGTTTCCTTCCCCATCCTATGCTTCCTAAATCTTGCCTAATCGCATCGTAATTGCCTTTCCCCCAGCTGTAAGTCTTGCCCGGTGGTATACACCTATCCCTTTCTATCACTAAAGTAAACATAACAGAATTGTGATCGCTATCACCAAAGTGCTCACCTACTTCCAAGTCTAACACCTGGCTGGGCTTGTTACCCAGTACCAAATCTAATGTGGCTTTGTCCCTTGATGGCCTGTCTACATACTGTGTCAGGAAGCCCTCCTGTACACACTGGATAAAAACTGACCCATCTATAGTACTTGTACTATAGTGTTCCCAGTCAATATTTGGAAAGTTGAAGTCCCCCATGACAACTACCCTGTTTCTCTCACTCCTATCGAGAATCATCTTTGCTATCCTTTCCTCTACATCTCTGGAACTATTCGGAGGCCTATAGAAAACTACAAACAGGGTGACGTCTCCTTTCCTGTTTCTACCTCAGTTGATGAGTCCCCTAACATCCTTTCTGTAACTGTAATACTGTCATTGACTTTAATGCCACACATCCCCCTCTTTTACTATCTTCTCTGTTCTTACTGAAACATCTAAATCCTGGAACCTGCAACAACCATTCCTGTCCCTGCTCTATCCATGTCTCCGAAATGGCCACAACATCGAAGTCCCAGGTACCAACCCATGCTGCAAGTTTATCCATCTTATTCCGGATGCTCCTGGCATTGAAGTGGACACACTTCAAACCAACTTCTTGCTTGCAGGTGCCATCTTGTGTCCCTGAAACTTGATTTCTCTCCCTACTCTCAACTTTTTCTATACTTTAACTACAATTTTGGTTCCCATCCCCCTACTGGATTAGTTTAAACCCACCGCAATAGCCTTAGCGAATTTCACCCCCAGGATATTGGTACAGCTCTGGTTCAGATGAAGACCATCCTGCTTGTAGAGGTCCCACCTACCCCAGAAAGAGCCCCAATTATCCAAGAATCCAAAACCCTCCCTCCTGCACCATCCCTGTAGCCACGTGT
>NC_057719.1:6064530-6085998 GCF_004010195.1 Chiloscyllium plagiosum
CCACAGAACCTCCTATCTGTCCCCCTAACTATGGAGTCCCCAATGACTACTGCACTGCTCCTCTTCCCCCTTCCCTTCTGAACAACAGGAACAGACTCTGTGCCAGAGCCCTGTGCCCCACTACTATCCCCTGGTAAGTCATCCCTCGCAACAGTATCCAAAACGGTATGCTTATTGTTGAGGGGAATGGCCACAGGGGATCCCTGCACTGCCTGCTGGTTCCCTTTCCATCCCCTAACTGTAACCCGTCTGCCTTTTTCTTGTACCTGAGGAGTGACTACCTCCCTGTAACTCCTCTCAATAACCCCCTCTGCCTCCCGAATGATCCGAAGTTCATCCAGCTCTAGCTCCAGTTCCCGATCGCGGTTTTCGAGGAGCTGGAGTTGAGTGCACTTCCTGCAGATGTAGTCAGCAGGGACCCTAGTGGTGAACCTTACCTCCCACGTTCTGCAGGAGGAACATTCAACTGCCCTAACCTCCAATCCCATGATTCAACTGCCCCCAAAGAGACTTGAAAAAATAAGGAATGAAAAATAAACTCGTTACCATACCAATCTGGCGCACTGAACTTTTTTTTTGGTTAGAGGAGGAGGATGGGTGGGAGACACTACCCGAGTAGTGTTTCGGGTAATGCAACCACACAAACATATGACTTCCCAGAAGTCCTTCGCTTCTCCCTCGCACCTCTCGACAAATGGAGGCCCGACTCTCAAGGTAAGTCCCTTTCAATGCGGGAAAACGCAACCTTTCCGGCATCCCTCATTTCACCTCTCCTCCTCTCCTCGCCACTCTGGCAAAATGGAGCAATATTGGCAAAACATCTTTTCTTACACCTATAGTGGGTATGCTGGGTTTTCAAATGGGGATGATGGATTCAGGATTCAAACATTGGGCAGCTAGGGGTGTGTCTTGCATGGGTGATTTATTTGGAAGGGACACAATGATGTCTTTTGATCAGTTAGTAAGGAAATGTGAACTATCTAGCAGGGACCTCTTTCGTTTTTTTTCCAAGTTAGGAATTTTATTCAAAAAAAGACTACACTTTTGACTGATCCCTACAATTCCAACGAAGAGAGGAGGGTGCTCAGTGCTAAGAGTACACTTTCTGTTCGCACTTTAGATCATCAACTGGGGGGTAGCTCCTCAGATGACTTTGATCGGCTTTGCAGGGTATGGGAGAGAGAGCTAGGTGTTGAAGTCACCTCAGAGGCATGGGAAGATATTTGGGAAAATGCAAGAAAGATATCAATTTGCAATAGGACCCATGTTTGACAGTTGAAGATTATCCACAGGGTCCACTTGGCTCCGGATTGTTTGTCAAAATTTAAACCAGGGATATCTTCAACATGCCCCAAGTGAAGAGTTAGTATGAGTGAAGAGTTACCCATTGTCTCTGGTCCTGTGGTAAGCTTCAAACATACTGGAGCACTGTGGTGGGTGCAATGGAGGGGATTTTGGGTGTAAGGGTGAAGGACCCGATTTCTCCTCCTCTTGGCCTGCACAGTGTATTTCATGTAGATGCACATAAAAACTTTTCAGCATCCTCACTTTCTGCGCAAGAAAGCATCTCTTGTTTGGGTGTCCTGTCGGTTTGACGTAAGATCACCACCGATTTTCCTGCTCCTCGGATGCTGCTTGACCTGCTGTGCTTTTCCAGCACAACTCTGATTTAAACTCTGGTTTCCAGCATCTGCAGTTCTCACTTTTGCCCTGTAAGATTGTTATCCCCCTTGGATTTTCTTACAAGTGTTGTACACCACAAAACTGAAAATTTCTATAAGACATGGCAGCTCTTTTTGGAATTCCTGGACACAGATCTGTCTCCCACCTAATAAGGGCTTTTATAGAGCCGTAACGATTGTGCTTTACATGTCCAATATCCAGAGAAGGGGGACTGCGAACATATGAATAGGTGAAACTTAATGCTCTCGATATTCGAGAGTTAGTGTTTTGTTTTGCTGAGCTGTGTTATTATTTATCAGTTTGTTAGTTATTATTTATTCAGTTAAGTAGTTAGTTGGGATTTTTTCATATATATATATATTTATACATTTGTACAGGAGGGCGATTTAGGTTTTATAAATTCTTTTTTTGTGTACTTTTTTTGTATTTTTAAAAACTCTATTTTTCAGTAAAAATCTAGTAGGGTGGAAAAATGTAAAGATAGTGTTTTCACTTATCAGGAAATCCAAGCTAAAGGTTATAAATCTAAGAACACTTAGAAATCCAGCGGGGAATTCAAGGAAACATTTTCACCCTGAGTGTAGTTAGAATGTAGAACTTACTACCACTGGAATTAGTTGAAGTAAATAACATAAATGCATTCAAGAAGCTATGAAAACATGAGGGAGTATGGTATAGAAGGATTTGGTGATGGATTTAGATGATGTGGGGTGTGAGGTGGTGCTCATGGAGTTAAAGCATTGACCTCTTTCTGTGCTGTAAATTGCATGCGGCATATCAACAGACATTGGCAACATGTCCAAAGCAAATAAGGTCAATCACATTAAGTTCTGCCAGACCTTCCACTATGCGCAATGTATTTTTTCAAATAAGTGTTACCAGTTGTTTTTGAAGCTGTTAGTTATTAACAATTTTCCAGGCTGCATCTGGAAAGAAAATGCCTTTCATCACATCACTGAAGAATCACTGCAATCACACAAGAGGAAAAGATGTGAGCCACATGGTTAACTACCAGAGGTGTTTGTGTTGTTAAAGGTTACCCCAGGGGACAGGAGGTCAGAGTGTTGATGATCCTTGGGACCTTCACATTCGAGGTTATTGTTTTCCAGTTGCAAAGGGAAAAGGAACCCACTGCATTCCTATATAAGTCTGACTATCAAGTGGGAAATGTGTTTTTTCGTTTAAAAATGACATTCACTTCACAAACAAAGCACAATTCATGTCCATTGCAACTGGCTCTGCAATTTTCAAAAGGAAATTGGATTTATTGTTGAAAAGGAAAGTTGGCAGACAGATGAGCTACGTAAGAATATCAGAAATAGGAGCAGGAGATTATACACCCATTGAGCCTGTTCTGACATTCAGTACAATTGTGGCTTCAAGCCCAACAAATTTGAGTTACTTGAGAAAATAACAAGCAGGACAGATAAAGGAGAACCAGTAGAAGTAGTGTATTGGATTTCCAAAAGGCATTTGATAAGGTACCGTACACAAGGTACTTCAAACTTAATAAGATAAAAACCTATAGTTTAAATGCTGTATATTAGCATGAATGGAGGATTGGTTAACTAATAGAAGACAGAGGGTTGGGATAAAGAAATCATTTTCAGGGTGATGACCTAACTAGGGGAGTTCACCAGGGATCAGTACCTTTTAACAACTACTATTCTGTGTTTTACTGTTAAGACCAAAGTGAATAACTTAATGGATATCCACATTCTACTCCATCTGCCATCTTGCTGCCCTCTCAGTAATCTGTCTTTATCTCTTAGTGACTCTCTATGTCCTTCTCACAGCTTACATTCCTATCTAACTGTGTTTCATCACCTAACTTAGATATATTACTCTGTCTCTTTGTGTATAAGTCATTAATCTGGAATCTAACTAGCTGAGATTCTAACACTCATCCTTCCAGCATTCTACAAGTCAAAGCCAACTTGAAAATGCCCCAGTTATTGCTACCCTTTCCCTCCCATTATTAACCAATCCTCTAATCAATTCTAAACTTCACTCCCTACTTTGTATTCTTGTCTTTAATATTAACCTTTTGTGTGTCACTTCATCAGATGCTTTTTGAAAATCCAAGAATATGACATCTACTGGATTTCCACGTCACCAAACCAAATTGACTTTGATTATGTTATGCTTTTTGAAGCACATTGTTAAGACTTTATTGATAACAGATTCCATCACTTTCTAACTGACCAATAACAGGCTATCTGGTTTATACTTCACCATTTTCATTCCTTCACATTTCTTGAATAAAAGAGTTATATTTGTAAATCTCATTCCAGAATCAAGGAAAACCATCGCCAGTATTTCACTATCATTACAGCCATATCTTCTAGAACTGTGGGACCTGTTGGCCTATGTTGTGGAGATTCATTGAAAAATGATTCCTTGAGTTTCTCGAGTGCTTTTTCATTAAATGACTTACTTTCATCATCCTTGGCTCCTAAGTTACTCCCTAAATCTGCTTTGTAATTGGTGCCTTCTACTCTGAAAGAGACAGTCAGGCACAATGGGCTGAATGGTGTCACCTGCGCCTCAGTGTAGGGCTGACCACACTGCATTCATGTCAGGCTCACTCTCCCCTGTGAGCACTATACTCTCAGAGGTACCACTTTTCAGGCAGGATATTAAGTTAATGCCTGTCCCCCCTCCGAGTTGGTTCTCAGAAATACTATGATGTCGAGCTTTCTCTCATAGCCTTGTTAACATTTGCCCCACAATCATTAGATAATCTGGTCATTGTCTCATTTCTGTTTGATGGCATGCCATACACAGATTGACTGCAGCATTTTCCTATATTACAACAGTGAGTAAACATGAAAAACCACTTCACTACTCATGAATTACATAGATTGGTGTAGATGTAGTTGTTAAGGGCATTATAGAAATTTGACTCTACTTCTCTCTTTGATTCTATGAGTGATGACATTTTCTTCTGATTCAGTCAATGTTGCCTAAGGGTTAAAAATTAAGTCAAACCATATTTTTCTCTGTTTGAAAAGAGACCTACCAATTAAATGTCTCCCTGTCTCGTCCTGTTGCAGGGGCTGGTCTTACAGCAGCTAGGCCGCTGCAGCCTGGCCGAGAAGATCCTCCGCGATGCTGTGCAGGTCAACTCCACCGCCCACGAAGTATGGAACAATCTGGGGGACGTACTGCAGGCCCAAGGTGATGACGATGCTGCAACTGAATGTTTCCTCACTGCGCTGGAACTGGAAGCCAGCAGCCCTATTGTCCCCTTCACCATCATCCCCAGGATACTCTGAGCCAAGTGTCTGCTTCCAGTGGGGTAGTGGTCTCAAGGAGGCGTGCACGTTTCCAGCTGCAAGAGGGAAGCTCTATACAATTCCTTCCCAGTCCTTTCAGCTCTCTGCTGTGATTTTACAAGCTTGTTTTACTATGGACCAAAGCATTCCAGGGGCAAATTTATTTGATCTATAACCCACCCCCACCTCAAGCAATCCTTGTCTTTTTATTTAGTTCCAGATTTCAGCCACTGTACTCCGGCACAAGTTATAGGTTCAGCTGATGCCCTTTGGTACCCCAGCTGTAGTTCCCATGTCAGGTTGCTGGAACAACGTTTGACCAGCCCATGGTCCAGGGGATGACAGCAACTGAGTATATGGCCTTGTCTTCGCTAGATCGTTCTCTCTCTGTGCAATTTCCAGCATTGAGTCACTGGCTTATTTTTGATCTCTTTCTCCCACCTGCCCCAAACCCCTGGGGAGATCAGGGCCTTCTCCTGCTTGTGCGCCTCAGCACCTCCTTCCCTGTATTCTGTTGGAATGTTACTTTATCATCTACCTCTTCCTTTTCTCAGTCTCCCAACCAACTCTGTCTCTTTCTCTCCTGGAATTATAGGCCTGTCATCGTGTAGGTTTTCAATATCATCTCAAAGTTGCCCTCTAACTTTGGCACTGAATCTCAGCCAGGGCCTGGTTAGGGTAACAAAGCACAGTGGTGCAGTAGAGATCCTGTGCAGGGAGTAGGCTATTGAATCGGGTGAGGGGTACTTGCACACTGAGCATAACTGGAGAACATTTGCTGTCCACACCCCCTGCATAGCTGAGAAACTTGGGCCCTGAAACAGCCTCATCTCAAGAATCAGTCCCTGACCCTGTTCATTGCTGTATATATCTCAATTCTTACAGATCTTGGCATTCGTATTTAAGATAAGTCCAAAAGTAAGGTATCAGGGCCATTAACAACCCTTCCAACCTCCAACATGACAAAATTCAACTGGGGCAAATGAATGAGTGACAACTATCAGGACAAATAGCCTGTAGCTGAAACCTCTGCTGTGCCCGAGCTGGTGGTGGAGTATGTTTTAACTTGAGATCAGAGTGAAGAAAATGTCCGTTTCCCAGCAGCTACCTTCCATAAGAAATTTCTGAGATGATGCTGTCTTTAAAATAACAGCTGCTCCACTGAAATAACCTGCAGTCCTCTCCCTTCTGATGCGTTCGTATTGAGATTCCCTCTTTGCTGGAAGATTCACCCTACTTCATTAGCTTTCATCCAATTGTTACAGATATATTGTCTCTTTCAAGATTTGCACGGCAAAATGCAATTAAGAATGTTGTCAATCTCTATATCTGAATCATATATATTTATGTAAGGCAATGTTATATTTATATATTTGGACTTTATTCAGTAAGAGGTGACTAGTAACTGGTGTAACTCTAAATTGCTGAGCTTTAAACATAGAATGCTTCCTACGTTGGACTTAATTTTCAGTGTTGGAATACTGTTGTTTCACCTTTGAACTCTACATTGCATTCAAACTGTGGGACCATGTAGTGAAAAGGATCAACCAGTGATAGATGAATCACTAGATTAGAGTCCTTTAAAGGAACAAAATCCTACACAGATTAATTGTCTCAGAGTTATTCCAGTACATAGTAACTGCCCTGTTAAGTGGATAAATCCTTATTTATATTAGACTGGAGAAGTTGAATGCTCTTCAACAAAAGAAATACCCGACAGTTGTCAGCATGTGGAGTGTGCGATAATCACTGGTCCGATGTGTGTTGTCAGTCATTGCCTGTAATCACACTGAAGGCTTTTCCTGGGTGTTTTCTGGTGAGTAGTGCTACGCTGTCAAAGGATGCCTCTTCCATTTGAAATTAGAATCGCTCGTTCTAACCCAATTTCTTTTCACCTCTGAGCAGAATTGCTGGATGTTGTCTCTTAAGCCAAAGGGCCTGCCCCGAGACCACCTTTGGTGATGCCATTAGTCACTGAAGCTGCCAGAACATTGTATATGTCAAGTGGTTTTCAAACTTTTCTGAGTGGATCTTCCCCTTCTGCAGCCACACACTGGGGGAGCCTCCTAAAATATTGACATTCCTGTAAATACAAATCCACATTTTGGGGGGATACCCAGTTGTTACAGCCACACTCACAGTGATCCCCAGCAAACACCTTGATCCACTCCCAATGACACCCACACACACCAAATTCTGTGATCTGCTCCCAGTGATAAATGTGGAGTCCCAACCCTGGAGTTCACCAACAAATATAGACACACTCCTGAGGTACCCCACAACCTCAACCCAGTATCGACATATGCCCAAGAATGAACATTAACTGTGGAGCTATTCCCAGGAATCGCTGGTGGATGCTAAGTATTACAACAAGTTATCTTTAACCTTCCTGTACGGGTAAAGAGAATGATTACTGAATGGACGAAATAAAACCAATAATAATTCTGTAAACAGACATAAAAGTGAATTTTCTTTTATGTCCCCTTCATCTGAGTGCATGGACTCCTCGCCTGTACATCATCATCCCACTGACATATCCACTACCCCTTACACATGTACCAATTTTCACCTCCCCTGTATCCGCTACCCCTTCCCCTGTATCCGCCACCCTTTTTCCTGTATCTACCACCCTTTTCTCTGTATCTACCACCCCTTTCCCCTGTATCTGCGCTACTTCTTTCCCCTGTATCTGCCACCCCCATACCCTGTATCTGCCACCCCATTTGCCTGTATCCACCACCCCATTTGCCTGTATCCACCACCCTTCTCCTGTATCCGCCACCGTCTTCCCCTGTAACCGCCACCCTCTTCCCCTATGTGCACCTCTTCCTTCCCCCATTTCTTTCAACATTTAACCTATGTATCACCAACACTTTGCTCCCTTTAAGCTTAAACTTTGTGCTACACCAGCACGAGCTGGTATTCAGGGAAAAAGGTTTTTAAAATAGTGTTTCAAAAGAGAAAGGAATGGTAATACTTTAAATTTAAACAGCTGTGAAAGAGTGACCCTGAAAGAAGTCACTGTTCAGGTCTGTAGCCCTCAGCACAGATAAGATGTCCAGGCGTGAAGGCTCCTCTGCATATCTGAGACTGGTGTCTCAGCCCATTAAAGAGAAACATTACAAACAGCTTTTGAAGTTATGCACATGCACACCCCTGCTCAAACGTCCTCGTGAATGTAAATGCTATTTATTTGATCGGTTTACTGACCAAGCGTCTGAAAACCAGTCTGGCATAAAGCACAGAATGATTGATCTTCATTAGGTATCAAACTGATGAGGCAGTCAGTCAGCACTGTGCACTGGAATGTGCAAGATGTTTGAGTAGTATTCAAACCGAGTACCCAGAGAATTCTTTCAGAAACTCAATCTGGTGCCTTGTAATTTATGTTTAGAACTGAGCCTTTCTTGCCATCGCTGGATATAGCTGCACAATCCAAATGGGTAAGGGCAATAAAATGTTATTACAAGCAAAGTTCTTCACCTCTATGGTCTGTTTGGTGTTTTGAGTTGGCATGTTAATAAATACTGATATCTCTCTGGGATTGTCAAATGTTGCAGTATCCAATGGGACATCATCTGTAGTGACATCATAACTACTCTGTAACTGCCTTTGACTAAATCTGCAACCAGACCCCAGTGACATAGTGAAGCCGACGGTGAAATGATGATTTATGTTCCTTCTCTTCAACCATAGCCTGCCCCACAACCCCCCGCGACTTCCTAGAATCCTTGGGATTCTAGCACATTGCACTAGTTTGAATCACTGGTCAGCAGTGGGTGGGAAATCTACAGTGGGCCTCCATCTCTCCGTCACTGCTGACTCCTGCTGGACAAGGTACACAGCTGGATTTCAGATCAGGGCCAAGTTGGGATTCTGTGTGATTGCCCATGCAGTGGAATAGCCAGCCATGCATGTTGGCTGGTACAAAAAGATGGCCACTTAGGCCAAGGCTAACAGAGGGCCATAAGTAGCTCCTACCTGAAGGAACTATATTCCAGGAAGAATTAACGCCATCAGAGGCAAGAAAAGTAAAGAGCATTTGGTCACTGAAGTCAGCTTTTGAGTCAGATTCAAGCTCGAACAAAAAAATATAACTGGATCCTTACTTTAATAAAAGGCACATTAAAAATTCAGCAGTGTAAAAATATTTGTTTTGTTTCTGATTACGTCTGCCAAGTGTGTGTTTAGTGTATATTTCAAATGGGTTTTACTTGGGCGTTGCTGTATTTGTAGCTGCAAGTTTCATGTATGAAAAATAGCACAAGTGTAATGTGTGTGCATGCTGGGCTCAAACTGGCAGCTGTCGATACATCTTCATTGCAACTGATGTGAAGAGAAGATATTGTTAATGAAGTGTGACTGATGTTATCATGTTCTGTAATTGGTCATTTTTTGCACAAGCTCAATATTTATTGATTGTTATTAAACTTATTTTCAAATGGACATGGTCTGATTATTTCTTTCCCTTATTTGTGACTACATTAATCCACCAGTGGTGATTTCCCTGATGGGGGGAACTGAACCACATGGATCCAGGATGACGTCAGATTGTCCGTCTGAAATCCATGCCAATTTGGACAGGATCTACAGGGTGTGACTGACCTCACGTTCAAAGGTCAGGCAAGGTTCAGTGGAACTTCATCACTTGGTCACCTGCCGGTTCTCTGTCCCCTCGTAGTTCCACTCCTACAACCCCATTCATTTGGAGAGTGTCCCAATAGACAGGGTGGGGCTCAGTTGTGATCATTTGATCCAAGACCAAGCCATTACTGGCTGCCCTTTACTGCACTGGCAGAGGTGGGGACCAGAAGCCCAACTGCCTTTTGAGGGGAACATCAGACCCCCACCCCCACCCACTCAGCCATCCTTACAAACGCGCACACCATTTCAAAGAACATGGCAGATGTTATCTCCACAATGTCTCAGCCACAATTAGCAAAACATATTGGCTGTCATCCTGTTGCTGCTTGTGGGACCTTGCTGTACAAATTGTCTGCTCCCTTTCCAGTGACTGCACTTCATCAGCTGTAGAGTGTGGTGCTTGGTGAGCCCCTAAGATGTCATGAAAGACACTTGCATTACAGGCCTGTTTTTGTGAGGATAGGTGTTTGGTGCTGCCCAACACCTCTCCCATTTGAATGGATTTTCTGAGTCATAAGACTATAAGACATAGGAGCAGAAATTGGGCTCTTTGGCCCATCGAGTCTGCTCCGCCATTCAAAAGTGGCTGATAGGTTTTCCAACCCCATTTTCCTGCTTACTCCCCGTAACCTTTAATCCCCTCGGCAATGAAGAACTTATCTATTGCTGTTTTAAATATACTCAATGACCTAACCACCTCAGCCTTCTGTGGCAATGAATTCCACATCTTCACCGATCTCTGGCGAAGCATATTTCTTCTTATCTCCGTTTTAAAGGGTCTTCCCTATACTCTAAGGCAGTGCCCTCAGGTCCTCCTCTCTTCTGCCAATGGAAGCATCTTCCCAACATCCACTCTGCCCAGGCAATTCATAATTACAATACATCTAGTACCGACAGAATAATTACATGATTAATTGCTTAATTGTAACAACAACAGCATGGAACTAGGGATTCTCAATATCTACTAGCCACTAATAAGTCTGAAAGGAAATCCAAGAGAAATCTCATAGAGACTGATTTTGTTCAGTTTTTAATGGGAAGTGGTTGCAGAGGTTAGTGTAGCATTTTAGAGAAGGCATATGAGCAAGAATATGGGCCCATTTTGAGTCCATTGGTCTGTTAAGTGTGTTCCAAATGTCGTATTGTACTCCTGACCCTGACATCTTAGTTGCAGTCCCCGGTTAACTGCTATCTCAGACAGGACCTACTGTGCTCTCACAGATTAGTTCCAATGTGAATTGCATGCTGTGTCATTGAATAAGGATGAACACATCCCATTCTACTTTATTTCACGTGCAGTCATGCCACAGCTCTCAGGTATTCACTTTTTTCTCTTGAATATTCCTGCTATTCTCTGAGGAATGACATTTCCTGGGATTTTTCTATTAATGTAGTTAAGGAAAACCTCCAATTCTCCTTCCATACCTCATAATTTTGGATTTCTTTGTTGAAGCATGGTCTTCATTGGATTCTTGTTCAGTGACTTCAAATCAGAAGACACCATTGGGTTTCTAATAGCTGTCTGCAATTGGTTCCAGCTACCTCATAGCTCCTGATCCCCAGCTGCTTTCTGTAACCGCTCTAAACTGTTCCAGAGCTAGCCTTTGACCACCTGTGTGGGAGAGATCACAGATTAAAAACCCAAAACCAAAAGAAAATCTCTCAGCGATGTATCTTCACAACAATGTAGTGTACGTTGGATATCCCAGCATCACAACAGATTTATCTGCACAACAAAAAAGTGTGGCAATGCAGTAGTCACAGGGGTTTTCTTTGTAATAGGCCTGGGACATCAGAACAGAAATAGACCATTCAGCTCCTTGAGCAATTGGATGAGATCATGGCTTATCTGTGGCCTATCTAAATATGCCTGCCGTTACAGCAGATCCTTTAATACTTCTGCTTAGCAAAAAAAAACTATCTCAAAATGAGTTCCCCTGATTCTAAACTCTATTGGAGTTGAAATTGGGAGATTATATGTCAGGTAGCTGCTGTTTCACTGTCACATTTTTTGATGAGTCAACTATTAATCCAAGTCACAGGATTCAGTATTTTATAGGACCTGGCACATTATGATTTGTGTTGTACAACGTGCTTGGTCTCTAAACAATCTGTGACAGATTCAACCCCTGCCACCAAATTGGAACAATCATCAATCTGAAATGACATCCAGTGTGACAGTGACAAAGGTAAACTATCCTTCCATTTTCTCTTCTCTAATCTTTGATGATTACCCACACCATCCTCCTCCAGTGCCTCTCCATTATCATCCAAATGGGTGAAACTAGGCTTCCTTGTATTTAGTCATAGTGAGTGTATCGTTTGTTGTTGCTTCTCTTCCCACACAAATTGTCATCTCTGCTGTTAGCCAGTGATCTATCTTTGGCCCTTCCTGTATCTCATCTGCATGCTTCCCTTAGGTAACACCATCTGAAAATGTTGTCTCTACTGACCCAACTCTCTCAACATCTCCACCCACCATGACTGAACTGTTGCTTACAGGATGCTCATCTGACATTCAGTGCAAGAAAGCTCCTTCAAATACATATTGTGAAGGCTGATAACATTGTCATTGAGATGTACATCATTGAGATGGAAACAGATGCTTCAGTCCAACTTGTCCATGCCAAACAGGTATCCTATAATAATTTAGTCCCATTTGGCCCATATCCCTCTAAACCCTTCCTATTCATATACCCATCCAGGTATATTTTAGATGTTGTAATTGTACCGGCCTCCATCACTTCCTCTGGCAGCTCATGCCACCCTCTGCGTGAAAAAAATTGCCCCTTAGGTCCTTTTTAAATCTTTCTCCTCTGACTTTAAACATATGCCCTCTAGTTTTGGGACACCCCCCCCCCCCCCCCCGCCCCTCTACCCCCTCCCTCCCCTGCCTCTCTTGATTTTATGAACCTCTATAAGGTCACCCCTCAGTGTCCGACCCTCCAGGGAAAATACCTCCAACTTATTCAGCCTTATAGCTCAAACCCTCCAAATATGGCAACATCCTTGTAATTTTTTTCTGAATGCTTGCAAGTTTCATGACAGGAAGGTCAGAATTGCATGCAGTATTCTGAAAGTGGACTAACCAATGTCCTGTGGAGCCGCAACATGACCTCCCAACCCCTATACTCAATGCACTGACCAATAAAGGCAAGTGTACCAAATGCCTTCTTCATTGTGTTTAATCTCTAAACATGATTCCCGAGCTCCTGATCAGTGCCCTCTTGTGAGTCACTCTTTGAGACTAAAACAGTCTCTTCACAAACCTGGGATTGTGCCTGGCTCCAAGATGATCTTCTGACCATATAACACTAATCCTACCTATTTCCACCTGCATAACATCACCTGACTTCACCTCTGTCTCAACACATCTGTTGAAAATCTGATTCATGCCCTTGTCACCCTTGACTCTATCTGATGCACTCCTGGCTAGTGTTCCATGTTCCACAAGTTGTACTTGAGGTCACCAAAATCACTGCAATCTTTGTCCTCACTTGCCAAATCCTATTCCCCTATCATTTCGGTGCTCTGTCACCCACACTGGCTCCTGCTCAGACAAAGCTGTGATATTAAAATTCCTTGTTTTCAAATCATGTTTTTGCTGCACTTTATCTCTGTAATTTCCTCCAACACAGGAACCCCTCAAGAGATGCACTGATCCAATATTGTCCTCTTGACCGTCCTCAATTTTAATCAGTTCAGCATTAGCAATTGTGCTTTTGCTAATGAGAAGTTGGAGAGATTGAACGTGAGGAATCTTTAGCCCACATCCTGTGAGCTGACTTTAGCCCACATCCTGTGAAAAAGATACTGGTACAAGTGATCATGAGCTATCTTCTTGAACTGCTGCAGTCCATTTGCTATAAGTTGACCCACAATGCCAAAGAGGGAGGGATTTTGACCCAGTGATAGTGAAGGAAAGGCAATACATTTCCAAGTCAGGATGGTGAGTGGCTTGGAGGGGAACTTGCAGGGGATGGTGTTCCCTTGTCCTTTTAGGTGTCGAGGTCACAGATTTGGTAGGTGGCACCAGGGAATGTATCAGAATGTGCCCAAAAGAAAAATGAAAGCAAATAAGACCAGGTAAGTCTGTGATCTGTTCTACTCAAACTCAACCCATCATTGAACTTTCCTGTCTGTTTCCAAAGAGACAATCTAGTCACATCATGCACACAGAATGCAGATGGGCAATAACTTTTTGCATTGATTTATATTTTTGGTTTTTACCATAGCAACACTTGGCACTTTAACAAATTAAAACAGCAAATCAGTCAAGCTTGTAGAATTTCAATTACATTATGGCTATCAGATTGCAATGTTAACTGATGTTTGGATTTTTTTTGCATTTTAGGTCATTGGGAATAAGAACAAAGGAAATCAATCTCCATTTGCAAATAATACGCTGATCCCTATGTTTGTTTTGAAGCCAGATCGGGTCTCATCATGTGTTAATGTGGTTGATCTCCGTTGTGGCAGCAGTAAGGGTGTGCTGTTATTCTTGTCCATGGTACAGGGTAGATAGAGAATGTGCCAGTTCATAGGTAAAAACAAGCACTGCAGATGCTGAAAACCAGAGTCTAGATTAGAGTGGTGCTGGAAAAGCACAGCAGTTCAGGCAGCAACCAAGGAGCAGGAAAATCATCGTTTCGGGAAGGGCTTTTGCCCGAAACGTCAATTTTCCTGCTCCTCGGATGCTGCCTGAACTGCTGTTTATTTCCAGCATCACTCTAATCTAGAATGTGCCAGTTCATTACTATTTAGCATCCACTGTTCAAAGTTATGTTTCTCCACTCAGGCTTGGGATGTGGGTATCACAAAGCCAGCAATTCTTGACAATCACAGCTGTCTTTGAGGAAGTCCTGGTGAGCTACCTTTTGGAACTGCTGCAGTTTTTGTGTGTAGCTACAATTGCTGCTAAGGATGAATTGTGGGATTTCAGCTGTCAATAGTGAGCTGTAGGCAAAAGTGAGGACTGCAGTTGCTGGAAACCAGAGTTTAGATCAGAGTGGTGCTGGAAAAGCACAGAAGGTCAGGCACCATTCGAGGAGCATCTTTCCTGATGAAGGGCTTTTGCTGAAACATCAGTTTTCCTGCTCCAAATAGTGAGCTGTAGGCCATACATTTAGAAGGTACGAAGGAAAAGCCATAATGAGTTGCATCTTGTAGGTGGTACATCCTGTCACATCCATGCACTGGTTGTGGAGGGAATGGATGTTCAAAGTGGTGAATAAACTGATAATTGTGTCCTGTATGGGCAATAATATTTTTAGGTAAAAACAGATGCTGGAAACCAGAGTCTAGATTAGAGTGGTGCTGGAAAAGCACAGCAGGTCAGGCAGCATCCAAGGAGCAGGAAAATCAACGTTTCAAGCAAAAGTCCTTCATCAGGAATATTTTTAGGTGTGCCTTCATCCAAGAAATTCAGAATATTCCTTCAGATTTCTGACTTAAGTCTTGGAGGTAGTGGTCAGGCTTAGGGGAGTCAATTAGTGAGTTACTCATTGTAGCATTCCTCGCCTCTGACCTGCTCTGGTAACCATTGTGTTTGTATAGGTGGTCTAGTTTAGTCTCGTCAAGTCTCACAGTCAAGTCTACAGTGTTGGCATTCATGGTCAAGTAGGTTCCCAGCTCTCTCTGTCTGTGTTCACATGTGAATAAAGGCTTATCCAAGCAAGTCTTTAGCAGGCACATCACCCCAGGAACTGTGAGGTTGCAGGAGAGATGCTTAAAGTAAAGGAGTGGTTACAGTACGAATCTGGTCAAACACGTTCAGTGTGAGCTGACAATAACTAGGGGAGATGAAAGACTGTTGAGCATGTCACTTTGCGGTGTTGGTCTGATCCACCTGTGATTCCAGGTGACACTCTATGTTGAGTCATAATCCCCTGTTTGAGGTGACGAGGTGAGCTTTTCAGTGTTAAAGGAATTGCTGTTGCAGTAAATGAGGGAGGTGGTGGTGGAGTGGTAATGTCACTGGCCTAGAGATCAAGACCCACTCCCAGGGCTTGGTTTCAAATCCCACCATGGCAGCTGCTGCAATTTAAAGTCAATTATTTAAGACATTCGAATGGCTAATAGTTGAAAGTGAGTCTCAATGACCATCAAGCTGTCACCAATTGGTTCATTAGAGTCTATTCGGGAAGGAAATCTACCTGGTCTGGCCTATATGTGACTCCAGACTCCCAGCAACATGGCTAGCCTAGCAAGGTACTCAAGGTGAAGTGGTCAGCAATGTCCACATTGTATATTTTAAAATATTAAGTTCGCACAGCAAGTTTCCACAAGCAATGATGTGTTCATGAACAGATAATGTATTTTTGTGATGTCAATTGCGGGATGAAAATTGGTCCAGGACATTGAAGAGAACAGTCCTGCTCTTCAAACCTTTAGCCAGACGGACTTCCACATCGAAATGAGGGGCCAGCAGGTTTGAATGCCTTGCTCAAAAGAGGACATCTCTCGCAGGGAAGCCCTGCCTCAGTATTGCATCAGAGTATCAGCTTAGATAATTTGATCAAGGCTTGGGAGTCAGACTTGAACCCAGTCAGCTTGTATCCAGGGGACAGAATGCTGCCCAGTGAGTTACAGCTATACCCAAACAGCAATGAATTAACTACAGTTTAATGCCTTTTCAATTAACATCACCTAATAGTTTCAGGAGGCAGGATTTGAAAGAGGTTTACATAAAACCTTAGTTTTGGAAGCATTAAGATGCACGCATGGGGCTCTGAGGAAGAATTTTCTAGCACTCTGAGGATGTCACAGAACGTGCCAGCAACCTGATGTCAGGTACAAGATGTCAGTTTAAAAAGAAAGAAGCAGAGTTTAATCTGTGACTGAATAATTTAAACTGAGGCCAGGCGTGGAGAGAGAGCTTCTTTGGTCCCGCTGTCCATCTGGAGCTCTGTCTAATCTTACTGTGGGTTGACAAGGGGATTCTGCTGATTAAATCATGAAGCCTCTATTGCCAGAGGTCTCTGGGACAGCTTTAAATGTTTAATATGATTTGTATCCAATCTAATTTAACTAATGCATTCGGCCTTTTGTTCGGGAATCTGAGCCAGGCTTGTACGTGTCTAATGACTGATTGAAGTTAGCATGACGGCCAGAGAATGAGAGAGATTCAGTAACTGTACTGGGTTCAGCTCTGGCCAATTCAGACAATCCCAGTGACAATGACCTCAGTCCATGACACTAATTCTCCGTCTGCAATCATTTTAAATCCATGTCCCGTTGCCATCTCTGTCCCAGCCTTCCACCACTGTGCTTCCATAAACTTTTCCAGATGTGACTCCAATGGAAAGGCTATGATCCCAGTGTGAAATGTTGCAGGATATGGGTGTGGTTGATTAAGTGATGGGTCACTGGGGAGAGGTGGAGTGGACAGATGGTGGTTCTCAGTTGCTGAGCAAGACAGGAGTTGAGGGTTGTTGGGAGACCAAGGTGGAGTATTGGGGGTGTGGGGAAGGGGGCAGGGTGTGTTGGGGAATGTGTTTGAACTGTTTAAACTGCAGGGATTTTTAATTTTAAAACACACTCAACTGCTTTTACTTTGTTGCAGCGTAAGGTTTAAAAGATCTGTCCTTTAGGCCAATCGCACCATTAAAAATAAACGAGCATTGAAGGGGTCTGAGATAGCACTCACACTGAGCTCCATGGCAACTGTTACTTGACTCCCATTCCACAGCCCCAAAATCCCACCCCATGATCCTTGCTAGGTGTCATAATCCACACTGCTCCACCCAAAGAGAAAATCCAGTGGCACAGCAGTAATAGGTGGGAATGAACATAGCGTTTGTACTGGAGCACCGTACTGAGGTACACAAGACATTGATTGCCATTCAGCCCTTCGAGCCTGCCCCACCATTCAATAAGGTCATGGTTGATCTGATGTTAACCTTCTTGCATATCCCTTTGGCAATCAAGAGTCTATCTACCTCAAAGTATTCACTTTCTCTAGAGCATCTTCTGTTATTTGCTCATGCCATTTCCAGTCCCTTTGGTGTTTGCACGATCTAATCTCTCCTGCTTCCAACCCTATCACACACCTCCCTTTTTGCTCTTTCCTGTTTTGCCCATTTCTTGTCCCACTGCACATGCCCACCTTTCCCAATTTAGAGATCGGTTCTTATCTGTAAACTCCTCAGTTTGAGTGGAGGTTAGTCAATCAGAAGCAATGTCCTCTCACTTTGCATAGCTGATTACTGACCTGTTAAACATTTTCAGGATTTCCCATTTTCAATCCAGCATCTCAGTTTCCAACCTATTGTTAGAAGGCAGTGAAACAGGTGGGGGTGGTTCAGGCATGTTCTATTTCCAAATGGTTTAACCAAACTGGTAAATCAAACAAAGCCTAAGAGAGAGAAAAAAATAAAAGTACAATTATGGAATTACGTGACACTGGCAAGGAAAGAACCTGCAGGGTCAACGATCGAGTTTGATCTGCCAATCAGCAGGATCATGCGGAATCTTTATCAATCACCTCCAAACCTGTTCTATCTTATTTTGAAACAACGCCTCCCACTTCAAAGAGTTTTGGAGAAAGAGTTTCTGATGGCAACTACTCTTTAGAGTCGTGGAGTCAGAGTCCTACAACATGGGGACAGGCCCTTCTGCCCAAACTGGTTCATGCCGACCAAAATGTCCAACCATGCTAACCCCATTTCCCTGCATTTGGCCCATATCCGTCTAAACCTTTCCTATCCATGTATTTGTCCAAATGCCTTTTAAACGTTGCTATTGTACCCACCTCAACAACTTCAGCTGGCAGCTCATTCCATGTGCATACACCCTCTGTGTAAAAAGGTTGCCCCTCAGGTTCCCTTTCATTCTTTCCCCTCTCTTTTTAAACTAATGCCCTCTAGTCCTTGATTCCCCAACCCTGGGAAAAAGACTGAGTGCATTCACCCCATCAATGCCTCACATGACCTTATACACTTCTATAAGGTCCCCCTCAGTCTCTTATGCTCTAAAGAAAAAAGTGCTAACTTGTCCAACCTCTCCCTCGAACCATTGAGTTCTGGTAACATCATTGTATTAAAGAAAACGATTTAAACATATCTTTCTCATTCTCTGTACTTTCATCCTATATTTTTTAGAAAACTTAAATAAAATGGAAGTCTCATAACGTAATGGCAAAGCCATCTCACGTTCTCGTAAACTCCCCTTCTTCCTATCTAAGTCTCTAAGCCTGACATCTAGTCACCAATCTTCCTTCTAAACTACACGGCCGTGTATTTGCTTGGAACTCTGCCCAGGCCAATGGGTATCGTCGCATTGCCTTCCAGTTCCAGGATACACACACCTCAGAAATCTGCACAGCAGCAAGAAAAATCACAGGGGATATAGCTAGTCCCAACATCATCAGGAAACAATCCAACATATTCCTCTTGCAACAACTGACTTTCTTCTACTTGTCCTGGTCATTCCAACATCCTTGATGAGGCCAGTATGTTGAAATTTGCCAAGTCATTTCCCAAGGTGAAATCAATTACAGACTCCAGCTTCTCACTACGGTCTGAAGTCCCCACCTGCTTCCAGAGGTCCATCATCCTGGAGCCAAAGCAAAATCATGCAGCTTGCCTGAATGACTGACACCCAGTAGCTCTGACCTCCATAACTATGAAGTGCTTCGAGAGGTTAGTCATGGCTCACATTAACTCCAGCCTCCCAGCCTGCCTTGATCCTTTGCGATTCGCCTACTGGCACAACAGTTCCACAGCAGATGCCATCTCCCTGGTCCTACACTCATCCCTGGAACGTCTGGATAACAAGGATACCTACATCAGGCTCCCACTTATTGACTACAGTTCCGCCTTCAACACCACAATTCCAAACAAACTCATCTCTGAACTCCGTGGTCTTGGCTCTCTCCTCTGTAACTGGATCCTCGACCTCCTGACCCATAGACCACAGTCAGTAAGAACAGGTGACAGCACCTCCTCCATGATAATCCTCAACACCAGAGCCCCGCAAGGCTGTGTACTCAGCCCTCTACTATACTCCTTATACATAAACCACTGTGTCGCCAAATTCTGCACTAACTCCATTTCCTAGTTTGCTGACGACACCATTGTTGTAGGTTGGATCTCAAACAATGATGAGGTGGAATACAGGAAAGACATGGTTTGCTTAGCTGCATGGCGTTAAGACAACAATCTCTCCTTTCTGGTTATTGGCTTCAGAAAGTGGAGTGGAGGGAATGCCTCTGTCTGTATCAGTGGAGCTGAGGGTGGAGACGGTGGAGAGCATCAAGTTCCTGGGAGTGATGATCACCATCATCCACCCACATCGACACCTCTACTTCCTCAGGAGGCTAAGGAAATTTGGGATCAATACTAGAAATTGCTGGAAAAACTCAGAATTCGAGCAGCATTTGTGGAGAGTGGCTTCAGTTTTTAACAAGGGAATTCAGCACGTCCACAAGAACTCTCATCAAGAGATGCACCGTAGAAGGCATCCTGTCTGGATCCATCACTGTGTGGTATGGCAACTGCACTTCCCAACACTGTGAGAAACTACAAAGAGTCATGAACACAGCCCAGTCCATCACTCAAGCCAGCCTTCTAGTCTCTACCATTCTCTTCCATCAGGTAGAAGATAGGTACATTCAAACATTTATATGAACAAATTCAAGAATAGCTTCTTCCCTGCTGTTACCAGACTTTTGAACAGGCCACTCAAATGTTAATTGTGATCTCTCTCTCTGCACCTTCTATTCTCTGTTCTGCTTCCCTGACGCACTCTGTCAATTTGCCTGCATAACGTGCAAAACAACACTTTTCACTGTATCCCGGTATATGTGACAACAATACACCAGTCAATCAACATACAAGGTCACTCTTCTATCCGATTGTGTATAATGGGGCTGGTTTGTAATCTCTACCTATAACTCCAATTCATATTTTTCTCCGTCATTAGCTCCTCTGGAAGACCATTTGTGTCATTAGCCAGCAGAAGCAATTGACATGTTCCTGTGTCTGTAAAAACCATTAATGCTTTACCTCATTCAGTCAAAGGATGAATAAATACCTCTCCCTGTGATCATAACTGTCCCGAGCCATCTCCCCTTTCTAATCAATGCTGAGGGAACACACTGTTCCTCTATCACTGCTACAGTTTATACCCCCTTTTCCTTTTCTGATACACTCTTTGCTTAAGGTTCATTGGGTGAGATTCTGAATGTTTACTTTGCATCAGTGTTCACTGAGGAGAGGAACATGATGAATGTTGAGATTAGAAATAAAAGTTTGATTAGTCTGGATTATGTTGACATAAGTAGGGAAGCTGTGTTGGGTATGCTAGAGGTTATTAAGGTGGACAAATCCCCAGGACCGGTTGGGATCTATCCCAGGTTTCTGAGGGAGGCGAGAGAGGAAATAGCTGGGGCCCTGACAGGTATCTTTGTAACATCCTTAAATACAGGTGAGGTGCCGGAGGACTGGAAGGTTGCTCATGTTGTCCCCCTGTACAAGAAGGGTAGTAGGGATATTTCAGGTAACTACAGACTAATGAGCCTGACGTCAGTGGTGGGAAAGTTGCTGAAAAAGGGACTGAGGGATAGGATCTATTTATATTTAGAAAGAATGGGCTTATCAGTGATAGGCAACATGGTTTTGTGCGGGGGAGATCGTGCCTTACCACCTTAAGAGTTCTTAGAGTAAGTGACCAAGTTGATAGATGAAGGAAGGGCTGTTGATGTCATATACATGGACTTTGGTAAGGCATTTGATAAGGTCCCCATTGTTAGACTAATGGAGAAAGTGAAGTCACATGGTGTGCAGGATGTTCTAGCTAGGTGGATAAAGAACTGGTTGAGCAACAGGAGACAGAGAGTAGTAGTTGAAGGGAGTTTCTCGAA
>NC_057719.1:6086256-6092308 GCF_004010195.1 Chiloscyllium plagiosum
TGGAAGGTGCTAGCTATGAAGAGAGGTTGAGTAGGTTAGGATTGTTTTCATTAGAAAAAAGGAGATTGAGGGGGGACCTGATTGAGGTTTACAAAATCATGAAGGGTATAGACAGGATGGATAGAGACAAGCTTTTTCCCAGGGTGAAGGATTCAATAACGAGAGGTCACTCTTTCAAGGTGAGAGGTGGAAAGTTTAAGGGGGATACACGCGGCCACAGAGGGTAGTGGGTGTTTGGAACACGTTGCCAGCAGAGGTAGTAGAGGCAAGCACGGTAGATTCATTTAAGGTGTGTCTCACACAGAGGGTGATGGGTGTCTGGAACGTGTTGCCAGCAGAGGTAGTAGAGGCAGGAACGGTAGATTCATTTAAGATGCGTCTGGATAGATGCATGAGTTAATGGGGAGCAGAGGGATACAGATGCTTAGGAATTTAGACAGTAGATTTGAATCAGCTCAGGCTTGGAAGGCCGAAGGGCCTGAACCTGGGCTGTAAATTTTCTTTGTTCTATTCCTACTACCGCAATGGATCTCCCATTTAACTTCCAGAAACTTTTAGTTTTAGTATGCCCTGTCTTATTATGATAGAAGCAAATTATTTTCTTTCTATCACTTTTCAGTCCTAACTTTTCTGTATTATTTTAGCATTCCTCTGTATTCTTCATAAAACTAATACTATTTCCATCTCTAAATTTTCTATTTCTCCAATTTCCTTGTTGATTTCCCCACATGAGATATTACGGTCGAGAGTGTCACATTCCCCAGTGTGGGATATCATGGGTACCTGTCAGAACAGCCACTTCACAAATCGCTGATACTTGACACTGATCTAAGTAAGGATTGCCAGAATACTATTTCAGAGTTCTTCTATAATTATGAATTCTCTTACTTTCTCAACACTTTTCTCTAATTTTGATGATCACAACTATGGACCACATAGCAATTCTGTTTCCCTGTAAAATGTTACAAATAAGAGATGAGGTTTCTTTCCTAATGCCGTAAATTTTAACGGAGATAGTTCAGAGACAAGTCCATAAGTATTGGGCATTTCCTTTTTAATAATGTTACAGTCTGAAGACAATTTTTCTGCTGAATATACACGTAGCTGTATTGATCAAGACACTTCGGGATAATTAATGTCCAAACATCTTTTGACCACGTCATCTTCCCAGCTGTCTTTACAAATGAGGTGAAATATCTTCCATCTCCTTTCTCTGTAAATGTAGACAATTCAGCAGGTTTCTACTTAAATCACATCCCTCATTGGAATCAGAATGATCCTCCCAGTTATCCCCTCTCCTTTCTTTGTTTCCTCTGAGCTTCTCTCTGTCAATGTCATGTTGTTTGAGTTCTCTGTCTCTTTAAGGATCATGTTTTTTAATCCCATTCCCCTTTCCATTACTTGTTCTTTTTCTTTCTCCTCACTTTTTTAATTGGCGGTTTCTTATTTCTAGTCCTTATAGAGCAATAGAGTCAGGCAGCATCCTTTGGTCCAACCAATCTATGCCGACTATAATCCCAAACTAAACTCGTCCCATCTGCCTGCTCCTGGACCATATTCCTCCAAGCCTTTCCTATTCATGTACTTACCTAAATGTTGT
Organism: Chiloscyllium plagiosum; assembly: GCF_004010195.1. NCBI lineage: Eukaryota > Metazoa > Chordata > Chondrichthyes > Orectolobiformes > Hemiscylliidae > Chiloscyllium > Chiloscyllium plagiosum. The sequence goes on from NC_057719.1 coordinate 6,087,857, forward strand.
TTAAATGTTATAACTGGACCCACAGGCACCACTTCCTCAAAAGTTCATTCCAACACATGAACCGTCCTCTGTGTAAAATAATTGGCCCTGACTTTTTAAAAATCTCTCTCTTCTCACCTTAAAACTGCGTCCCCTAGTCTTGAAAGCCCCACCCTAGGGAAAAGACACTTGCCATTAACCATATCTACATCCCTCATGATTTTATAAACCCCTATAAGGTCACCTCTCAACCTTCTATGTTCCACTGACAAAAGTCCCAGCCTATCCAGCCTCTCCTTATAACTCAAACCCTCCATTCCCTGCAATATCTTGTTAAATCTCTTCTGAATCCTCTCCAGCTGAATAATATCCTTCCTATAACAGAGTGACCAGAAATGATGACAGCATTTTTTAAACTTTCTGTCTTTTTCAATTTCTCGTTTTCCTTCATTTAAATTTCCTCATTCCTCTTTCTCTTTCTCCTCCAGTTCAGGCCTTCTCACCTCTCTCCCACCCTCCATGTCATTTTTCTTTTCATTTTGAACTGTATTTTTAGTTAATTCTTTTGATCACGCATTAAGTTCAGATGGCCCTCCTTTTAATTCTAAATGTTGAATAATCATTTTAAGCATCTAATCCATGCTAGATCCTGGTTTTATTTCAACCTTCAATTAACCAAAAAATCTCACAGTTTAACCTCCGCCCAAAGCTGTGAAATATTCTCTTGTTATATTTTCTACTCCCGAGAAAACCTTAGCAACATTCATAGCCATTTGGAAAGTCCACTCTGTGAAATGTACTTCACAACAATGCTCCTGTTTTATGCTCAGAACCTCCAAGCACTTATTTCTTTACAGATTCACAGATCCCTCTTATTTAATAATTTTTTTATCCTACCGAAATCCCCAAATTTATTATGATCCCAGCTGATGACAATAACGGACAAGTCAGATTCCAAACTGAAACCTGCTTAATAAGTGATAAAGTTAAACAATTGTGATTGTGATACTGTGGTGATCAGTCACTGAAAGTATTCACAAGAGGCTGCCAATGTACTTTTAATAAAATAACAGATTTATTACACAAAATACAGTCTAATAATAAAAAGTTCTAACAGACAATTTGGAAACAGCACAAAGAAAGATTTGATCCTTTTTGTCAGCATTGCACTCAGCTGAAAAATCATTCCTATCTTCACTCACAATTTCTTACTCAACTGACAAGGTCTCTCATAATTCCTTTTGGTGACTTTCTGTTGGGGAGATGTTTCCACTGGTAGGAGAAAAGGGAAGACCTTTTAGAACAGAGATAAGGAGAAACATCTTCAGCCAGAGAGTGGGGAATCTATGGAATTCACTGCCACTGAAGGCTGTGGAGGCCGGGTCATTGAGTACCTTTCAGACTGAGATAGATAGATTCTTGATTGTCAAGGGGATCAAGGGTTACAGGGAGAAAGCAGGAGAATGGGGTTGAGAAACTTATCAGCCATGATTGAATGGTGGAGCAGACTCGATGGGCTGAATGGCCGAATGTCTGCTCCAATGACTTATGGTCTTTCTGCACATTAGCCAGATGTGATTCTCACTCACACAGTGACATAGAGACACAGGCTAACTCACTGGTGTTTGTCTTACTAAATCCTAAAACAATCCCAGCACTTTCTCTAGCAATGTTCACTTGCTCTGCAAAAGTAGTTTCAGACTCCTTTCCAGCTCTGATGGCCTGGAGACCACCAAAGACAAAAATTGTCCTTCTGCTGGTTTACATCTGCTTGCGGCTCCTGACCACTCTTTCTTGACATGTTAAAACACACCAGCAATTTTCGCATCAGGTCGTGTATCTAGTCATTTAGCTTAAGTTACAAACTTTCTTGGATGTGCTGTTTTGACCTCAATGTCAAAAATGATTTTCTGACCTGTTAAAAAAATTGCCTTAAAGACCTAAAACAAAAGCTCTTTTACTTCTAGAATCCAAGCCTTAGTTAATAATAATATATTATAAACCTTTGTCACACTTTCCTACCTACCGTTACATCATCAGGAAATGTGGTTATAACACACTTGGCACCTTCATTCAAGTCATTAATATAGATCATAATATAGTTGCTGGTCTAATGAAGAGATCAGGAGGACATGCCAGGAGCAGCACCAGGCAGACCTGAAGATGAGGTGTTAACCTGGTGAAGCTACCAAACAGGACTACTTCCATGCCAAACAGCATAAGCAACAAGTGATAGATATAGCTCAGTGATCCCACAGTCACTGGATCAATTCTAAGCTCTGCAGTCCTGCCACATCCAGTTGTGAATTGTGGTGGATGATTAAACAACCCACTGGAGGGGGAGAGTCCACAAATATCCACATCCTCAATGTTGGAGGATCTCAGCACATCGGAGCAAAAGATAAGGCTGAAGCTTTCACAGCAATCTTCAGCCAGAAGTGCCCAATGGACGATCCATCTTGGACTCCTCCAGTAATCCTCAATATTACAGATACCAGTCTTTACTCCATATATTGGAAGCACTGGATACTGCAAAAGATACAATTGACAACATTCAGGCAATAGTACTGAAGGTCTGTGCTCCAGAACCTGTCGCTCCCCTTGTCAAGCTGTTCCAGTCCAGTTACAACACTGGCATCTACTCAACAATGTCAAAAATTGCCCAAGTATGCAAAAACCAGGATAAATCCAACCCGGCCAATTACTGCCCCATCAATCTACTCTTGCTCATCAGTAAGGGGCATCAACCGTGCTATCCAGCAGCATCTGCTCAGCAATAACCTGCTCAGTGACGCCCAGTTTGGGTTCTGCCAGGGCCACTCAGCTCCTGACCTCATTACAGCCTTGGTTCAAACATGGACAAAAGGAGCTGAATTCCAGAGGGGAGGGGAGAGGGCCAGCCTCTGACAACTAGGCTGCATTCGACTGAGTGTGGTATTAAGGAGCCCTGGCTAATTCCGGAATCAATGTATCTCGGGGGAAAACTCTCCAGTGGTAAGAGTCATACGTGACACAAAGGAAGATGATTGTGGTTGTTGGAGATCAGTCATCTCAGCTGCAGGACATCTCTGCAGGAGTCCCTCAGGGTTGTGTCCTAGGCCCAACCATCTTCAGCTGCTTCATCAATGATCTTCACTCCATCGTAAGGTCAGAGGTGGGGATTTTCGCTGATGATTGCACAATGTTCAGCACCATTCGCACTCCTCAGATGCAGCAACAGTCCGTGTCCAAATGCAACAAGATCTGGACAATATCCAGGCTTGGGCTTACAAGTGGCAAGTAACTTTTGTGCCACACAAATGTCAGGTAATGACCATCACCAATAAGAGACGATCTAACCACTGTCCCTTGATATTCAATGGTGTTACCATCACTGAATCCCCCAATGTCAACATTCTGGGAGTTATCATTGACCTTAGACTCAACTGGACTCACTACATAAACTCAGTCTATACAAAAGCAGCTCAGAGGCTGGGACTCCTGCAGCAAGTAACTCACCTCTTGACTCCCCAAAGCCTGTCCACCATCTACAAGGCACAAGTCAGGAGTGTGATGGATTACTCCCCACTTGCCTGGACGGGGGCAGCTCCAACAACGCTCAAGACCAACAACGCCATCCAGGACAAAGCAGCCGCTTGATTGGCACCACATCCACAAGCATCCACTCCCTCCAGCACCCATGTTCAGTAGCAGCAGTGTGTACTATCCACAGGATGCACTGCAAAAATTCACCAAAGATCCTCTGTTTAGCACCTTCCAAACCCACGGCCACTTCCATCTAGAAGGACGAGGGCAGCAGATACATGGGAACACCATCAGCTTCACTTTCCCCTCCAAGCCGCTCACCAACCCGGCTTGGAAATATATCGCTATCGCTGGGTCAAAATCTTGGAATTCCCTCCCTAAGGGCATTGTGGGAAAACCAATAGCACATGGAAGGCAGTAGTTTAAAATGGCAGCTCACCCCCACCTTCTCAAGGGACAACTAGGGACATGTAATAAATACTGGGCCCAGCCAGCGACACCCACAAACTAAAAAGAATGTTGAGGCTAAAGTTCTGATCCACATGGCATCCAACAAGTTATAGCTGGTCAACCTGAAAATAATAGAACATAGAACAATACAGCACAGAACAGGCCCTTCGGCCCACGATGTTGTGCCGAACATTTGTCCTAGCTTAAGCACCCATCCATGTACCTATCCAATTGCCGCTTAAAGGTCACCAATGATTCTGACTCTGCCACTCCCACAGGCAGAGCATTCCATGCCCCCACCACTCTCTGGGTAAAGAACCCACCCCTGACATCTCCCCTATACCTTCCACCCTTCACCTTAAATTTATGTCCCCTTGTAACACTCTGTTGTACCCAGGGAAAAAGTTTCTGACTGTCTACTCTATCTATTCCTCTGATCATCTTATAAACCTCTATCAAGTCACCCCTCATCCTTCACCGTTCCAACGAGAAAAGGCC
>NC_057719.1:6093830-6098084 GCF_004010195.1 Chiloscyllium plagiosum
TAAATACTGAAGAAAAATACTCATTCAAGACCCCACCTATCTCTTCTGGCTCAATACACAGTCTCCCACTACTGTCCTTGATTGGACCTACTCTCGTTCTCGTCATTGTCATGTTTCTCACATACGCATAAAATTCCTTTGGGTTATCCTTGATCCTATCCGCCAGAGATTTTTCATGCCCTCTCTTGGCTCTCCTAATCCCTTTTTTCAGGTCCCTTCTGGCTATCCTGTATCCCTCCACTGCTCTGTCTGAACCCTGTTTCCTCAACCTTATGTAAGCCTCTTTCTTCCTCTTTACAAGACATTCAACCTCCCTCGTCAACCAAGGTTCCCTCACACGACCATTTCTTTCCTGCCTGACCGGTACATACATATCAAGGACACGTCGTATCTGTTCCTTGAAAAAGTTCCACATTTCCACGACATCCTTCCCTGACAGCCTATGCTTCCCCTTTATGCTTCTCAGATCCTGTCTTACAGCATCGTATTTACCCTTCCCCCAATTGTAAAACCTACCCTGTTGCACGCACCTATCTCTCTCCATAACCAAGGTGAAAGTCACAGAATTGTGGTCACCATCACCAAAATGCTCACCCCCTCCTTTTTTACCACCCTCCCTAATCTTACTGAAACATCTGTAACCAGGAACCTCCAACAACCATTCCTGTCCCTCTTCTATCCACGTTTCCGTGATGGCCACATCTAGTTATCTAGTTATCCGATCTCTCTGTTACTAATTAGTTGAACAATTCACTCATTTATCTCCCCTACACTTTGTACAGTAACAATTTATAAGGTACCTTTGGGAAATCCTCCCCCTGCATCAGCAGGAGTATTTTACATTGATGTCACACATCATAAAACATTTCAAGATGCTTCAGTCAAGAATAATCAGACAGCTCACTACGTGTTGGGTTGGGATAGAATCCAAACAGTGTGGAAACAGGCCATTCGGCCCATTTAAGAGGAGAGGATCTTACAGGAATAAGGGGGGGGGTGGAGTGAAGATTTGAAAGGTTTTAAAAATGAGGATGAGAATTAAATAGTGTGGTGTTGCTGGACTAGGCCTGATGAGTAAATTAAATGGCTGGTGTACTCAATATGCAGAACCCTTGTGATTGATACCTAATGATGTATTTACCTGATATATCAGGGTTCCCTTTAATAACTGAGGGAACTGAAAAGGCTGGGATTGTGTTTTGTAGGTCCTTTCCATATTCATGAAAACAATATAGTTCTTTCTCCCTTCCCCCCTCCCTTCCATTCTGTAGCGTTCAAAAACTGACAGGATACTTTCCACACAATAACATGACAGACATTGTTACACTAATTAACCCTTCAGTTGTGGATATCAGGTTGACGTGCTTAGAATATATCATCTCATCTCAGAGCATCATTGCATTCTGAGCAGATGGGCGATCTTTAGAAGTCTAGACAGTAGAAATGTTCAGACTTGCTAGTGATAAGGCAGCTTGGACCTTACATGGTGTGTGTGCTTGACTTGACAATGTCGGTGTCACATTGTGATTGCTGCTGTAAAACAGGATATTGTTGATGAGCTGAAGGTCAATGTGAGCAGAATACAAGGTGCTGTACACCCTGAGAGATAGCCATGAGGTGTTCTGCAGTAGGGGATAAACCATAGACAAGGGCCAAATCCCATTAGCTGGGATCTAGGCACCAGAAACAACAACAGCAAAAACAGCCCTATCACCTCTGCAAAATCCTCCTCACTAACATAGAGTCATACAACACAGAAATAGACCCTTCGATCCAACTGGTTGGCATGGATGAGTTAGATCAAAGGGTCTGTTTCCATGCTGTACATCTCTATGATTCTATGGCTCTAACTCATTTGCGCTGATCAGGCGTCCCAATCCCAATCCCAAATCCCAATCCCATTTGCCAGCATTTGGCCTATATCCCTCTAAATCCTTCCTATTCATATACCCATCCAGATGTCTTTTAAATGTTATAATTGTACCGTCCTCTGGCAGCTCATTCCATACACACACCACCCTTTGTATGAAAAAGTTACCCCTCAGGTCCTTTTCCAATCTTGGGCCTCTCACGTTAAACCTATACCCTCTAGTTTTGGACTCCTCTACCTTGGGGAAAAGACCTTGAATATTTACCCTATCCTTGCCCCTCCTAATTTTATAAATCTTTATATTCGGGGGCTTGTGGCAAATGTAGGAGAGTGGTCTCCCAGATTGGCCAAGCAAAGCCATGGTCACACACACAGAATCATACCTGACTCGCAATATCCCAGACACCATCATCCCCATCCCTGGATATATCCTGCCGCTCTGACAGGACCCATCCACTCGAGGTGGAATATTGCTGTTCCAGCAATAAAGTTTCAACTTTGATCTCCAGCATCTGCAGAACTCACTTTCTCCACAGTGGAATACAGTCAGGAGGAAATTGCTGTGGAACATTTAGCATTGACTCCGGACTCCATGAAGTGTCATGACATCAGGTTAAACATGGGCAAGGAAACCTCCTGTTGGTTTCCACACACCATTCTCCTTCAGTTGATGAATCACTATTCCTCCATGCTGAACACTTGGAGGAAGCACTGAGGGGAGCAAGAGCACAAAATGTACTCTTGGAGGGGGATTTCAACATATAGCACCAAGAGTGGCCCAGCGGCAGCACTACTGACTGGCTATGTCCAAACTGACAAAGCTGCTGCAATGGGTCTGTGGCAGGGGGTAGAAGACCCAGTAAGAGGGAAAAAAAAACCCTACCCAACCTCATCCCCACCAATCTATCTGTAGCTGGTGCATCTGTCCATGAGAATATAGATAGGACAGACCATCATGTAGTCCTTGTAAAGATAAAGTCCTGCCATTACACTGAGAGTACCCTCCATCTCACTGTGTGGCACTACCATTATGCTAAGTAGGGTAGACTCAGATGTGCAGCTCAAAACTGAACCTCCGTGAGGGGCTGTGGGACATCAGGAGAGTAGAACTATACTCAACCACAATCTGTAACTTCAAGGTCCAATATTTTCCTCAGTCTACCATTAGACCAACCCTGGTTCAATGAAGAGTGCAGGGCATCACCAGGTATATTTAAAAATGAGATGTCATACTGGTGTAGCTACAAAACACGGAAGCCAAACAGCATTAAAAGTGAGTAATAAGCAGAGCTAGGCAAGCCCACAACTAGCAGATCAGATTGAAACTTGTGCAAACCTGCCACATCCAGACTACCAGTCATAAACTCACAGGCCGCACAAATATCCCCATCCTCAATGATGGAGGAGCCCAGCACATCAGCGCAAGAGACAAGTCTGAATTTAGAGTCATAAGGACTTATAGCACGGAAACAGGCTTTTTGGTCCAACTTGTCCATGCCGAACAGATATCCTAACTTAATTAGATTAGATTCCCCACAGCGTGGAAACAGGCCATTTGGCCCAACAAGTCCACACCAACCCTCCGCAGAGTAACCCACCCAGATCCATTTCCCTCTGACTAATGCACCTAACACTATGGGCAATTTCCCATGGCCAATTCACCTGATCTGCACATCTTTGGACTGTGGGAGAAAACCAGAGTATCCGGAGGAAACCCACACAGACACGGAGAGAATGTGCAAACTCCACACAGAAAATCACCTTTTGGCTCCCTGGGTGCTGTGAGGCAGCAGTGCTAACCACTGAGCCACTGTGCCACCCTAAACTTTGCAACAAATCAAAAGTAGCCAGAAAGAAGAATTTAAGCAACAAAACCCATGGAAAATGCCCTCTGGTAGGATGTAAAACCCATGCATCTGGCCTTGCGTCAATCACCATGAGCCTGACATGAATTGAACATGCAACCTTCTGATGTAGGGTCAGACATGCTACTGTTGTGCCACAAGCACCAGCTCTAGTTCCTCTGGCCAGCACCCAACCCACATCCATCCAAACCCTTCCTATTCATATACCCATCCAGATGCCTTTTAAATCTTGCATTTCTACTAGCCTCCACCACATCCTCTGGCAGCTCATTCCGTACATGTACCACCCTCTGCGTGAAAAAGATGCCCTTTAGGTCTCTTTTATGTCTTTCCCCTCTCACCCTAAACCTATGCCCTTTACTTCTGGACTCCCCAACTCCAGGGAAAAGACTTTGTCTATTTATCCTATCCATGCCCCTCATGATTTTATAAACCTCTATAAGGTCATCCCTCAGCTTCCAACGCTCCAGGGAAAACAGCCCCAGCCTGTTCAGCATCTCCCTATAGCTCAAATCCTCC
>NC_057719.1:6098306-6100010 GCF_004010195.1 Chiloscyllium plagiosum
GCTCGCATCCAAATCATTTATGTAAATGACAAAAAGTAGTGGACCCAGCACCAATCCTTATGGCACTCCACTGGTCACAGGCCTCCAGTCTGTAAAACAACCCTCCACCGTCACCCTCTGTCTTCTACCTTTGAGCGAGTTAAGTATCCAAATGGCTAGTTCTCCCTGTATTCCGTGAGATCTAACTTTGCTAATCAGTCTCCCATGGGGAACCTTGTCGAACGCCTTACTGAAGTCCATATAGGAAGAGCATAGCAGTTCAGCATCCAAGGAACTTCGAAATCAACGTTTCGGGCAAAAGCCGATTTCGAAGCTCCTTGGATGCTGCCTGAATTGCTGTGCTTTTCCAGCACCACTGATCCAGAATCTGGTTTCCAGCATCTGCAGTCATTGTTTTTACGTTGAAGTCCATATAGATCACATCTACTGCTCTGCCCTCGTCAATCGTCTTTGTTACTTCTTCACAAAACTGAATCAAGTTTGTGAGACATGATTTCCCACACACAAAGCCATGTTGACTATCCCGGATTAGTCCTTGCCTTTCCAAATACATGTACATCCTGTCCCTCAGGATTCCCTCCTACAACTTGCCCACCACTGAGGTCAAGCTCACCGTCTATAGTTCCCTGGCTTGTCTTTACCGCCCTGCTTAAACAGTGGCACCACGTTTGCCAACCTCCAGTCTTCCAGCACCTCACCTATGACTATCGATGATACAAATATCTCAGCAAGGGGCCCAGCAATCACTTCTCTGGCTTCCCACAGAGTTCTCGGGTACACCTGATCAGGTCCTGGGGATTTATCCAGCTTTATACATTTCAGGACATCCAGCACTTCCTCCACTGTAATATGGACATTTTTCAAGATGTCACCATCTATTTCCCTCTATTCTATATCTTCCATACCCTTTTCCACAGTAAATACTGATGCAAAATATTCATTTAGTATCTCCCCCAGTTTCCGTGGATCCACACAAAGGCCGCATTGCTGATTCTCTCCCGAGTTACCCTTTAGTCTTTAAAGTATTTGCAAAAACTCTTTGGATTCTCCTTAACTCTATTTGCCAATGCTATCTCATCTCCCCTTTTTGCCCTCCTGATTTCCCTCTTAAGTATACTCCTACTGCCTTTATACTCTTCTAAGGTTTCACTCGATCTATCCTGTGTATACCTGACATATGCTTCCTTTTTCTTAACCAAACCCTCAGTTTCTTTAGTCATTCAGCATTCCCTAAACCTACCAGCCTTCCCTTTCACCCTGACAGGAATATACGTTCTCTGGATTCTCGTTATCTCATTTCTGAAGACTTCCCCTTTTCCAGCCGTCCCTTTACCTGCGAACATCTGCACCCAATCAGCTTTCCAAAGTTCTTGCCTAATACCGTCAAAATTGGCCTTCCTCCAATTTAGAACTTCAACTTTTAGATCAGGTCTATCCTTTTCCATCACTATTTTATATCTAATAGAATTATGGTCGCTGGCCCCAAAGTGCTCTCCTACTGACACCTCAGTCACCTGCCCTGCCTTATTTCCCAAGAGTAGGTCAAGTTTTGCACCTTCTCTAGTAGGTACATCCACATACTGAATCAGAAAATTGTCTTGTACACACTTAACAAATTCCTCTCCATCTAAACCTTGAACACTATGGCAGTCCCAGTCGATGTTTGGAAAGTTAAAATCCCCTACCATAACCATCCTATTATTC
>NC_057719.1:6100583-6110204 GCF_004010195.1 Chiloscyllium plagiosum
TCTCAACCTTTTCCCTTACAATGTCATTGGTTCCAGTGTGTACAATGACCTCCTGCTGGCCCCTCTCCCCCGTGAGAACATTCTGCACCCTCTCTGAGACATCCTTGATCCTGGCACCAGGGAAACAACACACCATTCTGCTTTTTCACTGCTGGCTTCAGAAACACCTGTCTGTACCTTAGACTAGAGAATCCCCTAATATAATTGATCATTTGGAACCCAGTGTTCCCCTCATTACGTTAGAGCCAGTCTTGATACCAGAAACTTAGCTGTTCGTACTACATTCCCCTGAGTCCATCACCCCCTATATTTTTCAAAACAACGTATTTGTTTGAAATGGGGATAGAAGACTCCTGAATGACTTGTCTACCTCTCCTACCTTTCCTGGAGTTAACCCATTTTCCTGACTTTATCTGCAGCTTTTCACCCTTCCTATAACTGCCATCTATCATATCCCCAGCTCTTGTAAATTCCTCATTGCCTCTAACTGTCACTCCAACCAATCCATTCAATCTGACAGGATTCACAACCAACAACATTTATTGCAGATATAATCCTCAGTAACCCTTAAGCTCTCCCGAAACTCCCACATCTGACAAGAAGAGCATATCACTCGACTAAAGGCCATTTTGCTCCTTCTAATCTACAGACCCAGAAAATAACACCATCTTATTCTTCTATAAAACACTGCTCCAGGCTAACTTAATACTTATGGTTTATATTTTTCAAATTTAATCAAGAGACAGATCCCTATAAAAACATATAATCAAGAAAGAATCCACTCTACTCACTATTGTAGATTTATTGCAAGGCTCTACTTAAAACTATTTACTTATCTGTTTCTGTGCTGTGACCTCTCCCAAACAGGTTCCTCCAAGAACAGTTGTGAATTTTGCTGTTTGTTAAATTTTCCTAGAGACACCCTGATGTCCAGCAAACACGCATTCAAACAGCAAAGGCAGTAACTGTGCAGATTCACTCCTGTGTCAGTTAGCAGTGTGGGTTTCTTTCTCTCTCTCCCTCACAGACCATGTGCTTGCTGCCTTCGTCTGTCTTTCTCCCTTTTAAAACTGATGTTGTTTTAACTTTTTTTTCAAATTTCCAAAACAATTGCAACTGCGTATAAAACAGTAATTGCTGCTCCTGGAATTCGAGGAAATGACCTCCAACGCCTAAAATACCTCAAAAAATGGGCAGCTTGTTACAGCCAGAAATTTTTCCCGTCCTCCATCTTGAATTACCCAGAATCCTATAATCTCAGTCGTAGGCCGGTTGACCAAAAATATTAAAACAGATAGAAAGCTTTCTACAGATATTTGAAAAAAGAACAGAGTTAACAAAGTTAGTGTTGGTTCTATAGAAAATGAGCCTGGGGAATTATTAATAGAAGATAAAGAGACAGTTGAATGGAACAGATATTTTGTGTCCATCCATAGGGGATACATGTCACATCCAGGAAATAGCTGTAAATCAGGAATTGAAAAGGAGGGAGGAACTCAAGAAAATGACAATTCCCAGGCAAGTAGCACTGAGTAAATGGTTGGAAGTGCAAATAGACAAATTCTGATAGATTTCATCCTAGGATCTTAAAGAAGCAGCTAATGAAATAAGTGATCTGCTGGTTTTAATTTTTCAAAACTCATTCGATTGGGATATAGCGAACATAACTCCTTTGTTCAAAAAGGGAAGGACAGAGAAAGCAGGACATTACAGATTAATTAATTTAACACCTGTCATAGGGAAGATGTTAGAAGCTGTTATTAAAGATGTTATAACAGGGCACTTCGACAAATTTGAGCTGGTTTTGTCAAAGAGAAATGATGTGTAACTAATGTATTCTTTGAAGAAGTAACCCATAAACAAAAGGGAGGCAGTGAATGTATTGCACCTCAATTTTCACAGGGCATTTGATAAGATCCATATCAAAGGTTACTGTGGAAAGTAAAAGCCTATTGATGTAGATGAAAGTTTGGCTGGGGCCAACAGGAAACAGAGAGTTGGTGTAAGTGGGCCTTGTTCAGTGATGTCCCACAATGGTCAGTGTCGGGGCCTTAAGTCTTCACTACTTATGTAAATGATTTTGATGAAGAGACCAAAGAGGTGGTAGCTAAACTTGCTAATGACACAAAGATAAGAAGGAAAGTGAGTTATGAAGAGAATCTAAGGAGGTTACAAAGGGATATAGATAGATTGAGTGAGTAGGGAATGATCTGGCAAATGGAGTATAATGTGGGGAAGTGTGAAATTATCCATTTTGATGGAAAGAATGAAAAAGCATTTGATCTAAATGGTGAGCAGTTGCAGAGCTCTGAGATGCAGAGGGATCTGGGTGTGCTAGTGCATGAATCACAGCAGGTTAGTCTGCAGGAACAGCAAGTAATCAGGGGAACTGATAGAATGTTATTGTTCATTGTGAGGAAAACTGAAAGTGAGATAGGGAGGTTATGTTTGGTTATACAGGGCATTGGTGAGACCACATCTGGAACAGTGTGCACAGTACTGGTCACCATGTTAATGCATTGGAAGCAGTTCAGAGAAGGTTTACTAGATTAATCCCTGGAATGGGCAGATTACCTTCTGAGGAAAGGTGAGGCTAGTATCCTCTGGAATTTAGAAGAGTCAGAAATGTACAGTCCTGAGGGGACTTAAGACCATAAGACCATAAGACATAGGTGTGATAGTAAGGCCATTCGGTCCATCGAGTCCACTCTGCCATTCAATCATGGCTGATAGGCATTTCAACTCCACTTACCCGCATTCTCCCCGTATCCCTTAATTCCTTGCGAGATCAAGAATTTATCAATCCCTGCCTTGAAGACATTTAATGTCCCGGCCTCCACTGCGCTCCTTTCAGACGGTGATGAGAAAACATGGTTTTCTCTCTCAGAGGGTTGTGAGTCTTTGGAATTCCCTTCCTCAAAAGGCAGTGGATGCAGAATCTTTCAATGTTTTGAAGGCAGAAGTAGATAGATTTTTGATGACCAAGGGGATAAAGGATGATCAGAGATATACAGGAATGTAGAGGTGAAGCTAAAGTCAGATCCGCCATGACCTTATAGAGCAGACTCGAAGGGCCAGATGGCCTATTCTTGCTCCTCGTTCGGATGTTTGTACACTTGTTCTTTTCAGCTGTAACGATTTTGGATTTGGCATTGGAACACGGGAAATAGGTACAGGAATAGGCCAATCAGCTCCTTGAACCTGCCCCACCATTCAATTAGATCATGACTGACCTTCTATTTCTTATCCATGTTCCCATGCTATCCCCATACCCTTTGAAATCCTTACAATCTAGAAAGCTATCAATCTCAGGCTCGGACATACTCAGTGGCTGAACCTCCCCCAATCCTCTAGGGTAGAGAATTCCAGAGATTCACCAGCCTCTAAGTGAAGTACCAGAATTCCTCTTCAACTCTGCCCAACAATTCAACACTGCCTCTCATTCTGAGACCGTGTCCCTGATTCTCACCCACACTCAGTGAGGGGAGCAAACCTTTCTGCTTCTCCCATTTCAAGCCCTGACGGAATGTTCCAGATTTCCATGAGATCACCTCTCATCATCCAAACTCTAGAGTGTACAATCTCCTCAATCTCTCCTCAGAACAACCCTGCCACCTGAGGAAGCAGTCTGATCACTCTATCGACAGCAAGCGCATCCTTCCTCAGGCAAAGAGAAGAGAACTGTACATAATACACACTGTGGGGTCTATAGCATGACAGCTACAGACCCCACGGTGTAATGGCAACCACTATTGAATGGCATTAAAGCCCATCTGGTTCACTAATGTCCTTCAGGAAAGGAATCTGCCATCCAAACCTGGTCTGGCCTACATGTGACTCTAGACCCACAACAATGTGGTTAACTAGTAGCTGCCTTCTGGGCAATTAGGGATGGGTGATAAATTCTGGCCCACATCCCATGAACAAGAATTAAACAAACCATATAATCCATCCCATTAATCAAGTTGAGTTAACCCACCAGAGGAATAGGAAAAGAGTATTTTTGGCCTTATTGTCCCTGGGAATACTTATTTCTCTCTTTTTCCCAAGGCAGCTGGGAGCTGGAAGGGATCGGGGGTGTTTGGGTGAATGGAGAGGTGTTTTGTAAGAGGGTCTGACCATCGAAGGGTTAGAGGGACAGAGCGCTGACGGAGCAGGCTGAACTTTCCTGACCAGCAGTTTTGGATGTTTCACTGACAGCCCAGGACTGGGATCGCTCCAAATGTTTGAACATTGTGGTCAATATCGCAGCACTGTCGAACCTCTCGGTCAGTACAGGTCAATCATAAACACAATGGTCACTTTAGCCAGCAAGGCATTGACTGATTAGAGAGTGAGTAAATCACTCGTACTCTTACCCCATGGACAGGCATGTCAAATACACAAATACATGTCTGGAACAACCATTTACGAGTTAAAACATGAAGCAGACAGAGGTAATAATTTATTAAAACGACTCTGCAGATACCCTCTCCTTTCAATGATAATTATAACCCACATAGATGTCTAAGTGAATCGAAACCCTTCATTAAATAGATAAGAGCAAAAATCAGAGCTGAAACCTATTGGTAATAGCATCTTTGTTATTTAAGTGTTCACATACACTCAGTCTCACAAAACATACTCTTCAAATACCTGCAATTTCTGATGCAAAATAAGGTTTATTGGTTTCAAGGAATCTTTATGTTCAGACAGAACAGTTGAAGACATTTTATCTTGCCGTCCATTCTGGAAAACTGTTTTTTCCCTCCTCAATTCTACTTCTTCTGCAAAACATGGATGGGTAAGGGTAAGGAGTTGAGGTTGGATGCCCAGAAAGGTTTGTAACTATTGTGAAATAAAAAGCGAAAGGAAAGCGGATGATGTAAATCAGAAACAAAAACAGAAGTTGCTGGAACAGCTCAGCAGGTCTGGCAGCATCTGTGGACAGAAATCAGTTCTAAGGAAGAGTTAACTCTGATATCTCTTCACAGGTGCTGCTAGACCTGCTGAGCTGTTCCAGCAACTTCTGTTCTTTTAACTCTCATACTTCTGTTTAACAATATGAGGGTGGCACAGTGGTTAGCACTGCTGCCTCACAGCACCAGGGTCCAAGGTTCGATTCCAGCCTCAGTGACTGTGTGGAGTTTGCACATTCTCCCCGTGTCTGTGTGGGTTTGCTCTGGTTTCCTCTCACAGTCCAAAGGTGTGCAGGTCAGGTGAATTGGCCATGCTAAATTACCCATAGGTTAGGTGTGTTAATCAGAGGGAAATGGGTCTGGGTCGGTTACTCTTCAGAGGGTCAGTGTGAACTTGTTGGGCCGAAGGGCCTGTTTCCACACTGTAGGGAATCTAATCATTTCTCAGCTGAATAATCAAACAGCAGTCCTATAATTGAACAACTGCAGGAAGACCGCAGTTTTGAAGCAACTGTTAAACTTTAGACAATAAATTGCCCCATCCAGCTATCTACAAATCTTGCTGAGTTATTTAATGTGCTCCCTGGGTATATTGAGGAGTGCATTAAATGTGTAAATACAACAAGGTGACAGGAACTGATGTTTGCAATCAGCCCCAATGTTAGGAATTGAGTCAATTCAGTGATTGAATTAGAATTAGTTTTATTGTCACTTATGTTCACATGAGTGCAGTGAAAAGTTTACAAGTCACCACTTACGGTGCCATCTTAAGTACAAGATACTTAAGTATTTGGTATAAAATAGAAAAAAATAATACATAAAAAGTCTAGCATCAGAATAAAAAGGAAAAATTAAAATAAAGTGCATAATTTACAATCCTTCCACCTCAGTCTGTGCCAGCATCTCCCCTCCAGACCACACCATTATCGATGCCTCTCTTCATTACAAACCAGCTGTCTTGCCAACTGAGCTAAACCAGCCCCAGTTGCACATGGAACAATTTAGCCCAACGAAACACTAGAAAGTGGCCTTGCTCCACCTACTTGGAGCTGCCCCCTCCCAGGATTCTTGCTGTCAGGGTATGTTACACCATTCCCACCTTGCACTATCCCCACACATCCACAGGCATTCATCAGGCATAGGCCATCCAACTACACCCCAGTCGACCCCTCTCTCGGTTCCTTTCGATTTGTCCCCTTGCAGAGAACTTTGTAGTTCTGATCAAACGGCTGAAATACCGACATTTCCTTTTCAGGACTTTTTAAGTGTTCTTTTTTGCTATTACAATGTCAAACACTGCTCGTTTCTTGTTTGGTCAGGATATTACGCCTCATTACCACCCTGATAGTTAGCGGAGAATTGATGCCTATGTGGCTTGTCACAAAGTGATGATGCTTGACTCATTCTGGGATTGGCAGTGCTGAGATGTCTGTTTTTACAAGTGTTAATCTTTAGAGTTTAAACAGACTGACTGGATTCAATTGTCTGTTGACACCTCGTTCCAGGACAAATGAATGTTTTCAGCAATAATAAATAAACAGTATTTATATCACAGAATGACAGAATTGTCAGAGGAAGGCCGTTCAGCCCATCATGTCTGCACTGGCTCTTAAAATGAGCATCATTATCGAGAGGAGAAAGTGAGGTCTGCAGATGCTGGAGATCAGAGCTGGAAATGTGTTGCTGGAAAAGCGCAGCAGGTCAGGCAGCATCCAGGGAACAGGAGAATCGACATTTCGGGCATAAGGGCTTATGCCCGAAACGTCGTTTCTCCTGTTCCCTGGATGCTGCCTGACCTGCTGCGCTTTTCCAGCAACACATTTCCATCATTATCGAGAGTCAAACCGCTGCCTTTCCCTGCATACCATTTCCATCCAAATAACCATTCAGTGCCCCTCCTCCATGCTTCAGCTGAACCTGCCTCTACCACGTTTCCAGGCAGTGCATCCCAGACCCTAACTACTCGCTGGGTGGAAATGTTTTTCCTCACATCCCCCTCGCTCCATTCGCACATCACGTTCAACCAATGCCCTCTCATACTTGACGAGCAGGAACAGCTCCTCCCAACCTACTCTCTCCAGCCCACTCATGACTTTGAAAACCTCCATTAAATCTCCTCTCAGCCACCTTCCCTCCCAGGTTTCCTTCTTCAATCCATCCTCACAGCTGAAACTCCACATTCCTGGAATCACTTTCACACTCTCTCCAATGCATTGACATCTTCCCCATAATGTGGTGTCCACAACTGTACGCATTGCTCCAGCCGAGATCAAACAGCGTCTTTTACTAATTCACCATCCGCCTCCTTGCTCTTGGACTCCAAGTCCCTGTTAGTGCAATTAGCAACTTCGAGAATGACACCGAAAGATTAGCAAATAAAAAGTGACACTGAACGACGTGAAGAAATAGTAGGATGGGTGGCTGAAAGCCTGGTGAAGGAGAAAGGAAGGTAATGGGCCAGGTTGGTTTAGAAATGATTTCGGAGCGCACGCACATCCACCAATGGTGGAACAATGGAAGCTGGGCGAGCAACCAAGAGACACAACTCAAAGATGCACAGATATCCCAGAGTGTTGTGGGGATCTAGGAAATACCAGAGATGGGGAAGGGAGACATTTGGTCACAGGATCAGCAATTTAACGTGGAAACCATGTTGGACTGGTAGCTACTGTAGACCAACAAGGTGAGTAGGACGTGATGTGAATTAGGATGTGACCAACAGCAGTTTTG
The DNA here is from genome assembly GCF_004010195.1 of Chiloscyllium plagiosum. Lineage (NCBI taxonomy): Eukaryota > Metazoa > Chordata > Chondrichthyes > Orectolobiformes > Hemiscylliidae > Chiloscyllium > Chiloscyllium plagiosum. Next base: position 6,108,212 of record NC_057719.1, read on the forward strand.
AGGAGCTGAAATTTAGAGGGAGGATTCATTATGTCATCTTCCACTGGTCAATCCAAGGTGGCTGCTTCAGAGCGGTCTTTGACTGGGATCTTGCTAACTGGTTCACTGGGACACTGCCTTCTTCCTTGGGTCCTCCAGTGTGGGTCTTCTGAGTGGATCCCGTGCAGAATGCAGTTTACCAGGGAGCTTAGGCATAACCTTCTTCAGCATGCAGTTGGCAGGTTGGTTGTCTAATGTAATCGCACTTTTTCCTGCATTTCCTTAACGATATAAGGAGTTCTTCTGAAATACATACAGCAAGTGATGGAGGAACTTGGCAGGTCTGGCAGTATCTGTGGAGAGACAGAAACAGACAGACAGACAGACAGACAGAGTTAATGTTTTGAGTCCAATTTGTCTCTCCTTCAGAATTTCTTGACCAATTGGGATTGTCAGCTGGTTTCCCTCAGCCTCCAATGATTCCAACCAGTTTATTGCAATTAACAATTCTATCTCAGTTCAATTCTGCAGTATTACTGCAGTTAATAAGGATCAATATGATTAGCTAGTCCCACACCCATCTGGTTCCACATTATAAACACTGCCGTGTACGTTAGAGCCCGGGTGTCCTTGGAGAAGGAGCACACAGTCTCCACCAACACCCTGGAGTTGTTCAGGGAGAGGTGGGCGCCGCAGGGAGTGGAGTGCATTATTTCCCCCTCCAACTCTATTTTGATTTAACCCCTGACCTCCCCTTCACTGTTTTGATCACACAGCACTGCCCTTTGATGTGAAGGGCTGTGCTTCTCACTGGCCACTCGGGTGTTTTCCTATCTTCCTGGTGGTGGAAACGGAATAAAGATTCGTGCACCTTGTGTCTCACACCTGCACACACACACCATGGGGGCTGGGGAAAGAATAAGCACTACCGCAGTTAGGCGGGAATGTGGGAATAAAAAAAATGAATAGAAGTGTATCCTGTTCACTCTAACAGCTGACTCTGAGGGAGCTGGAAAATCAGAAAAAAAAATAAACTGCCCCGAAATTGTAGCCTGTCTGTTACAACTTCCTTTATGGAGAGGGTGGAAGGTGGGTGCAGGGTCTGAAATATCGGGTCTGAAGTTAGCACAGCAGCTGCCCACAGAGCTAACTGCTCAGACACTGATGATCACACAGTAGCTGCACGTTACCAGAGAATAGCCCTGATGAAGCCTACAGTGGGTATGGTCAATGAGGGAGAGTTTGTAACCTGTACACGCCCCACTGTCTTCTCCTGATATACTGGAGAGTAATTTGGTCTCCTCCCTACTGCAAAACCAGGACGCAAACTGGTGCATCTGTACCATTGATGGTTTCCCCATGTTACAGCATGGCAGGAACTGAAGGCTGAGAAGTTGAGAACCACTGAGTTTCTTAAGACCAATAACCTTTACAGGGTCAACATTGCCTTCATAACTGAGTCAATAAGATGTGACTCATCTTTTCATTATGTGCCACTGGCTGACCCACTATTTATTGCCCATCCCTAGTTGCCCCTTGAGAAGGTGGGGGTGAGCTGCCTTCTTGAACCGCTGCAGTCCAGGTGCTGTGGGTTGACCCATAATGTCCCTTAGGGAGGGAATTCCAGGATTCTGACCCAGTGACAGTGAAGGAACAGTGGTATATTTCCAAGTCACAGAGTCATTGAGTCATAGAGATGTGCAGCACAGAAACAGATCCTTCGGTCCAACCCGTCCATGCAGACCTGATATCCCAACCCAATCTAGTCCCACCTGCCAGCACCCGGCCCATATCCCTCCAAACCCTTCCTATTCATATACCCATCCAAATGCATCTTAAATGTTGTAATTGTACCAACCTCCACCACTTCCTCTGGCAGCTCATTCCATACACGCACCAACCTCTGTGTGAAAACGTTGCCCCTCAGGTCTCTTTTATATCTTTTCCCTCTCACCCTGAACCTCTAGTTTTGGACTTCCCCACCCCAGGGAAAATACTTTGCCTATTTATCCTA
>NC_057719.1:6110287-6118013 GCF_004010195.1 Chiloscyllium plagiosum
AGCAATGAACTGACCAATAAAGGAAAGCATACCAAACGTCTTCTTCACTATCCTATCTACCTGCGACTCCACTTTCAAGGAGCTATGAACCTGCACTCCAAGGTGTCTTTGTTCAGCAACACTCCCTAGGACCTTATCATTAAGTGTATAACTCATGCTGAGATTTGCTTTCCCAAAATGCAGCATCTCACATTTATCTCAATTAAACACCATCTGCCACTTCTCAGCCCATTGGCCCATCTGGTCCAGATCCTGTTGTAATCTGAGGTGACCTTCTTTGCTGTCCACTACACCTCCAATTTTGGTGTCGTTAACAAACTTACGAACTGTACCTCCTATGTTCATATCCAAATCATTTATATAAATGATGAAAAGTAGTGGACCCAGCACCGATCCTTGTGGCACTCCACTGATCACAGGCCTCCAGTCTGAAAAACAACCCTCCACCACCACCCTCTGTCTTCTACCTTTGAGACAGTTCAGTATCCAAATGGTCTTGTCTTTTTTCTCTATGGCTAATGATCCTTTATCCATGCTAATGTGTTAGGGCCTGCACAATGTGCCCTCACTAACTATTGTTGTGGTACCTTATCAAATGCTCGACAAAAGAATCGAAGAGTTTTTTGCTGAAAAAGACACATGTTGGTAAAGCTTAATATGTGGCAATCATCAGGACCATGTGCAAGAAAACCAAAGTAAAGGGAAAACCGTATTTGTGCAATATTTTAAAGCAAGCACTGGTTGACCCTGATTGGTCAAATTATTGCCCTGTGAAACAAACCAGACAATGGCCAACACCTGTTTATTGAGTTAGAATGGGAAAACTGTCTTCTGCATCCAACTGCTGACTACCAACTCAGGATTATCGGATAGACCCGCAGTCTCACACACCGATTATCGGATAGACCCGCAGTCTAACACACTGATTATCGGATAGACCCGCAGTCTAACACACTGATTATCGGATAACCCGCCGTCTAACACACTGATTATCGGATAGACCCGCAGTCTCACACACCGATTATCAGACAGACCCGCAGTCTAACACACTGATTATCGGACAGACCCACACTCTGACACACTGATTAATGGATCAACCCCCAGTCTGACACGCTGGTTATCGGACAGACCCGAGGTCTGACACGTTGGTTATCGGACAGACACGCAGTCTGGCACACTGATTATCGGATACACCCTCAGTCTGACGCAGTGATTATCGGACACACCCGCAGTCTGACACACTGATTCATCGGATACACCCTCAGTCTGACACACTTATTATCGGATACACCCTCAGTCTGACACACTGATTATCGAACAGACCCGCAGTCTGACACACTGATTATCGAACAGACCCGCAGTCTGACACACTGATTATTGGATAGACCCGCAGTCTGACACACTGCTTAACTGACAGACTCACAGTCTGAAACACTGATTATCGGACAGACCCGCAGTCTGACACACTCGTTATTGGATAGACCCGCAGTCTGACACACTGGTTATAGGATAGAACCGCAGCCTGACACACTGGTTATCGGACAGACTCGAAGTCAGACAGACTGGTTATTGGATAGACCCGCAATCTGACACACTGGTTATCGGATAAACCCGCAGCCTGACGCACTGAATATTGGACAGATCCGGAGTCTGACACATTGATTATCGGATAGAACCACAGTCTGACACACTGATTATCGGACAGACCCGCACTCTGACACACTAGTTATTGGACAGACCCGCAGTCTGACACACTGATTATCGGACAGACCAGCAGTCTGACACACTGATTATATGACAGACCCACAGTCTGACACACTGATTATCGGATAGACCCGCAGTCTGACACATTGATTATCGGACAGACCCACAGTCTGCCACATTGATTATCGGATACACCCTCAGTCTGACACACTGATTATTGGATCGACCCGCAGTCTGACACACTGATTATAGGATAGACTCGCATTCTGACACACTGATTATCAGATAGACCCGCAGTCTGACACACTGATTATCAGATAGACCCGCAGTCTGACACACTGATTATCGGACAGACACTCAGTCTAACAAACTGAAAATTGGATCAACCCGCAGTCTGACACACTGATTATCGGACAGACCCGCAGTCTGACCCACTGATTATCGGACAGACCCGCAATCTGACACACTGATTATTGGACAGACCCGCAATCTGACACACTGATTATCGGACAGACCAGCAGTCGGACACACTGATTATCGGACAGACCCGCAGTCTGATACACTGGTTATTGGACAGACCCACAGTCTGACACATTGATTATCGGACAGACCAGCAGTCTGACACACTGATTATTGGATCGACCCGCAGTCTGACACACTGGTTATCGGAAAGACCCGCAGTCTGACACACTGATTATCGGATAGACCCGTAGTCTGACACACTAGTTATTGGACAGACCCGCAATCTGACACACTGGTTATCGGAAAGACCCGCAGTCTGACACACTGATTATCGGATAGACCCGTAGTCTGACACACTAGTTATTGGATCGACCCGCAGTCTGACACACTGGTTATCGGAAAGACCCGCATTCTGACACACTGATTATCGGACAGACGCACAGTCTGCCACATTGATTATCGGATACACCCACAGTCTGACACACTGATTATTGGATAGACCCGCAGTCTGACACACTGGTCATCGGACAGACCCACAGTCTGACACACTGATTATCGGTCAGATCTTCAGTCTGACACACTGGTTATCGGATAAACCAGCAGTCTGACACACTGAATATCGGACAGACACGCAGTCTGACACACTGATTATCTGATAGACCCGCAGTCTGAGACACTGGTTATTGGACAGACCCGCAGTCTGACACATTGATTATCGGATACACCCTCAGTCTGACACACTATTTATCGGATCGACCCGCAGTCTGACACACTGATTAGCGGATAGACTACCGGTCTGACACACTGATTAGCGGATAGACTACCGGTCTGACACACTGATTATCGGACAGACCCGCAGTCTGACACACTGGTTATCGGATAAACCCTCAGCCTGACACACTGGTTATCGGACAGACTCGCAGTCTGACACACCGCTTAAAAGACAGATCCACAGTCTGACACATTGATTATCAGATACACCCTCAGTCTGACACACTATTTATCGGATCGACCCGCAGTCTGACACACTGGTTATTGGATAGACCCGCAGTCTGACACACTGATTATCTGACAGACCCGCTGTCTGACACACTGATTATCAGATAAACCTGCAGTCTGACACACTGGTTATTGGATAGACCCGCATTCTGACACACTGATTATCTGACAGACCCACAGTTTGACACACTGATTATTGGATAAACCCGCAGTATGACACACTGGTTATCGAATAAACCTGCAGTCTGACACACTGATTATCAGATAAGACCGCAGTCTGACACACTGATTATCAGATAGACCCGCAGTCTGACACACTGATTATCGGACAGACACTCAGTCTAACAAACTGAAAATTGGATCAACCCGCAGTCTGACACACTGGTTATTGGACAGACCCGCAGTCTGATACACTGGTTATCGGACAGACCCGCAGTCTGACACACTGATTATCGGACAGACCCGCAGTCTGACACACTAATTATTGGATAGACCCGCAGTCTGACACACTGATTATCGGACAGAAGCACAGCCTGCCACATTGATTATCGGATACACCCTCAGTCTGACACGCAGATCATTGGATAGACCCGCAGTCTGACACACAGATTATCGGATCGACCTGCAGTCTGACACACTGGTTATACGATAGACCCGCATTCTGACACACTGGTTATCGGACAGACCCGCAGTCTGACACATTGATTATCGGATAGGCTCGCAGTCTGACACTGATTATTGGCAGACCCGCAGTCTGACACACTGGTTATCAGATAGACCCGCAGTCTGACACAATGATTAACGGACACACCCGCAGTCTGACCCACTGATTATCGGACAGACCCGCAGTCTGACACACTGATTATCGGACAGACCCGCAGTCTGACACACTAATTATCGGACAGACCCGCTGTCTGACCCACTGATTATCGGACAGACCCGCAGTCTGACACACTGATTATCGGATAGACTCGCAGTCTGACACACAGATTATCAGACAGACCTGCAGTCTGACACACTGATTATCGGATAGACCCGCTGTCTGACACAGTGATTATTGGATCGTTCCACTGTTTGACACATTGATTATCGGACAGATCTGCAGTCTGACACACTGATTATCGGATAGACCCGCAGTCTGACACACTGGTTATCGGACAGACCCGCAGTTTGACACACTGATTATCGGACAGACCCACTGTCTGACACACTGATTACTGGACAGACCACATTCTAACACACGGGTTATTGGATCAACTCACAGTCTGACACACTGGTTACAGGATAGATCCGCAGTCTGACACACTGGATATCGGATAGACCCGCAGTCTGACACACTGGTTATAGGACAGACCCACAGTCTGCCACATTGATTATCGGATCGACCCGCAGTCTGACACACTGGTTTTAGGATCGACCCGCAGTCTGACACACTGATTATCGGATAGACCCGCAGTCTGACACACTGATTATCGGATCGACCCGCAGTCTGACACACTGATTATCGGACAGACCCACAGTATGACACACTGATTACTGGACAGACCCACATTCTAACACACGGGTTATTGGATCAACTCACAGTCTGACACACTGGTTACAGGATAGATCCGCAGTCTGACACACTGGATATCGGATAGACCCGCAGTCTGACACACCGATTATCGGAAAGACTCGCAGTCTGACACACTGATTATCGGATGGACCCGCAGTCTGACACACTGATTATCGGACAGACCCACAGTCTGCCACATTGATTATCGGATCGACCCGCAGTCTGACACACTGGTTTTAGGATAGACCCGCAGTCTGACACACTGATTATCGGATAGACCCGCAGTCTGACACACTGATTATCGGATCGACCCGCAGTCTGACACATTGATTATCAGACAGACCCGCAGTCTGACACACTGATTATCGGATCGAGCCGCAGACTGACACACTGATTATTGGATAGACCCGCAGTCTGACACACTGATTATCGGATCGACCCATAGTCTGACACCAGTCTGGCACACTGATTATCAGACAGACCCGCAGTCTGACACACTGACTATCGGAAAGACTTGCAGTCTGACACACTGATTATCGGGTAGACACGCAGTCTGACACACTGATTATCGGATAGACCCGCAATCTGACACACTGATTATCGGACAGACCCGCACTCTGCAACACTAGTTATTGGACAGACCCGCAGTCTGACACACCGATTATCGGACAGACCCGCTCTCTGACACACAGATTATCGGGTAGATACGCAGTCTGGCACACTGATTATCAGACAGACCCGCAGTCTGACACACTGGTTATCAGATCGACCCACAGTCTAATACATTGATTATCAGACAGATCCTCAGTCTGACACACTGGTTAACGGATAAACCAGCAGTTGGACACACTGAATATCGGACAGACACGCAGTGTGACACACTGATTATCAGACAGACCCGCAGTCTGACACACTGACTATCGGAAAGACTTGCAGTCTGACACACTGATTATCGGGTAGACACGCAGTCTGACACACTGATTATCGGATAGACCCGCAATCTGACACACTGATTATCGGACAGACCCGCACTCTGCAACACGAGTTATTGGACAGACCCGCCGTCTGACACACCGATTATCGGACAGACCCGCTCTCTGACACACAGATTATCGGGTAGACACGCAGTCTGGCACACTGATTATCAGACAGACCCGCAGTCTGACACACTGGTTAACGGATAAACCAGCAGTGTGACACACTGATTATCGGATCGACCCGCAGTCTGACACACTGATTATCGGATCGACCCGCAGTCTGACACACTGATTACTGGACAGACCCACATTCTAACACACGGGTTATTGGATCAACTCACAGTCTGACACACTAGTTACAGGATAGATCCGCAGTCTGACACACTGGATATCGGATAGACCCGCAGTCTGACACACTGATTATCAGACAGACCCGCAGTCTGACACACTGGTTATCAGATCGACCCACAGTCTGATACATTGATTATCAGACAGATCCTCAGTCTGACACACTGAATATCGGATAAACCAGCAGTTGGACACACTGAATATCGGACAGACACGCAGTGTGACACACTGATTATCGGACAGACCCACAATCTGCCACATTGATTATCGGATAGACCCGCAGTCTGACACACTGATTATCGGACAGACCCGCAGTCTGACACACTGATTATCGGATAGACCCGCAGTCTGACACACTGATTATCGGTTCGACCCGCAGTCTGACACACTGATTATCAGACAGACCCACATTCTGACACACTGATTATCGGATACACACGCAGTCTGACACACGGATTATCGGATAGACACGCAGTCTGAAACATTGATTATTGGACAGACCTGCACTCTGACACACTGGTTATTGGACAGACCCGCAGTCTGACACACTGATTATCGAACAGACCCACAGTCTGCCACATTGATTATCGGATACACCCTCAGTCTGACACACTGATTATCGGATACACACGCAGTCTGACACACTGATTATTGGATAGACCTGCAGTCTGACACACTGCTTAACAGACAGACCCGCAGCCTGACACACTGATTATTGGACAAACCCGCAGTCTGACACACTGATTATCGGATAGACCCGCAGTCTGACACACTGATTATCAGACAGACCCGCAGTCTGACACACTGGTTATTGGATAGGCCTGCAGTCTGACACACTGCTTAACAGACAGACCCGCAGTCTGACACACTGATTATTGGACAGACACGCAGTCTGACACACTGGTTATCGGATAGACCCGCAGTCTGACACACTGATTATCAGACAGACCCGCAGTTTGACACACGGAATATCGGACAGACCTGCATTCTGACACACTGGCTATCGGACAGACCCACAGTATGACACACTGATTACTGGACAGACCCACATTCTAACACACGGATTATTGGATCAACTCACAGTCTGACACACTGGTTACAGGATAGATCCGCAGTCTGACACACTGGATATCGGAAAGACCCGCAGTCTGACACACTGATTATCAGACAGACCCGCAGTCTGACACACTGAATATCGGACAGACACGCAGTCTGACACACTGATTATCGGATAGACCTGCAGTCTGACACATTGATTATCGAACAGACCCACAGTCTGCCACATTGATTATCGGATACACCCTCAGTCCGACACACAGATTATCGGATCGACCCGCATTCTGACACACTTTCTATTGGACAGACCCGCAGTCTGACACACTGGTTATCGGATAGACCCTCAGCCTGACACACTGATTATCGGACAGACTCGCAGTCTGACACACTGCTTAAAAGACAGATCCACAGTCTGACACACTGATTTTCGGACAGACCCGCAGTCTGAAACACTGGTTATTGGATAGACCTGCAGTCTGACACACTGATTATCGGACAGACTCGCAGTCTGACACACTGCTTAAAAGACAGATCCACAGTCTGACACACTGATTTTCGGACAGACCCGCAGTCTGAAACACTGGTTATTGGATAGACCTGCAGTCTGACACACTGATTATCGGAT
>NC_057719.1:6118034-6123812 GCF_004010195.1 Chiloscyllium plagiosum
CCTTTGGTTTGGAGGAAGTGGGAGGATTCAAAGGAGAATTTGTTAAGGGTGAGGACCAGTTCGGCCAAACTAATGAGAGTGTCGGTGGAGGGGTACTGTTGGGAACGTCTGGAGGGGAAAAAACGGAGGGCTTGGAGGCCCTGGTCATGGCGGATGGAGGTGTAGAGGGATTGGATATCCATGGTGAAGATGAGGCGTTGGGGGCCAGGGAAACAGAAGTCTTGGAGGAGGTGGAGGGCGTGGGTGGTGTCTCGAACGTATGTGGGGAGTTCCTGGACTAGGGGAGATAGCACAGTGTCGAGGTAGGTAGAAATGAGTTCAGTGGGGCAGAAGCATGCTGAGACAATGGGTCGGCCAGGGTGGCCAGGGTCGTGGATCTTGGGAAGGAGGTAGAACCGGGCAGTGCGGGACAGACCCGCAGTCTGACACACTGGTTATCGGATGAACCCGCAGTCTTACACACTGAATATCGGACAGACCCGCAGTCTTACACACTGAATATCGGACAGACCCGCAGTCTGACACACTGATTATCGGACAGACCCGCAGTCTGACACACTGGTAATTGGATAAACCTGCAGTCTGACACACTGCTTAACAGACAGACCCGCAGTTTGACACACTGATTATCGGACAGACCCGCAGTCTGACACACTGAATATCGGACAGACCCACAGTATGACACATTAATTACTGGACAGACCCACATTCTACCACACGGGTTATTGGATCAACTTACAGTCTGACACACTGGTTACAGGATAGATCCGCAGTCTGACACACTGGATATCGGATAGACCCGCAGTCTGACACACTGATTATCGGACAGATCTGCAGCCTGACACACTGGTTATCGGATAGACCCGCAGTCTTACACACTGAATATCGGACAGACCCGCAGTCTGACACACTGATTATCGGAAAGACTCGCAGTCTGACACACTGATTATCGGGTCGACACGCAGTCTGCCACATTGATTCTCGGATCGAACCGCAGTCTGACACACTGGTTATAGGATAGACCCGCAGTCTGACACACTGATTATCGGATAGACCCGCAGTCTGACACACTGATTATCGGACAGACCCGCAGTCTGACACACTCATTATCGGATAGACCCGCAGTCTGACACACTGATTATCAGACAGACCCGCAGTCTGACACACTGATTATCGGATAGTGACGCAGTCTGACACACGGATTATCGGATAGACCCGCAGTCTGACACACTGATTATCGGATCGATCCGCAGTCTGACACACTGATTTTCAGACAGACCCGCAGTCTGACACACTGATAATCGGACAGACACGCAGTCTGACACACTGATTACCGGATCGACCCGCAGTCTGACACACTGATTATCAGACAGACCCGCAGTCTGACACACTGATTATCGGTCAGATCTTCAGTCTGACACACTGGTTATCGGATTAACCAGCAGTCTGACACACTGAATATCAGACAGACACGCAGTCTGACACACTGATTATCGGATAGACCCGCAGTCTGATACACTGGTTATCGGACAGACCCACAGACTGACACACTGGTTATTGGATAGACCTGCAGTCTGACACACTGATTATTGGACAGACCCGCAGTCTGACACACTGCTTAACAGACAGACCGGCAGTCTTACACACTGATTATTGGACAGACCCGCAGTCTGACACACTGGTTATCGGATAGACCCGCAGTCTGACACACTGATTATCAGACAGACCCGCAGTTTGACACACTGATTATCGGACAGACCCGCATTCTGACACACTGGCTATCGGACACACCCACAGTATGACACACTGATTACTGGACAGACCCACATTCTAACACACGGGTTATTGGATCAACTCACAGTCTGACACACTGGTTACAGGATAGATCCGCAGTCTGACACACTGGATATCGGATAGACCCGCAGTCTGACACACTGATTATCGGACAGACCCGCAGTCTGACACACTGATTATCAGACAGACCCGCAGTCTGACACACTGAATATCGGGCAGACCCTCATTCTGACACATTGATTATCGGACAGATCTGCAGCCTGACACACTGGTTATCGGATAAACCCGCAGTCTTACACACTGAATATCGGACAGACCCGCAGTCTGACACACTGATTATCGGAAAGACTCGCAGTCTGACACACTGATTATCAGGTAGACACGCAGTCTGCCACATTGATTATCGGATCGACCCGCAGTCTGACATACTGGTTATAGGATAGACCCGCAGTCTGACACACTGATTATCGGATAGACCCGCAGTCTGACAAACTGGTTATAGGATAGACCCGCAGTCTGACACACTGATTATCGGATAGACCCGCAGTCTGACACACTGATTATCGGATAGACCCGCAGTCTGACACACTGGTTATAGGATAGACCCGCAGTCTGACACACTGATTATCGGATAGACCCGCAGTCTGACACACTGATTATCGGATAGACCCGCAGTCTGACACACTGGTTATAGGATAGACCCGCAGTCTGACAAACTGGTTATAGGATAGACCCGCAGCCTGACACACTGATTATCGGATAGACCCGCAGTCTGACACACTGGTTATAGGATAGACCCGCAGTCTGACAAACTGGTTATAGGATTGACCCGCAGTCTGACACACTGATTATCGGATAGACCCACAGTCTGACACACTGATTATCGGACAGACCCGCAGTCTGACACACTGATTATCAGGTAGACACGCAGTCTGCCACATTGATTATCGGATCGACCCGCAGTCTGACATACTGGTTATAGGATAGACCCACAGTCTGACACACTGGTTATAGGATAGACCCGCAGTCTGACACACTGATTATCGGACAGACCCACAGTCTGACACACTGATTATCGGACAGACACGCAGTCTGACACACTGATTATCGGATAGACCCGCAGTCTGACACACTGATTATCAGGCAGACCCGCAGTCTGACACACTGATTATCGGATCGGTCCGCAGTCTGACACACTGATTATCGGATAGACCCACAGTCTGACACACTGATTATCAGACAGACCCGCAGTCTGACACACTGATTATCAGACAGACCCGCAGTCTGACACACTGATTATCGGACAGACACGCAGTCTGACACACTGATTACCGGATCGACCCGCAGTCTGACACACTGATTATCAGGCAGACCCGCAGTCTGACACACTGATTATCGGTCAGATCTTCAGTCTGACACACTGGTTATCGGATTAACCAGCAGTCTGACACACTGAATATCGGACTGACACGCAGTCTGACACACTGATTATCGGATAGACCCGCAGTCTGATACATTGATTATTGGACAGACCCGCACTCTGAGACACTGGTTATTGGACAGACCCACAGTCTGACACACTGATTATCGGATCGACCCACAGTCTGACACACTAGTTATAGGATAGACCCCCGTTCTGACACACTTTGTATCGGACAGACCCGCAGTCTGACACACTGATTATCGGTCAGACCCGCAGTCTGACACACAGATTATCGGACAGACCCGCAGTCTGACACACTGGTTATCGGATAAACCCTCAGCCTGACACACTGATTATTGGACAGACTCGCAGTCTGACACAATGGTTATTGGATAGACCCGCAATCTGACACACTGATTATCGGATAGACCCGCAGTCTGACACACTGAATATCGGACAGACCCGCATTCTGACAGACTGGCTATCGGACAGACCCACAGTCTGACACACTGATAATCGGACAGACCCGCAGTCTGACACACTGGTTATTGGACAGACCCGCAGTCTGACACACTGATTATCGGACAGACCCGCAGTCTGACACACTAATTATTGGATAGACCCGCAGTCTGACACACTGATTATCGGATCGACCCGTAGTCTGACACACTGGCTATAGGATGGACCCGCAGTCTGACACATTGATTATCGGACAGACGCACAGCCTGCCACATTGATTATCGGATGCACCCTCAGTCTGACACGCTGATCATTGGATAGACCCGCAGTCTGACACACTGATTATCGGATCGAACTGCAGTCTGACACACTGGTTATCGGACAGACCCGCAGTCTGACACACTGATTATCGGATAGGCTCGCAGTCTGACACTGATTATTGGCAGACCCGCAGTCTGACACACTGGTTATCAGATAGACCCGCTGTCTGACACAATGATTAACGGACACACCCGCAGTCTCAAACACTAATTATCGGATAGACCCGCTGTCTGACACAGTGATTATTGGATTTTTCCCGCAGACTGATACATTGATTATCGGATAGGCTCGCAGTCTGACACACTGATTATTGGGCAGACCGCAGTCTTACACACTGATTATCGTGCAGACCCGCAGTCTGACACACTGGTTATTGGACAGACCCGCTGTCTGACCCACTGATTATCGGACAGACCCGCAGTCTGACACAGTGATTATCGGAGAGACTCGCAGTCTGACACACAGATTATCAGACAGACCCGCAGTCTGACACACTGATTATCGGATAGACCCGCTGTCTGACACAGGGATTATTGGATCATTCCGCTGTTTGACACATTGATTATCGGACAGATCTGCAGTCTGACACGCGGAATATCGGACAGACCTGCAGTCTGACACAGTGATAATCGGACAGACCCGCAGTCTGACACACTGATTATCGGACAGACCCGCAGTCTGACACACTGATTATCAGACAGACCTGCAGTCTGACACATTGATTATCGGATAGACCCGCAGTCTGATACACTGATTATCGGACAGACCCGCAGTCTGACACATTGATTATCGGATACACCCTCAGTCTGACACACTGTTTATCGGATTGACTACCAGTCTGACACACTGATTATCGGACAGACCCGCAGTCTGACACACTGATTATCGGACAGACCCGCAGTCTGACACACCATTAATTGGACAGACCCGCAATCTGACACACTCGTTATTGGATAGACCCGCAGTCTGACACACTGGTTATTGGATAGGCCCGCAGTCTGACACACTGGTTATTGGATAGACCCGCAGTCTGACACACTGGATATCGGGCAGACCTGCAATCTGACACACTGATTATTGGAACGTCCCGCAGTCTGACACACTGATTATCGGATAGACCCGCAGTCTGACACACTGATTTTCGGACAGACCCGCAGTCTGACACACTGATTATTGGACAGACCCACTGTCTGCCACATTAATTATCGGATACACCCTCAGTCTGACACACTGATTATCGGATCGACCCGCATTCTGACACACTGATTATCGGACAGACACGCAGTCTGACACACTGATTATCGGACAGATCTTCAGTCTGGCACACTGGTTATCGGATAAACCAGCAGTCTGACACACTGATTATCGGATAGTCCCGCAGGCTGATACACTGATTATTGGATAGATCCGCACTCTGACAATCTAGTTATTGGACAGACCCGCAGTCTGACACACTGGTTATCGAATAAACCCGCAGCCTGACACACTGAATATCGGACAGATCCGCAGTCTGACACACTGATTATACGATAGACGCGCAGTCTGACACACTGGATATCGGACAGACCTGCAGTCTGACACACTGGTTATTGGATCGACCCGCAGTCTGACACACTGCTTATCAGATAGACCCGCAGTCTGACACACTGCTTATCAGATAGACCCGCAGTCTGACACACTGATTTTTGGACAGACCCGCAGTCTGACACACTGATTATCAGACAGAACAACAGTCTGATGCGCTAATGATCGGACAGACCCGCAGTCTGACACACTGATTA
>NC_057719.1:6124312-6127741 GCF_004010195.1 Chiloscyllium plagiosum
TCAGTGTGCCAGACTGCGGGTCTATTCGATTATCAGTGTATCAGACTGAGGGTCTATCTGATAATCAGTGTGTCAGACTGCAGGTCTGTCCGATAGTCAGTGTGTCAGACTGCGGATCTGTCCTATAGTAAGTGTGTCAGACTGTGGGTCTATACGATTATCAGAGTGTCAGACAGAGGGTGTGTCCGATGATCAGTCTGTCAGAATGCGGGTCTATCCGATAAGCAGTGTGTCAGACTCTGCGTCTATCCGATAATCAATGTGTCAGTCTGTGGGTCTATCCAATAATCAGTGTGTCAAACTGCGGGTCTGTCTGATAACCAGTGTGTCAGACTGCGGGTCTATCCTATAATCAGTGTGTCAGACTGCGGATCTGTCCTACAATCAGTGTGTCAGTCTGCGGGTGTGTCCGATAATAAGTGTGTGAGACTGAGGGTCTATTCGATAATCATTGTGCCAGACTGTGGGTTTATCCGATAATCAGTGTGTCAGACAGCAGGTCTGCCGATATCCAGTGTGTCAGACTTCAGGTCTGTCCGATAATCAGTGTGTCAGACTGCGGGTCTGTCCGGTAATCAGTGTGTCAGACTGCGAGCCTATCCGATAATCAGTGAGTCAGACAGTGAGTCTAACCTATTATCAGTGTGTCAGACTGCGGGTCTATATGATAATCAGTGTGTCAGACTGCGGGTCTATCCGATAATCAGTGTGTCAGACTGCGGGTCTGACCGATAATCAGTGTGTCAGACTGTGGGTCTGTCCGATAATCAGTGTGTCAGGCTGCGGGTTTATTCGATAATCAGTGTGTCAGACTGCGGGTCGATCCGATAATCACTGTGTCAGACTGCGGGTCTGTCTCTTAAGTAGTGTGTCAGACAGCGGATCTATCCGATAACCATTGTGTCAGACTGCGAATCAATCCGATAATCAGTGTGTCAGACTGCGGGTCTGGCCAATAATCAGTGTGTCAGACTGCAGGTCGATTCAATAATCAGTGTGTCAGACTGCAGGTCGATTCAATAATCAGTGTGTCAGACTGCGTGTCGATCCAATAATCAGTGTGTCAGACTGCGGTTCTGTCTGTTAAGCAGTGTTCCAGACAGCAGGTCTATCCGATAATCACTGTGTCAGACTGTGTCGATCCGATAATCAGTGTGTCAGACTGCGTGTCGATCCGATAATCAGTGTGTCAGACTGCGGGTCTGTCCGATAATCAGTGTGTCAGACTGAGGGTCTATTCGATTATCAGTGTATCAGACTGAGGGTCTATCTGATAATCAGTGTGTCATTCTGTGCGTCTGTCCAATAGTCAGTGTGTCAGACTGCGGATCTATCCTATAGTCAGTGTGTCAGACTGTCGGTCGATACGATTATCAGAGTGTCAGACTGAGGGTTTGTCCGATAATCAGTGTGTCAGTCTGCGGGTCTATCCTAAAATCAGTGTGTCAGACTGCGGATCTGTCCTATAATCAGCGTGTCAGTCTGCGGGTGTGTCCGATAATCAGTGTGTGAGACTGAGGGTCTATCCGATAACTAGCGTGTCAGATTGCGGGTCTATCCTATAATCAGTGTGTCAGACTGCGGGTCTATCCTAAAATCAGTGTGTGAGACTGAGGGTCTATTCGATAATCAGTGTGTCTGACTTTGGGTTTATCCGATAATCAGAGTGTCAGACTGCGGGTCTATCTGATAATCAGTGTGTCAGACTGTGGGTGTATTCGATAATCAGAGTGTCAGACTGCGGGTCTATCTGATAATCAGTGTGGCAGACTGTGGGCATATTCGATAACCAGTGTGTCAGACTGCGGGTCTCTCCTATAATCAGTGTGTCAGACTGTGGGTCTATTCAATAATCAGTGTGTCAGACTGCGGGTCAATCCGATAAACAGTGTATCAGGCTGTTGGACTATACATTAATCAGTGTGTCAGACTGTGGGTGTATTCGATAAACAGTGTGTCAGACTGTGGGTCTATTCGATAATCATTGTGTCATACTCTGGATCTATCCAATAATAACTGTGTCAGACTGTGGGTCTATCCAATAATCACTGTGTCAGACTGTGGGTCTATCCGATATTCAGTGAGTCATTCAGTGGGTCTATCAAATTATCAGTGTGTCAGACTGCGGGTCTATACGATAATTAGTTTGTCCGACTCTGGGTCTATCCAATAATCACTGTGTCAGACTGCGGGTCTGTCCGATAATCCGTGTGTCAGACTGCGGTTCTGTCTGTTAAACAGTGTGTCAAACTGCAGGTCTATCCGATAATCAGTGTGTCAGACTGAGGGTCTATCTGATAATCAGTGTGTCAGACTGCGGGTTGATCCAATAATCAGTGTGTCAGACTCTGGGTCTATCCGATAATTAATGTGTCAGTCTGGGGGTCTATCCAATAATCAGTGTGTCAGTCTGTGGGTTTATCCGATAACCAGTGTGTCAGAGGGCGGGTCTATCCGATAATCAGTGTGTCAGACTGCGGATCTGTCCGCAAAATAAGTGTGTCAGACTGCAGGTCTATCCAATAATCAGTGTGTCAGACTGCGGCTCAGTCCGATAATCAGTGTGTCAGACTGCGGTTCTCTCTGTTAAGCAGTGTTCCAGACAGCAGGTCTATGCGATAATCACTGTGTCAGACTGTGTGTCGATCCGATTATCAGTGTATCAGACTGAGGGTCTATCTGATAATCAGTGTGTCCGACTGTGGATCTATCCCATAGTCAGTGTGTCAGACTGTGGGTCTGTCCGATAATCAGTGTGTCAGACTGCGGGTCTATCCTATAGTCAGTGTGTCAGACAGCGGGTCTATTCGATTATCAGTGTATCAGACTGAGGGTCTATCTGATAATCAGTGTGTCCGACTGTGGATCTATCCAAAAGTCAGTGTGTCAGACTGTGGGTCTGTCCGATAATCAGTGTGTCAGACTGCGGTTCTGTCTGTTAAGCAGTGTGCCAGACAGCAGGTCTATCCGATAATCAGTGTGTCAGACTGCGGGTCTATCCGATAATCAGTGTGTCAGACTGTGGTTCTGTCTGTTAAGCAGTGTTCTAGACAGTAGGTCTATCCGATAATCACTGTGTCAGACTGTGTGTCGATCCGATAATCCGTGTGTCAGACTGCGGGTCTATCCTATAGTCAGTGTGTCAGACTGCGGGTCTATTCGATTATCAGTGTATCAGACTGAGGGTCTATCTGATAATCAGTGTGTCAGACTGCGGATCTATCCTATAGTCAGTGTGTCAGACTGTGGGTCTATACGATTATCAGAGTGTCAGACTGAGGGTCTGTCGGATAATCAGTGTGTCAGAATGCGGGTCTATCCAATAATCAGTGTGTCAGACTCTGCGTCTATCCGATAATCAATGCGTCAGTCTGTGGGTCTATCCAATAATCAGTGTGTCAGACTGCGGGTCTATTCGATTATCAGTGT
>NC_057719.1:6127843-6136396 GCF_004010195.1 Chiloscyllium plagiosum
TCTATCCTATAGTCAGTGTGTCAGACTGTGGGTCTATACGATTATCAGAGTGTCAGACTGAGGGTCTGTCTGATAATCAGTGTGTCAGAATGCGGGTCTATCCGATAAGCAGTGTGTCAGACTCTGCGTCTATCCGATAATCATTGCGTCAGTCTGTGGGTCTATCCAATAATCAGTGTATCAGACTGCGGGTCTATCCAATAATCACTGTGTCAGACATGCGGGTCTGTCCGATAATCAGTGTGTCAGACTGCGGGTCTGTCTGTTAAGCAGTGTTCCAGACCGCAGGTCTGTGCGATAATCACTGTGTCAGACTGTGTGTCGATCTGATAATCAGTGTGTCAGACTGCGGGTCTGTCCGATAATCAGTATGTCAGAATGCGGGTCTATCCTATAGTCAGTGTGTCAGACTGCAGGTCTATTCGATTATCAGTGTATCAGACTTCAGGTCTGTCCGATACTCAGTGTGTCTGACTGAGGGTGTATCCGATAATCAGTGTGGCAGACTGTGGGACTGTCCGATAATCAGTGTGTCAGACTGCAGGTCGGTCCGATAATCAGTGTGTCAGACTGCGGGTCTGTCCGGTAATCAGTGTGTCAGACTGCGAGCCTATCCGATAATCAGTGAGTCAGACAGTGGGTCTATCCTATTATCAGTGTGTCAGACTCTGGGTCTATCCGATAATCACTGTGTCAGACTGTGGGTGCCTGTCCGATATTCAGTGTGTCAGACTGCGGGTCTATCCGATAATCAGTGTGTCAGACTGCGGTTCTGTCTGTTAAGCAGTGTGTCAGACTGCGGATCTGTCCTATAATCAGTGTGTCAGTCTGCGGGTGTGTCCGATAATCAGTGTGTGAGACTCAGGGTCGATTCGATAATCAGTGTGTCTGACTTTGGGTTTATCCGATAATCAGAGTGTCAGACTGCGGGTCTATCTGATAATCAGTGTGTCAGACTGTGGGTGTATTCGATAATCAGAGTGTCAGACTGCGGGTCTATCTGATAATCAATGTGGCAGACTGTGGGCATATTCGATAACCAGTGTGTCAGACTGCGGGTCTCTCCTATAATCAGTGTGTCAGACTGTGGGTCTATTCAATAATCAGTGTGTCAGACTGCGGGTCAATCCGATAAACAGTGTATCAGACTGTGGGTCTATCCGATAATCAGTGTGTCAGACTGTGGGTCTATTCGATAATCAGTGTGTCAGACTGCGGTTCTGTCTGTTAAGCAGTGTTCCAGGCAGCAGGTCTATCCGATAATCACTGTGTCAGACTGTGTGTTGATCCGATTATCAGTGTGTCAGACTGCGGGTCTGTCCGATAATCAGTGTGTCAGACTGCGGGTCTGTCCGATAATCAGTGTGTCAGACTGCGGGTCTATCCTATAGTCAGTGTGTCAGACTGCGGGTGTATTTGATTATCAGTGTATCAGACTGAGGGTCTATCTGATAATCAGTGTGTCCGACTGCGGATCTATCCTATAGTCAGTGTGTCAGACTGTGGGTCTATACGATTATCAGAGTGTCAGACTGAGGGTCTGTCTGATAATCAGTGTGTCAGAATGCGGGTCTATCCGATAAGCAGTGTGTCAGACTCTGCGTCTATCCGATAATCAATGCGTCAGTCTGTGGGTCTATCCAATAATCAGTGTATCAGACTGTCCGAAAATCAGTGTGTCAGACTGCGGGTCTATCCAAGAATCAGTGTATCAGACTGCGGGTCTGTCCGAAAATCAGTGTGTCAGACTGCGGGTCTATCCGATAATCAGTGTGTCAGACTGCGGGTCTGTCCGATAATCAGTGTGTCAGACTGCGGGTCTATCCAATAATCAGTGTGTCAGACTGCGGCTCAGTCCGATAATCAGTGTGTCAGACTGCGGTTCTGTCTGTTAAGCAGTGTTCCAGGCAGCAGGTCTATGCGATAATCACTGTGTCAGACTGTGTGTCGATCCGATAATCAGTGTGTCAGACTGCGGGTCTGTCCGGTAATCAGTGTGTCAGACTGCGAGCCTATCCGATAATCAGTGAGTCAAACAGTGGGTCTATCCTATTATCAGTGTGTCAGACTGCGGGTCTATATGATAATCAGTGTGTCAGACTGCGGGTCTGACCGATAATCAGTGTGTCAGACTGCGGGTCTGCCCGATAATCAGTGTGTTAGACTGCGGGTCTATCCGATAATCAGTGTATCAGACTGCGGTTCTGTCTGTTAAGCAGTGTGCCAGACAGCAGGTCTATCCGATAATCAGTGTGTCAGACTGCGGCTCAGTCCAATAATCAGTGTGTCAGACTGCGGTTCTGTCTGTTAAGCAGTGTTCCAGACAGCAGGTCTATCCGATAATCACTGTGTCAGACTGTGTGTCGATCCGATAATCAGTGTGTCAGACTGCGGGTCTGTCTGATAATCAGTGTGTCAGACTGAGGGTCTATTCGATTATCAGTGTATCAGACTGAGGGTCTATTTGATAATCAGTGTGTCAGTCTGTGCGTCTGTCCAATAGTCAGTGTGTCAGACTGCGGGTCTATCCGATAACCAGTGTGTCAGACTGCGGGTCTATCCGATAACCAGTGTGTCAGACTGCGGTTCTGTCTGTGAAGCTCTGTGTCAGACTGCGGGTCTATCCGATAATCAGTGACTCAGACAGTGGGTCTATCCAATAATCAGTGTGTCAGACTGCGGTTCTGTCTGTTAAGCAGAGTCTCAGACTGCGGTTCTATCCGATAACCAGTGTGTCAGACTGTGGGTCTGACCGATAATCAGTGTGTCAGACTGCGGGTCTGTCCGATAATCAGTGTGTCAGACTGTGGGTCGGACCGATAATCAGTGTGTCAGACTGCGGGTCGATCCGATAATCAGTGTGTCAGACTGCGGGTCTGTCTCTTAAGTAGTGTGTCAGACAGCGGATCTATCCGATAACCATTGTGTCAGACTGCGAGTCTATCCGATAATTAGTGTGTCAGACTGTGGGTCTGTCCGATAATCAGTGTGTCAGACTGCGGGTCTGTCTGTTAAGCAGTGTGTCAGACTGCGGGTCTATCCAATAATCAGTATGTCAGATGTGGGTCGGACCGATAATCAGTGTGTCAGACTGCGGGTCTGTCCGATAATCAGTGTGTCAGACTGCGGGTATGTCTGTTAAGCAGTGTGTCAGACTGCGGGTCTATCCGATAATCAGTGTGTCAGACTGCGGGTCGATCCGATAATCAGTGTGTTAGACTGCGGGTCTGTCTCTTAAGTAGTGTGTCAGACAGCGGATCTATCCAATAATCAGTATGTCAGATGTGGGTCGGACCGATAATCAGTGTGTCAGACTGCGGGTCGATCCGATAATCAGTGTGTCAGACTGCGGGTCGATCCGATAATCAGTGTGTCAGACAGTGGAACTATCCGATAACCATTGTGTCAGACTGCGAGTCTATCCAATAATCAGTGTGTCAGACAGCAGGTCTTTCCAATAATCAGTGTGTCAGACAGTGGGTCGATCCGATAATCAGTGTGTCAGACTGAGGGTGTATCCGATAATAAATGTGGCACTGTGGGTCTGTCCGATAATCAATGTGTCAGACTGCGGGTCTGTCCGATAATCAGTGTGTCAGACTGCGGGTCGATCCGATAATCAGTGTGTTAGACTGCGGGTCTATCCGATAATCAGTGTGTCAGACTGCGTGTCTGTCCGATAATCAGTGTGTCAGACTGTGGGTCGATCCGATAATCAGTGTGTCAGTCTGCGGGTCTATCCGATAATCAGTGTGTCAGACTGCGGGTCGATCCGATAATCAGTGTGTCAGACAGCAAGTCTTTCCGATAATCAGTGGGTCAGACTGAGGGTCGATCCGATAATCAGTGTGTCAGACTGAGGGTGTATCCGATAATAAATGTGGCACTGTGGGTCTGTCCGATAATCAATGTGTCAGACTGTGAGTCTGTCCGATAATCCGTGGGTCAGACTGAGGGTCTATCCGATAATCAGTGTGTCAGTCTGCGGTTCTTTCTGTTAAGCAGTGTGTCAGACTGCGTGTCGATCCGATAATCAGTGTGTCCGACTGCGGGTCTGTCCAATAATCAGTGTGTCAGACTGCGTTTCTGTCTGATAATCAGTGTGACAGACTGCGGGTCTGTCTGATAATCAGTGTGACAGACTGCGTTTCTGTCTGATAATCAGTGTGACAGACTGCGGGTCTGTCTGATAATCAGTGTGTCAGTCTGCGGTTCTTTCTGTTAAGCAGTGTGTCAGACTGCGTGTCGATCTGACAATCAGTGTGTCCGACTGCGGGTCTGTCCGATAATCAGCGTGTCAGACTGCGTGTCGATCCGATAATCAGTGTGTCAGACTGCGGGTCTCCAATAATCAGTGTGTCAGACTGTGGGTCTATCTGTTAAGATGTGTATCAGACTGCAGGTCTATCCAATAACCAGCGTGTGAGACTGCGGGTCTGTCCGATAATCAGTGTGTCAGACTGCAGTTCTGTCCAATAATCAGTGTGTCAGATTGCGGGTTTATCCAATAATCAGTGTGTCAGACTGTGGGTGTATTCATTAATCAGTGTGTCAGACTGCGGGTCGATCTGATAATCAGTGTGTCTGACTGCGGGTCTATCCTATAACCAGTGTGTCAGACTGTGGGGCTTTCAAATAAACAGTATGTCAGACTGCAGGTCTGTCCAGTAACCAGTGTGTCAGACTGTGAGTCTATCCGATAATCAGTGTGTCAGACTGCGGGTCTATCCGATAACCAGCGTGTCAGACTGCAGATCTGTCCGATAATCAGTGTGTCAGACTGCGGGTCTATCCGATAATCAGTGTGTCAGACTGTGGGTCTGTCCGATAATCAATGTGACAGACTGCGGGTCTATCCGATAATCAGTGTGTCAGACTGCGTCTCTGTCCGATAATCAGTGTGTCAGACTGCGGGTCTGTCCGATAATCAGTGTGTCAGACTGCGGGTCTGTCCGATAATCAGTGGGTCAGACAGCGGGTCTATCCGATAATCAGTGTGTCAGACTGCGGGTCTGCCAATAATCAGTGTGTCAGATGCGAGCCTATCCGATAATCAGTGTGTCAGACTGCGGGTTTATCCGATAACCAGTGTGTCAGACTGCGTGTCTGTCTGATAATCAGTGTGTCAGACTGCGGGTCTGCCCATAATCAGTGTGTCAGATTGCGAGCCTATCCGATAACCAGTGTGTCAGACTGCGGGTCTGTCCAATAGTCAGTGTGTCAGACTGCGTGTCTGTCCGATAATCAGTGTATCCGACTGCGGGTCTGTCCAATAATCAGTGTGTCAGATTGCGGGTCTGTCCAATAACCAGTGTGTCAGGCTGCGTGTCTGTCCGATAATCAGTGTGTCCGACTGCGGGTCTGTCCAATAACCAGTGTGTCAGATTGAGGGTCTGTCCGATAACCAGTATGTCAGACTGCGGGTCTGTCCGATAATCAGTGTGTCAGACTGCGGGTCTGTCCAATAATCAGTGTGTCAGATTACGGGTCTGTCCAATAACCAGTGTGTCTGAGTTCAGGTCTATCCTATAACCAGTGTGTCAGACTGTGGGTCTAACTGATAATCAGTGTGTCAGATTGCGGGTTTGTCCGATAACCAGTGTGTCAGATTGCGGGTCTGTCCAATAATCAGTGTGTCAGTCTGCGAGTCTATACGATAATCAGTGTGTCAGACTGCGGGTCTGTCCGATAACCAGTGTATCAGACTGTGAGTTGATCCAATAACCCGTGTATTAGAATGTGGGTCTGTCCAGTAATCAGTGTGTCAGACTGCGGGTCTGTCCGATAGCCAGTGTGTCACAATGCGGGCCTATCAGATAATCAATGTGTCAGACTGCGGGTCTGTCCGATAACCAGTGTGTCAGACTGCGGGTCGATCTGATAATCAGTGTGTCAAACTGGTAGTCTATCCGATTGAGAGTGTATCCTATACTCAATGTGTCAGACTGTGTGTCTGTCCAATAACTAGTGTGTCAGGGTTGTGGGACTCTCCGATAATCAGTGTATCAGTCCGTGGGTCTGTCCGATATTCAGTGTGACAGACTGCGGGTCTGTCCAATAATCAGTGTGTCAGATTGCGGGTCTGTCCAATAATCAGTGTGTCATAATGAGAGACTGTCCAATAGCCAGTGTGTCAGACTGCGGGTCTGTCCGATAATCAGTGTGTCATACTGAGGGTGTATCCGTTAATAAATGTGACAGACTGTGGGTCTGTCCTATAATCGGTGTGTCAGACGGCGGGTCTGTCCGATAATCAGTGTGTCAGACTGCGGGTTTATTCGATAACCAGTGTTTCAAACTGCAGATCAGTCCAATAATCAGGTCAGACTGCGGGTCTCTCTGATAATCAGTGTGTCAGACTGCGGGTCTCTCTGATAATCAGTGTGTCAGACTGCGGGTTAATCCAATAATCAGTGTGTCAGACTGCGGGTCTCTCTGATAATCAGTGTGTCAGACTGCGGGTCTGTCTGATAATCAGTGTGACAGACTGCGGGTCTGTCCGATATTCAGTATGTCAGACTGCGGGTCTATCCGATAATCAGTGTGTCAGACTGCAGGTCTCTCTGATAATCAGTGTGTCAGACTGCGGGTTAATCCAATAATCAGTGTGTCAGACTGCGGGCCTCTCTGATAATCAGTGTGTCAGACTGCGGGTTAATCCAATAATCAGTGTGTCAGACTGCGGGTCTGTCCGATAATCTATGTGGTAGACTGCGTGTCTGTCCGATAACCAGTGTGTCAGACTGCGGGCCTGTCTGATAATCAGTGTGTCAGACTGCGTGTCTGTCCGATAACCAGTGTGTCAGACTGCGGGTCTGTCCGATAATCAGTGTGTCAGACTGCGGGTCTATCCGATAATCAGTGTGTCAGACTGTGGGTCTGTCCAATAATCAGTGTGACAGACTGCGGGTCTGTCTGATAATCAGTGTGTCAGACTGCGTGTCTGTCCGATAATCAGTGTGTCAGACTGCGGGTCTATCCGATAATTAGTGTGACAGACTGCGGGTCTCTCCGATAATCAGTGTGTCAGACTGCGGGTCTGTCTGATAATCAGTGGGTCAGACAGCGGGTCTATCCGATAATCAGTGTGTCAGACTGCGGGTCTGCCAATAATCAGTGTTCAGATGCTAGCCTATCCGATAATCAGTGTGTCAGACTGCGGGTTTATCCGATTACCATGGTGTCAGACTGCGTGTCTGTCTGATAATCAGTGTGTCAGACTGCGGGTCTGTCCGATAATTATGTGGCAGACTTTGGGGTCTGTCCGATAATCAGTGTGTCAGAGTGCGGGGTCTGTCCGAAAATTATGTGGCAGACTTTGGGGTCTGTCCGATAATCAGTGTGTCAGACTGCGGGTCTGTCCAATAATCAGTGTGTCAGACTGCGGGTCTGTCTGATAATCAGTGTGTCAGACTGCGGGTCTGCCAATAATCAGTGTGTCAGACTGCGAGCCTATCCAATAATCAGTGTGTCAGACTGAGGGTGTATCCGATAATAAATGTGGCACTGTGAGTCTATCCGATAATCAGTGTGTCAGACTGCGGGACTATCCGATAATCAGTGTGTCAGACTGCGGGGGTGTCCGATAATCTATGTGGCAGACTGCGGGCCTGTCTGATAATCAGTGTGTCAGACTGCGGGTCTGTCCGATAATCAGTACGTCAGACGGTGGGTCGATCCGATAATCAGTGTGTCAGACTTCAAGTTGATCCGATAATCAGTGTGTCAGACTGCGGGTCTGTCCGATCATTTTGTGGCAGACTTTGGGGTCTGTCCGATAATCAGTGTGTCAGACTGCGGGTCTGTCCAATAATCAGTGTGTTAGATTGCGGGTCTGTCTGATAATCAGTGTGTCAGACTGCGGGTCTGCCAATAATCAGTGTGTCAGACTGCGAGCATATCCGATAATCAGTGTGTCAGACTGAGGGTGTATCCGATAATAAATGTGGCACTGTGAGTCTATCCGATAATCAGTGTGTCAGACTGCGGGTCTATCCGATAATCAGTG
Organism: Chiloscyllium plagiosum; assembly: GCF_004010195.1. Lineage (NCBI taxonomy): Eukaryota > Metazoa > Chordata > Chondrichthyes > Orectolobiformes > Hemiscylliidae > Chiloscyllium > Chiloscyllium plagiosum. The sequence continues at coordinate 6,135,852 of NC_057719.1, forward strand.
TGTCAGACTGCGGGTTAATCCAATAATCAGTGTGTCAGACTGAGGGTTTGTCCGATAATCAGTGTGTCTTACTGCGAGTCTATCCGATAATCAGTGTGTCTGACTGCGGGTCTATTCGATAACCAGTTTGTCAGACTGCGTTTCTGTCTGATAATCAGTGTGTCAGACTGCGGGACTATCCGATAATCAGTGTGTCAGACTGAGGGTGTATCCGATAATAAATGTGGCACTGTGAGTCTATCCGATAATCAGTGTGTCAGACTGAGGGTGTATCCGATAATAAATGTGGCACTGTGAGTCTATCCGATAATCAGTGTGTCAGACTGAGGGTGTATCCGATAATAAATGTGGCACTGTGAGTCTATCCGATAATCAGTGTGTCAGACTGCGGGACTATCCGATAATCAGTGTGTCAGACTGCGGGACTATCCGATAATCAGTGTGTCAGACTGCGGGACTATCCGATAATCAGTGTGTCAGACTGCGGGACTATCCGATAATCAGTGTGTCAGACTGCGGGTCTGTCCAATAATCAGTGTGTCAGA
>NC_057719.1:6138284-6141426 GCF_004010195.1 Chiloscyllium plagiosum
GACTGTGGGTTGATCCAATAATCATTGTGTCGGACTGCGGGTCTGTTCGATAATCAGTGTGTCAGACGGTGGGTCGATCCGATAATCAGTGTGTCAGACTTCAAGTTGATCCAATAATCAGTGTGTCAGACTGCGGGTCTGTCTGACATCCAGTGTGTCAGACTGCGGGTCTGTCCATTAATCAGTGTGTCAGACTGAGGGTCTGTTCGATAATCAGTGTGTCAGACGGTGGGTCGATCCGATAATCAGTGTGTCAGACTTCAAGTTGATCCAATAATCAGTGTGTCAGACTGCGGGTCTGTCTGACATCCAGTGTGTCAGACTGCAGGTCTGTCCATTAATCATTGTGTCAGACTGAGGGTTTGTCCGATAATCAGTGTGTCAGACTGCGGGTCTGTCCGATAATCAGTGTGTCAGACTGCGGGTCTATCCGATAATCAGTGTGTCTGACTGCGGGTCTGTTCGATAACCAGTGTGTCAGACTGCGTTTCTGTCTGATAATCAGTGTGTCAGACTTCGGGTCTGTCCGATAATCAGTGTGTCAGACTGCGGGTCTATTCGATAACCAGTGTGTCAGACTGCGTTTCTGTCTGATAATCAGTGTGTCAGACTGTGGGTCTGTCTGTTAAGAAGTGTGTCAGACTGCGGGTCTATCCGATAATCAGTGTGTCAAACTGCGGGTCTGTCCGATAACTAGTGTGTCAGACTGCGGGCCTGTCTGATAATCAGTGTGTCAGACTGTGGGTTGATCCAATAATCATTGTGTCAGACTGCGGGTCTGTTCGATAATCAGTGTGTCAGACGGTGGGTCGATCCGATAATAATGTGTCAGACTTCAAGTTGATCCAATAATCAGTGTGTCAGACTGCGGGTCTGTCCATTAATCATTGTGTCAAACTGAGGGTTTATCCGATAATCAGTGTGTCTGATTGCGGGTCTATTCGATAACCAGTGTGTCAGATTGCGTTTCTGTCTGGTAATCAGTGTGTCAGACTGCGGGTCTATCCGATAACCATGGTGTCAGACTGCGTGTCTGTCTGATAATCAGTGTGTCAGACTGCGGGTCTGTCCAATAATCAGTGTGTCAGATTGCGGGTCTGTCCAATAACCAGTGTGTCAGGCTGCGTGTCTGTCCGATAATCAGTGTGTCCGACTGCGGGTCTGTCCAATAATCAGTGTGTCAGATTGCGGGTCTGTCCAATCACCAGTGTGTCAGATTGCGGGTCTGTCCAATAGTCAGTGTGTCAGATTGAGGGTCTGTCCGATAACCAGTGTGTCAGACTGCGGGTCTGTCCGATAATCAGTGTGTCAGACTGCGGGTCTGCCCAATAATCAGTGTGTCTGATTTCAGGTCTATCCTATAACCAGTGTGTCAGACTGTGGGTCTAACCGATAATCAGTGTGTCAGATTGCGGGTCTGTCCGATAACCAGTGTGTCAGACTGTGGGTCTAACCGATAATCAGTGTGTCAGACTGCGGGTCTGCCCAATAATCAGTGTGTCAGATTGCGGGTCTGTCCAATAACCAGTGTGTCTGATTTCAGGTCTATCCTATAACCAGTGTGTCAGACTGTGGGTCTAACCGATAATCAGTGTGTCAGATTGCGGGTCTGTCCGATAACCAGTGTGTCAGAATGCGGGTCTATCCTATAACCAGTGTGTCAGACTGCGAGTCGATCTGATAATCAGTGTGTCAGACTGTGGGTCTGTCCGATAATCAATGTGTCAGACTGCGAGTCTATACGATAATCAGTGTGTCGGACTGCAGGTCTGTCCGATAACCAGTGTATCCGACTGTGAGTTGATCCAATAACCCGTGTATTAGAATGTGGGTCTGTCCAGTAATCAGTGTGTCAGACTGCGGGTCTGCCCAATAATCAGTGTGTCAGATTGCGGGTCTGTCCGATAACCAGTGTGTCAGACTGTGGGTCTATCTGATAATCAGTGTGTCAGACTGCGGGCCTGTCTGATAATCAGTGTGTCAGACTGCGGGCCTGTCTGATAATCAGTGTGTCAGACTGCGGGTTTATCCGATAACCAGTGTGTCAGACTGCGGGTCGATCTGATAATCAGTGTGTCAAACTGGTTGTCTATCCGATAATCAGTGTGTCAGATTGAGGGTGTATCCTATACTCAATGAGTCAGACTGTGTGTCTGTCCAATAACTAGTGTGTCAGGGTTGTGGGACTCTCCGATAATCAGTGTATCAGTCCGTGGGACTGTCCGATATTCAGTGTGTCCGACTGCGGCTTTATCCGATAACCAGTGTGTCAGACTGCAGATCTGTCCAATAACCAGTGTGTCAGATTGCGGGTCTGTCCAATAATCAGTGTGTCAGATTGAGAGACTGTCCAATAGCCAGTGTGTCAGACTGCGGGTCTGTCCGATAATCAGTGTGTCATACTGAGGGTGTATCCGTTAATAAATGTTATAGACTGTGGATCTGTCCTATCATCGGTGTGTCAGAGAGCGGGTCTGTCCGATAATCAGTGTGTCAGACTGCAGGTCGATTCGGTAATCAGTGTTTCAGACTGTGGGTCGGTCCGATAATCAGTGTGTCAGACTGCGGGTTTATTCGATAACCAGTGTTTCAAATCGCAGATCAGTCCAATAATCAGTGTGTCAGTCTGCGGGTCTATCTGATAATCAGTGTGTCAGACTGCGGGCCTGTCTGATAATCAGTGTGTCAGACTGCGGGTTGATCCAATAATCAGTGTGTCAGACTGCAGGTCTGTCCGATAATCTGTGTGGCAGACTGCGGGTCTGTCCGATAATCAGTGTGTCAGACTTCAAGTTGATCCGATAATCAGTGTGTCAGACTGCGGGTCTGTCCGATAATTATGTGGCAAACTTTGAGGTCTGTCCGATAATCAGTGTGTCAGACTGCGGGTCTGTCCAATAATCAGTGTGTCAGACTGCGAGCCTATCCGATAATCAGTGTGTCAGACTGAGGGTGTATCCGATAATAAATGTGGCATTGTGAGTCTATCCGATAATCAGTGTGTCAGACTGCGGGTCTGTCCGATAATTATGTGGCAGACTGCGGGTCTGTCCGATAACCAGTGTGTCAGACTGCGGGCCTGTCTGATAATTATGTGGCAGACTTTGGGGTCTGTCTGATAATCAGTGTGTCAGACTGCGGG
>NC_057719.1:6141926-6144350 GCF_004010195.1 Chiloscyllium plagiosum
CTCCACATTTTAACACATCCTGACCCTACTGTATAACACACCCTGACCCCACTGTGTATCACATCCTGACCTCACTGTGTAACACATCCTGACCCCACTGTATAACACACCCTGACTTCTTTGTAAAACACACCCTGACCTCATTGTATTACATACTCTGACCTCACTGTATAACACACTTTGACCCCACTGTATAACACACCCTGATCCCATTGGAAAACAGACCCAGACTCCACTGTGTAACAAACCCTGACCCTCCTATGTAACACATCTTGACCTCACTGTATGCACACCCGACCAAATGTGTAACACACACTGACCTTACTGTATAACACACCCTGACCCCACAGTGTAACACACCCTGACCCCCATAGTATAACACACCCTGACCCCACTCTACAACACACTGACCTCACTGTATAACACACACTGACCCTATTGTGTAACACACCCTGACCTCAATGTGTAACACTCCCTGATCCCACTTTGTAACACACCCATGACCCCACTTGGGAACACACCCTGACCCCACTGTGTAACACACCGTGACCCCACTGTATAACACACCCTGACCTCACTGTGTAACACATACTGACCCCACTGTATAACACAACCTGACCCCATTGTATAACACACCCTGACCCCACTGTGTAACCCACCCTGACCCCACTGTGTAACCCACCCTGACCTCACTTCATAACACACCATGACTCCACATTTTAACACATCCTGACCCTACTGTATAACACACCCTGACCCCACTGTGTATCACATCCTGACCTCACTGTGTAACACACCCTGACCCCACTGTATAACACTCCCTGACTTCTTTGTAAAACACACCCTGACCTCATTGTATAACATACTCTGACCTCACTGTATAACACACTTTGACCCCACTGTATAACACACTTTGACCCCACTGTATAACACACCCTGATCCCACTGGAAAACAGACCCAGACTCCACTGTGTAACAAACCCTGACCCTCCTATGTAACACACCTTGCCCTCACTGTATGCACACCCGACCAAATGTGTAACACACACTGACCTTACTGTATAACACACCCTGACCCCACTATGTAACACACCCTGACCCCACTGTGTAAGATACCCTGACCTCACTGTATAACACAGGAGAAAGTGAGGACTGCAGATACTGGAGATCAGAGCTGAAAATGTGTTGCTGGAAAAGCGCAGCAGGTCAGGCAGCATCCAAGGAACAGGAGAATCGATGTTTCGGGCATAAGTCCTTCTTCAGACCTTCCTGAAGAAGGGCTTATGCCCGAAACGTCGATTCTCCTGTTCCTTGGATGCTGCCTGACCTGCTGCGCTTTTCCAGCAACACATTTTCAGCTCACTGTATAACACACCTGGCTCCACTGTGTAACACACACGGACATCACTGTATAACACACCCTGACCCCACTGTATAACACACCCTGACCCCACTGTGTAATGCACCCTGACCCCACTGTATAACACATCCTGACCCCACTGTGTAACACACTCTGACCTCCCTATAAAACACAACCTGACCCCACGGTAACGCAATCTGACCTTACTGTATCACATACCCTGACCCCACAGTGTAACACATCATGACCCCATAGTATCACACACCCTGACCCCACTGTACAACACTGTGAACTCACTGTATATCACACCCTGACCCCACTGTATAACACAACCTAACCCCACTGTGTAACCCCTCCTGACCCCACTGTGTAATACACCCTGCCCTCACTGTATAACACACGCCAACTGCACAGTGTAGCACACTCTGATCCCACTTGTAACACACCCTGACCCCACTGTTCAACAGACCCTGATCTCACTGTGTAACCTTCCCGACCCCAATGTATAAATCACCCTGACCCCACTGTGTAACACACCCTGACCCCACTGTACGACACACCCAGACTCCACTGTAGAACCCACCCAGACCCCATTGTGTAACACTTCCTGACCCCACTGTACAACACACTCTGACCTCACAGTATAACGCAGCCTAACCTCACTGTATAACTCACCCGGACTCCGCTGTGTAACACACTCTGACCCCACTGTATAACACACCCTGACCCCACTGTAAACTCACCCTGACCCCACTGTATAACACACCCTGACCTCACTGTAAGCTCACCCTGACCCCACTGTATAACACACCCTGACCTCACTGTATAACACACCCTGACCTCACTGTATAACACACCCTGACTCCACTGTGAAACACACCCTGAACCCACTGTATAACACACCATGACCCCACTGAACAACACACCTTGACCTCACTGTGTAACACACCCTGACCCCACTGTATAACACACCCTGACCCCACTGTAAGCTCACCCTGACCCCACTGTATAACACACCCTGACTCCACTGTGAAACACACCCTGAACCCACTGTATAACACACC
>NC_057719.1:6147007-6149505 GCF_004010195.1 Chiloscyllium plagiosum
ACCCTGACCCCACTGTGTAACACACCCTGACCCCACTGTATAATACACCCTGACCCCACTGTGTAACAGACCCTGAACCCCCAAAGATAACACACCCTGACCCCACTCTACAACACACTGACCTCACTGTATAACACACACTGACCCTATTGTGTAACACACCCTGGCCTCAATGTGTAACACTCCCTGATCCCACTTTGTAACACACCCTGACCCCACTTGGAAACACACCCTGACCCCACTGTATAATACACCCTGACCCCACTGTGTAACAGACCCTGACCCCCATAGTATAACACAGCCTGACCCCACTCTACAACACACTGACCTCACTGTATAACACACACTGACCCTATTGTGTAACACACCCTGACCTCAATGTGTAACACTCCCTGACCCCACTTCGTAACACTCCCTGACCCCACTTGGGAACACACCCTGACCTCACTGTGTAACACACCCTGACCTCAACGTGTAACACATCCTGACCGCACTTCGTAACACTCCCTGACCTCACTGTGTAACACAACCTGACCTAACTGTGTAACACACCCTGACCTAACTGTGTAACACACCTTGACCCCACTGTGTAACACACCTTGACCTAACTGTGTAACACACCCTGACCTAACTGTGTAACAAACCTGACCTCACTGCGTAACGTACCCTGACCCCACTGTGTAACACACCCTGACCCCACTGTGTAGCACATCATGACCTCACTGTATAACACATCCTGAATGCACTGTATAACACTCATTGACCTTACTGTGTAACATAGCCTGACCCCACAGTATAACACACCCTGACCTCACTGTGTAACACAACCTGACCCCACTGTGTAACACACCCTCACCCCACTGTTTAACACACCCTGACCTCACTGTGTAACACAACCTGACCTCACTGTGTAACACACCCTGACCCCACTGTGTAACACACCCTGACACTGCTGTTTAATGCACCCTGACCCCACTGCGTAACATACCCTGACCCCACTGTGTCACACACCCTCACCCCACTGTTTAACACACCCTGACCTCAATATGCAACACTCCCTGACCCCACTTTGTAACACATCCTGACCCCACTGTGTAACACACCCTCACCCCACTGTATAACACACCCTGACCGCACTTCGTAACACTCCCTGACCTAACTGTGTAACACACTGACCTAACTGTGTAACACACCCTCACCCCACTGTTTAACACACCCTGACCTCAATGTGCAACACTCCCTGACCCCACTTTGTAACACATCCTGACCCCACTGTATAACACACCCTGACCTCACTGTGTAACACATGCTGACCCCAATGTATAACACATCCTGACCCTACTGTATAACACACCCTGACCCCACTGTGTAACACATCCTGACCTCACTGTGTAACACACCCTGACCCCACTGTATAACACACCATGACTTCTTTGTAAAACACACCCTGACCTCACTGTATAACATACTCTGACCTCACTGTATAACACACTTTGACCCCACTGTATAACACACCCTGATCCTACTGGAAAACAGACCCAGACTCCACTGTGTAACAAACCCTGACCCTCCTATGTAACACACCTTGACCTCACTGTATGCACACCCGACCAAATGTGTAACACACACTGACCTTACTGTATAACACACCCTGACCCCACAGTGTAACACACCCTGACCCCCATAGTATAACACACCCTGACCCCACTCTACAACACACTGACCTCACTGTATAACACACACTGACCCTATTGTGTAACACACCCTGACCTCAATGTGTAACACTCCCTGACCCCACTTCGTAACACACCCTGACCCCACTGTATAACACACTCTGACCCCACTGTATAACACATGCTGACCCCACTGTATAACACAACCTGACCCCATTGTATAACACACCCTGACCCCACTGTGTAAAACACCCTGACCTCCGGGTGCTTCGGTTTCCTCCAACAGTCCAAAGATGTGCAGGTCCGGTGAATTGGCCATGCTAAATTGCCCGTAGTGTTCGGTAAGGGGTAAGTGTAGTGGCATGGGTGGGTTGCGCTTCGGCGGGTCGGTGTGGACTAGTTGGGCCGAAGGGCCTGTTTCCACGCTGTAATGTAATCTAATCTAATCTAAAATATACAATAGACAATAGACAATAGGTGCAGGAGTAGGCCATTCTGCGCTTTGAGCCAGCACCACCATTCAATATGATCATGGCTGATCATTCCTAATCAGTATCCTGTTCCTGCCTTATCCCCATAACCCTTGATTCCACTATCCTTAAGAGCTCTATCCAACTCTTTCTTGAAAGTATCCAGAGACTTGGCCTCCACTGCCCTCTGGGGCAGAGCATTCCCTACACCCACCACTCTCTGGGTTTCTCCTCAACTCTGTTCTAAGTGGCCTACTCCTTATTTTTAAGCTGTGTCCTCTGGTTCGGGACTCACCCATCATGCTTCCTGCCTCCAGAGTGTCCAATCCTTTAATAATCTTATACGTCTCAATCA